>NC_053153.1:72768903-73072660 GCF_016808335.1 Panicum virgatum
ACACCTCGCCCCCACACCAATGAGGTACTTTCCACCGGCCATCAGAACCCCAGTTTGGGAAGCTCGAATGAGAAGCCTGGAACGGCGCCGCCATGAAGAAGGCCTCATGTACCAAGTGGCTACCTACCTAGCCTCCTTGGATCAGCTCTTTGACGAGCAAGCCAACTTGCTGAGGGAACAGACCCATCGAGCAGAGCAAGCAGAGCTCGCGGTAAGACTGCAACAGATCCAAGCAGTCCAAGCCGAGGCAAGAGCCGCAGCCGCGGTCAGCAGTGAAGCAGTTGCTCAGGAGAACCTCAGGCAAGCCCGGGACCGGCGTATGTAGGAATGGGCTAGAAGTGGAACCCCAGTCCCGGCAATAGGAGGAGACCATGTTCTGCTCGGAACGCCCGTCATAGGATGGGGACCACTCTTGGGAAACCCACAAGCCCCACCCGAGAACCCTGGAAGGTCTACGGCCGCCGCCGCAAGAGAAGCCACTACACAACCCAGGGAAAATGGAGATCTAGAGGACGGCGAGCAAGGACCGCTCATTCCCCTGGAAGACGTGAGTTCTCTTCCAAGGGAAGAACCCACTCAAGCCAATGAGTTTGCTTAAAGTGCTAGCGACCGTCAAGGGATGAAGCCGTGTGGTCCGAAGAAAATTTGTGCCCCCTTTCTTTTGAAGTTGTGTACCCGGACATGTAGTACGCGTTTGGCCTTGCCCCGTGTGGTACCCTCCCTTGCAGTAATAAAATTGTTTGTGCTTGTTGTTTGGTATGTTGTGTGCTTGTTAGTTGTGTGCTTATCGACAGAAGGTAGATACTGCCTTTTCAAAAATACGAATTAAACAACTTAAACATCACCTAATCTTAGTCCCAATCCACTCGATCTACAGATGGTTTCCCGGAGCGTCACGAGGGCCTCCCGCAACCGGATCCCTCCAGCCGCTGATGTAGGAGCACCGCCTCTTGAGCAAAACTCTCCGCCCGTAGAACAAGAAGTGAGCCAGGGCAGAGGAGAAAATGATGATGCGCCACTACCACCACCACCACCACCCTTCACGGACCTGGTACAGATAATCCACAACCAGACTCTCATACTGGAGACACTGGCCAATGCTCTCATAAACAAGCGGCCATGAGAGCAGACCTTTAATGACAAGCTTACGGCTTTTCTGAGGACCAAGCCACCCACCTTTGCTGGATCCAGCAACCCCCTGGATGCAGACGACTGGCTTCATGTGATTCAGAGAAAGCTCGAGCCATTCGAGTGCCAGTTTCGGGACAAGGTTCTTCTAGCAACCCACCAACTCACCGGGTCTGCCTTAGCCTGGTGGGAGAATTACTGCGCTGCTGCCAAGGATGCCTCCACCATCACTTGGAATGAATTCGTGAAGGAGTTTCGCCGCTACCATATCCCCTCGGCCACCATGAAGCGCAAGGCGGATGAATTCCGCGCACTTCAGCAAGGGAGTATGTCGGTGGAAGAGTATACTCACCAGTTTATGGAGCTGGCTCGCTATGCACCAGAAGAAGTGAACGACGACGAGAAGAGGCAGGATATGTTCAAGAAGAGACTAAACCCAGAACTCAGGACCCTGCTCACCCCTCAGATCTATCCTGATTTCAACACTCTGATGAACAAGGCAATCCTCACAGAGAATGCCAAGATTGATGAAAGAAAGGATAACAAGCGCAAGTTCCTGGAGAGCAAGTCTCGCCAGCAGGATCGTCTCCAGAAGCCCAGAAGCTTCAGCTACAACGCACCAAGGTCCCAAGCCCCAATGCAGTACAGAACTCAGTCTCAAGTGACAGGACCACGGGCTCCTAACACCCAGCCCAGAAGCCAGAACACCATGAGAGCCCCGCAAAGTAATGCAAGCCAGGTCACCACCAACAACAGCAATGTGAGGGCCTGCATCAACTGCCGAGAGACGGGACATTTCATCGCCGACTGCCCCTATGCCAAGAACAAGCCCGATACGTCAGCCTTCTCCAACACGGTGAACGGACCAAAGCCAGTCCTGACCGGTGCCAACCGAGTGCCCATCCGCAACAACAGCAACGCCAACAACAACAGTCAGCAGATGAGGTAGCCCCAGCAGACATTTGGACGAGCCCGCGTCAACCACATCAACGCACAGGAGGCTCAAGGAGCTCAGGGCGTAGTACTCAGTGAGTACCTAGCCAGCTCAGCCCTTGCAACAGTATTATTTGATTCTGGAGCATCACACTCATTCATATCCTCGAGTTTCGTGGAAAAGCACAAAATACCTACAGTACTACTAAAAACACCCCTAATAACCTGGATGCTTGGAGGTGACATCAAGTGTCAACTAGGTTGTCTACGGGTAAGGATCAATTTAAGTGGGGTAGAATTTTTAGCAGATTTAGTAGTACTAAAGTCCAAGGGGATAGACGTGATCCTCGGAATGGACTGGTAAAGTCGACACAATGGCCTCATAGGATGTACTGACAAGGTGGTACACCTCACGAACCCGGAAGGAGTCCGAGTGACCTGTCATACCCGGGAGAGTGGATCGAACCCGATGGTGTTTAGCATGGAAGCCAAGTCCTTGGATAAAGTCCCAGTAGTGAATGAATACCCAGATGTCTTCCCTGAAGAACTTCCCGGTATGCCACCGGATAGGGATGTAGAGTTTGTTATTGACCTTGTTCCTGGAACCGCCCCTATAGCCAAGAGACCCTATAGGATGGCAGCCTCGGAGTTAGCAGAATAAAAGAAACAGCTGGAAGAACTACAACGAATTGGCTTCATCAGGCCAAGTTCATCTCCTTGGGGAGCCCCGGTTCTATTTGTCAAGAAGAAGGATGGAAGTATGAGGTTGTGTGTAGATTACCGGGCACTAAACGAAGTCACTATCAAGAACAAGTACCCCCTTCCCAGGATCGATGACCTTTTTGACCAGTTAAAAGGGGCCAAGTACTTCTCCAAGATCGATCTGAGGTCCGGATATTTTCAGCTCAAGATTAGGGAGAGCGATATCCCGAAGACAGCCTTTGTCACCCGATACGGGCAGTTTGAGTTCACAGTAATGTCTTTTGGACTGACAAATGCACTTGCTTATTTCATGAACCTCATGAACAAGGTGTTTATGGACGAGTTAGATAAGTTTGTTGTAGTCTTCATTGATGACATACTTATTTACTCGAAGAGTATTCAAGTGCACGAGCAGCACCTCAGGGTAGTTTTGGAGAAGCTGAGAATGCATAGGCTATACGCCAAATTCAGCAAGTGTGAGTTCTGGCTGGAGAAAGTAGCCTTCCTTGGTCATATTCTGACCGCGGAAGGAGTAGCAGTGGACCCCGAGAAGGACGAAGAAGTGTCCAACTGGTAGCAACCGACCAACGTCAGTGAGATCATAAGTTTTCTTGGATTAGCTGGGTATTATCGGAGATTCATTGAAGGATTTTCCAAGATAGCCCGACCCATGACAGAGCTACTCAAGAAGGAGAAGAAATTCACCTGGACAGAGTCATGTGAAAGGAGTTTCCAAGAACTGAAGCGAAGATTGACGACCGCTCCAATACTGACCCTACCAGATATTCATCGGGATTTTGTCATCTATTGTGATGCATCCCGACAAGGATTGGGTTGTGTACTGATGCAAGATGGGAAAGTTGTTGCATATGCTTCCCGCCAGCTCAGGTCTCATGAGCAGAACTATCCAACCCATGATCTGGAACTTGCAGCCGTAGTGCATGCCCTTAAAATTTGGAGGCATTATCTGATTGGAAATAAGTGCGAAATCTATAGCGACCATAAGAGCCTGAAGTACATCTTCACCCAGCCAGATTTGAATTTAAGGCAAAGAAGATGGTTGGAGTTGGTTAAGGACTATAATTTGGAAATCCATTACCACCCCGGAAAAGCAAACGTAGTAGCCGATACCCTAAGCCGGAAATCCTATGAACCCAAGGATGACCATCTGCGCAAGGAGATGGCTCGATTAAATGTGCACATTGTTCCTCGAGGCTCCAGCAAAGTGCTGAATGTCCAATCCACACTAGAGGACAGAATCAGAAAGGCACAAAGATCGGACAAGAGGCTGATGGAGATACAGAGGCAGACCGGAGAAAACAAGGCACCGGACTTTAGAGTGGATAATAAGGGGACGTTGTGGTATAAAGATAGGATTTGTGTGCCCCAGAAGGGAGACTTCAGGCAGATAATCATGGACGAAGCCCATAACTCGGCCTACTCCATCCACCCAGGATCCACCAAAATGTATATGGACCTAAGACAAAAATATTGGTGGGACGGAATGAAGGCGGATATTGCATGATTTGTCACCCGCTGTGATACTTGCCAAAGGGTCAAAGCTGAACACCAGAAGCCGGCAGGACTGTTGCAACCCCTACCTATCTCAGTCTGGAAATGGGATTAAATAGGGATGGACTTTGTAGTAGGTTTGCCCAGAACCCAGAAAGGACATGACTCCATATGGGTAATAGTGGATCGACTTACTAAATCAGCTCATTTCATACCCGTACGAACCAATTACGGCGGAGAGAAGCTAGCCAAGCTCTATGTGGAAAACATAGTGAAGTTGCATGGTGTGCCCAGCCGAATTGTTTCAGATAGAGGGACCCAGTTCTCCTCTAGATTTTGGAGAAGTTTGCATAAAGCCATGGGCACCAAGTTAGATTTTAGCTCCGCTTATCACCCGCAGACAGATGGCCAGACAGAAAGGGTAAACCAGATTATGGAAGACATGCTGAGAGCGTGTGTCCTCACTTATAGCAAAGATTGGGAGCAGAGTTTACCCTATGCCGAGTTCTCATACAACAACGGGTACCAAGCAAGTTTAGGCATGTCACCGTTCGAAGCCCTCTATGGAAGGAAGTGCAGAACACCGCTGATGTGGTCAGAAGTTGGAGAACGTGCCCTAGTCGGGCCCGCACTCATAAAAGAAGCAGAAGAAAGAGTTGCTGAGATTAGAGAAAAGCTAAAAGCAGCCCAGTCCCGACAGAAGAGCTACGCCGACAAGAAAAGACGGGAAATAAGTTTCAACCCAGGAGATTTCGTGTATCTCAAGGTGTCACCCATTCGAGGAACCCGAAGATTCCAGGTACAAGGGAAATTGGGCCCCCAGTACATTGGACCATACCGAGTTCTGAAGAAAGTTGGAGCAGTAGCATACCGCCTAGAGCTACCAGAAGAAATGTCGGATATACACCCAGTGTTCCACGTGTCGCAATTAAGAAGGTGTTTGAGGGTACCCGAGGCAGAACACGTGCCAGTGGAAACAATAGATCTACAGCCAGACCTGCGGTACTAGGAAATACCGGTCAAGATTCTAGACACTGTCACCAGGAGGACCAGAAACTCCGAAGTACGGATCTGCAGAGTTCAGTGGAGCAGACACAGAGTGGAAGAAGCTACGTGGGAACGCGAAGACGCTCTGAAGAAGGAATTTCCTCATCTCTTTAGGAACCAGCCGAATCTCGAGGACGAGATTCATTTTAAGGGGGGTAGGTTTTGTGACATCCCGAAAATCCATCAAAAACAAATCACACACTAAAATAATTATTTGCAAAACTTCTTATCGTTGAGGTCAAAATACTCTTAAAACCCGAGCCCTTTCCTGAAATCCCTCTCTCCGTTCCTAATGTCCGATTCCCGACCCCGACCTTTTTCCTGTAGCCTCGTCCGCACGCGCACGCGACATTGTCACAACGGCCGCCGCGAATCCCGCTGGCGCGCGCTTGTTTCTTTTCCTGTTTCCCTTTTCCTATTTTTTTCTTTTTCCATTTCTCTTTTTATTTTTCTTTCCCTCCCCTTCCCTCCTTCCTCTCTCCTCCCCGCACACATTGCCGTGCAGCTCGCCTCCGCGCGCTCCGCCCGAGCCGCTCCCCGCTCCCGGCCTGCCCCCTCCCACGCGCGCCTCCCCTCCCTCTGGCCCGCGCCCCCGCTGCACCCGAGCCGCTCCCTGCCCGCATGGCCGCGCCCTGCCCTTGCTCAGCTCGCGCACCGGCCGCCCACTCGCCCACGCTCTCGACCCCGCGCACGCGCTCGCCGCGCACACCACGACGCCGCTCCTCACGCGCACCACCCACGCGAACGCCGACCGGCCCTGCTCCCCGACCTCGCGCCCGGGCCGGCCGTGTGCACGCGTTCGCGTGCACGCGCTTGTCGCGCCGCGGCGCACCGAGCCACGGCACCAGCCCGCCTGCACGCACACACACCGCCCGCCGTTGACACCCGCACAGCACCGCCTGCCCGACGCATCCTATCCCGTCTCGCCGCATGTGCCGTCGCTCTGTGCACGCACAACACCGGCGACCTTGGCACAGCGCCGCCTACCCCAGGCCCGCCTGCCCGAGGAGTCGCATCACCTGTGCGAGCCTCGCCGCCCGCGCCGTCGCGTCGCGATGCCGGACACCATTAAGGCGCCCCGCGGTGCCCGCCGGCCACCCCCACCACCCTGCTCCCACCTCCACCGCCTTGACCGCCTATAAAAAGGGGCCGAGGGGCACCCCCGAGCTCCACGACCCGCACTCCGAGCTACACAACCCTGTGCCTCTTCTCTCCGAGCTCCCTAGCGCCGCCACCGGAACCGCCTAGCGCCGCCGCCGTCTGCTCCCGCTGCCCCACCTCCTCGTCGCGCCTCAGGCCAAGGTGAGAGGGGGAATCGAACCCCTGCATCCCGCTGCCCCTTTCCCCCTCCTCTCCGGCTGCCGCCGTGACCTGGGACGTCGGATCCCAGAGCCGCCGGCACCCCCCTACGCCTCCCCTGTTTCCCAGCACGAGGGGGAGGAAGAAGAGAGGGCTTTTTGCCCAAAACCCCCTAGCCTCCCCTTTATTTGTTAAGGAAACCCTCCACTCTTATGGCCTTTTTACAGAAACACCCCTACCCTTTAATACGTTCGGAAATAAACCCCTCTCTAGTAAAAACTTAATCCCAAAAAGACCCCTGACCCTCCCTGAATAACCCAGATGTTTCCAAAAATTACAAACAGGCCCCTGCCTTCTCAAGATTAATTTCAATTAGGTCCCTAGACCCTTATTTAACCCTCTGACCTATTATTTCATGCGCCAAAACATCTCTGATCGACCCAAAACTTTACCATGCCTCTCATAATGTAGTTTTGGCCAAGCCATTAGGAAATCATCTAGCAATATTACTCCAAACTCCATATCTTAATTATGAGCTCAGCGATAAAGCTTTTGTTTCTTTGTCTTGATTGAGTGTTTGTTTGTGTGCGTCGTAGACAACGGTGTGAACGAAGGAGAGCCCGTTGACGAGCAGTACTGTGAGCAAGCAAACGAGGAGCAGTTCTGTGACCCCGAACCCGAAGGACAAGACCTCCCCGAAGGCTACGAAGACGGCAAGTTCAATCCCGCCCCTTTGATGCATGTTTTGTCCTAGTTTTTATAAACACAACCTATTAGCCTATTTTACAAAATTGCATATGTTTTGCCTGCTGAAAACATGGTTGGATAGCCACCCCTTGATTTGTTATAATTATTCCTTGACCACCTAGACTAATGTCTGAGTTTGTTTGGACGTTAATCGCTGCTAGAACGCTTAGGATCTTTTACACAATACAACTTGTTTTATAAAGAAAATGTGTGCGTATGTGGGAAGGGATAAAAGTGGATTTTTCAAAAGATGAGTCTAGACGGGATGGATGGCATTTCAGTGTGATTTGCCGTTTGGTGTGCTCGTGCCGGTGTGGCAGGGCAAGGAAGGGAGATATCCATCTTGTCACAACTAAGGACCGAGTTGGTGTTACATCTCACCTAACTCCACTTTCGTGCAAACCACTCGACCGTTGTATGGGCAACGACTTAGCATAAATCCCACTAGTTAGTCTGATAGCCATCAGGAGAGCTGAGAGCAATGGGTGACTAAGGAGAAGGGATAAGCCCCGAGTGACTTATGCCCTGGTTAAACCTAGGTGAAAGGTCGATGACCCCTTGGTGCATCCCGTGATGGCTAGTCAGATCTAGCTAAGGTGGGTAATGGCTTTGTTGGGATCTGCACCAACACTAAGGTGATCGTGTTGTGGTACCCCACTTGTGGGTAAAGTTGCACACCTCTGCAGAGTTAAGAATCTATTCGAATAGCTATGCCCACGGTACTGGGCGAGTTACGGTGTGGTCTCACAACTAGTGTTTACCTTGGGTTGGGCTAGCGTGAGTTGTTTTGAAATTGTGTCCGGCAGTTGTGCCGTGTGCTACGACGGACGGGGAGTCCGGTAGCAGTTTAAAACTTGAACTCCGTGTTACTCAATACAAAAAACTGGTTTCTGAAATGTTTTCGGCTAAACGAACCCCTGCATAAAATTTAGCTTTCCGCAAATTAAACCGTAACCTTATCCTTGTTTTACCTGAGCATGTTATTCTGATATAACCCCCTCCGTGGGAGTGGTTGGACTTGCTGAGTACGTTTGTACTCACCCCATTCTTACTTTTTACAGAAGAAGACCTAGACTTCGTACCAGACGACGCCGAGTAGGGTTATCGTTCTACACCCAACCTTGCCTGTGGAACCGGCCCTGTTCGAGATGTTTTCACTGGCGCAGTACTCTAAACCCGAGCTAGATCCCGTGTGGGTCGTGCTCTGGTGTTATGTCGTAGCTTGATTACTTATTATTATCATCTGTATCGAGTGTACTCCTCGGAGGTTTGTACGGTAATGAACCATCTGATGTAATAAATGTGGCATCAGCCTCCTGGGACTGATGTTTGTATCGCATTTAGGTTCTCTCTTATGAGGGGACGCTTCAGGTCCAAATGCAAGAATGTGAAGCAAAACTGGAAGAACAACGGACAAGGACCACACGTGCCGAGAATTCCCTAGCCGCTCTCCAAGCTCGAATGCAAGAATACGAGGCTCGCAGAGGAATAGGTGGGTGGATAGAGGAAGAAGAAGAAGAACCCGAAGAAACCCATTGGGACATAGGCACTCAGACTGAGGAGGAAGAACCCGAAGAAACCCACTGGGATAAAGGTACTCAGACCGAAGATGACATGATGGATCAGTATCTCCCACTGAAGAAGCGCCCCCTTAGGATCGAGGAAGAATCCCCATGATAGGAGTAGTACCCCAAGCTAGAACCTTTGCCCTAATAATTGTGTATCCATGAAGTCTGTATCCCACCATGTTGCAAAAATAAATATCATCTACTTCCTTGTGTACCCCAAATAATTGTGCAAGTTTATTCACCCTATCCTTGTTTTCAGATGGCTGAGGAAGGATGGACCCAGGGCAATTGCCAAGCTGCACCTGGCTTCCGCAGCCTCTTGATCAACGCCCTGGAAAGCCTTGGCGTCACAGAACACCCAAGGTACTACAGCAGAGAGTACGAGCATCATGGCACTCTCCGCTGCAGGGTGATCCCATGTGGGTCGCGCTCTAAACCCGAGCTAGATCCCATGTGGGTCGCGCTCTGGTGTTATGTCGTAGCTTGATTACTTATTATTATCATCTGTATCGAGTGTCCTCCTCGGAGGTTTGTACGGTAATGAACCATTTGATGTAATAAATGTGACATCAGCCTCCAGGGACTGATGTTTGTATCACATTTAGGTTCTCTCTTATGAGGGGACACTTCAGTCCCACCTTGGACTATAAAAGGGAAGCCCCCCCCCCCCCCCCCCCCGTAGGAAAGGGTTGGACTTGCACGGGTTCGACACTACTAGACCAGCTTGTAAGCTCTCCTCTGAACTTTGAGCACCCGGGCTCGAGAGCAATAGAGCAAGAACACCACCCCCATACTGGACGTAGGACATTTCAGGCCCGAACCAGTCTAAATCCTCGAGTCTTTGCGTGCTAGACCATATCCGATCAAGCACACAACAATCAAGCAATCGAGTAGTTTTGTAGTCACCCATTTCCCGCAGCAACAAGTAGTGTCTGGTGATCAAACTGTGACTAATCTATACAATAAAAGTTGAAATAATTGAAACCATTTCTCATCAAGATTAGACCTATCGTACCCCTTACGTAGGTCCCAATTGTCAGGTCAAAGGTTTGACAAAAGTGGGTGTAGACACATGAAATTGATAGAAGGAAAATATTTCCATCAAAATCCTAATTCTTTTTACACCAAGCATTCATCTACCCATCTCTTGTATCCGCATATTACTTTTCTTTGGCACACATATTACTTTTCTTTCCACATGCATTCACCCATAATTTGCATCATTATTTATTCTGGAAGAATAATAATTGACATCATTATTTTATGGAATGACCCACAATTCGCGTCAGTATTTTAATTGGAAGGATAATAATTGACATCATTGTTTTATGAAAGGAAAAGAAAGATATTATTTTTGGAAGAAAAATAAATGACATCATGCATTCACACATAATTAACGTCATTATTTGTTTTGGAAGGATAATAATTGACATTATTTATAGAAAAAAGAAAGATGTGTATTATTTTTTTGAAGAAAAATAAATGACATAGTTTCTTGATGGAAGAAAAATTAAATACGTGCTTATGGTACGTACATCTCCACTAGTGTATCGTTATGAAGTCCATCATCAATACTAAATCCTAAAAGGGGGAAAATCACATTATACTCTAAGCAATGACTTGTTCCCTGCAAACTTAAACACAGACATGCCTCTTATTCATCAATGTGGACATGAAGCTAGGGACGACCTCCAATTCATCCAGTTAGCCGCCAATGCAGCAACCCGCGCGCACTGCTTGTGCATGCTCCCTCAAGCAAAGGGTAATAAGCATACATCGGCACATCGCCATGCGCTAGACACTGTTTGCAGACAAATCTGTTTGGGTCCAAGGTTGCAGATGAGGTGCTATGCAAAAGCATGTTTTTTTTGACGCGCGCCACGTCTCCGAGTCAACAGAAGAGATGCCGCGCTACTGGCACGCCGGGGCTCTGCACGGCCTGCGCCACTGCCCGAACACATTCCCAGGCAGGCAGGCAGCACTCATGACTCATCAATCCGATGGATGGTCCCTCTCCCTCTGCTCCTGGCGAATCGGACACAGGCCGGGCGCGGCAACGCTCTCAGCGCCTCGCTCGCATAAAGCAGCTCGTCAGTCCTCTCCTCCCCGCTTCTCTCCTCGCCGCTCCCATGGCGGCCGCCCCCTCGAGCTCGAGGGACCCGCCCCCGCGCCCTCATATCTCCATCTTCGCAAGGGCGTCCCGCCGGCGCCCACCTATCACGCGCTCCCCGAGGGCGTCCCGGCCAATGTAAGGTGCTGGAGGGCGCCAACGGCAGACAGGGTGGAGCCAGGCATTCTTCTCTACTACTAATGACAGGGTGGAGCCAGGCATTCTTCTCTACTACATACGGTCGGAGGAAGAGGAGGAGGTGGCGGCGTATTGTACGGATCTACGGCCGTTCTCGGCGCAGCTCGCCGTGTTTTGGGTGATCTGTGTAAGCTGCTTCTTTTCGGTTTTTATGTTCTGTTGTACTAATTTGATGATGGGAGGGTATGGCATTTTCTTGCAGTTTCCTTTTGAGTTATGCTAATTATCTGTCATCAGATTTTTTCTGAAACGATCTGTCGAATTTTGGTCCGCGAGATCGTGCTTCGAGATTTGTGCTGTCAATATGCCATTTTTCTCTCCCTGCTAGGTGCTAGCACGCTGTGTTACGGGTCCGCGAATCCACGATTCAAAACCCCAAACACGAGCGAACTTGTTGAAAATCCACACCAGTTCTCTCCCGTTTCCTCTCACAGAATATCTATTGCTCCTCTTCCTTACCCGAGCTGCGCAGGCCTTCGCCCGCCGTCGTCCTTGCCCGGCCTTGGCCGGTCGCCGGCGTGCTTGTCTTCCCTGACTGCCGTCGGCGCACCGCCCCCTCTCCTCGTGTGGCCGCTGAATCCTAGGTTTGAACGTGTTTGGTAAAATTTTACACAAAAAAACAATGCACGCATGAAGTAATAAATGAAGTTTATTTGCGAAACCTTTTCATGGATGAGTGTAACTTTTCGAGACGAATCTAATGAGCCAAGTTTCACCGTGATTGGCTACAGTGATGCTACAGTAGTGGAGATTATTTTATAATTAGACTTCATCTAATACCTCTAATTAGTGGTCAAAGAGGCGAAAATTTTTTATGAAAACTTTTGCACCCCTAACCAAACACGACCAAAATTTTACAAGATTTCCCATCATATCAAATCTTTGGACGCATGCATGAAGTATTAAATGTAGCTAAACAAAATAACTAATTATATAGTTTGTCTGTAATTTGCGAGACGAATCTTTTGAGCCTATTTAACTCATGATCGGATAATAATTACCAAATACAAACGAAAGTGTTACATTACTTTACACCCTAAAGTTTACGCAACTAAACAAGACCTAGGCTCTATTTAGATGCGTAAACTTTTGGGTGTAAAGTATTGTAGCACTTTCGTTTGTATTTGGTAATTATTATCCCGTTATTGGTTAATTAGGCTCAAAAGATTTGTCTCGCAAATTATAGACAAATTGTGTAATTAGTTATTTTGTTTAGCTGCATTTAATACTTCATACATGTGTTGAAACATTTCATGTGATGGAGAATCTTGTAAAGGTTTAGAATTTTGAAGGCAACTAAACAGTGCCCTAAATGTTTCTTATAAAAAGTTCTATCCAATTCTTGGTGCGATTTGGATGTCGTGAATGTTATTGTGCGCAGCTGTCCGATTTGGAGACAATGCTCGAGAAGGAGCAATGGCTGGGGTAGGATCCTGCTGCAGGGGCGTGCTGTCTGCAGGGTTCCTGCCTCCACGTTTTTTCCAAGAAGCATACGTACCTTCTGAATATCTCTGATGTCATATTTACATTTTGTTTCAAATATTTCTGAATGTGTACTTTACGTATTGAGAGAGGTGAAAATGCTTACTTGCTATGATTGTGCGCTCTTTCGTGTAAAAAAACATGATTGTGCGCTCTGAATTTTTCTCCAGGCTCTTGATCCTCTGTCTCTTTATTTGATAGCTGCACGTGTGGCAAAATGTTTTTCCATATTAACTTATTATTGTCCTTTCATAATTAAGATTTGTAAAAACAGTGCCCTGTTTACATATGGTAGCATCCATGCTTAACAACTGGTTCTCTTCGGTCTGAACTCTGATGCCTATGGCACGAAGAACAAACATGATTGAAGTGTACCTCTAGATCGTTTCTGAATATGTGATGACATGTCAGCTTCCTAGGGTGTCATTTTTCGTGATGCCGACCATGACATCTCTTTACTATGACTGCTAGGTGATGGCATGTCAGTTAGCCGACCCGCACTGCTTGCGCATGCTCCTTGAAGCAAAAGGGTAAGCATGCATCGCCAGCGTTTTGATGCGGCGGTAGACACTGTTGACAGACGAATCCGTCTTGGGTCCACGGTTGCACTGCACATGAGGTGCTATGCTAAGCATGTTTTGACGCGCGCCTTGTCAGATGCCGCGCCACTGCCCGAGCACATTCCTAGGCAGAGCCACCACTGAGGGCATGTACAATGGTTAGACGACTGCCGTCTATGTATGTCTAGAGTACTACACACAGACGACAAATCAGACAATTTGTACAATGGTCTGTCTGTGTGGCATACATGAAACAATAATTTGTGAAGAGAAATAAATTACATGGATAATATATTTATATGCTATTTGCCAAGATCAATAATGAATACCATTTTGTATACTATTTTATTGCTATTTGATAGAAAATGAATCATGCCAGGTGAAGTATCAGCTAGAATTAGCATATGCAAGTATATTAAACGTAAAAAAATGAAAAATAATAAGAACAAATAAAAATAGGGAAGAACAGAAATAGCAAAATATCAAATTGCTCCTTATCTCTTCTTCTCCGTCATTCTGGTGATCGGTGCCCGTGACGCCGTTCTGCCGCAGCTCTCCTCCACCGCACCATGAAGTCCAATGCAGCCAAACGCTCCTTCGTTCCCCATCGAACCAAATCCCAAATCGGCCAGCGCTCTCTCTCTCTCTCTCTCTCTCTCTCTCAATCATTCTTTCTTCTTCCTGATACAAGTGATTGACCAGTCGACCTTCCCACCACTGTCGGCCAAATCCGCGCCCGAAACCTCCACCAAAACCAAATCACCTCCATCCATACCTCCATCACCTTCCCACCTCCCTTCTCCACCACCTTCCCCCTGAGTTGCGTCCTCCATGGCTAGGGATTGAAGATCCCGGCCAATAGAACCACCATTGGCTCGGCGAGGCGGAGGGCAAGGCGCGGCGGCGCGGCAGCTAGGGAGCGCGGGCGGCGCCGCGGCCGGCGAAGCGAGGCAGGCGACGAGCTCGGCTGGCGATGCGATGGCCAAGCACGGGGTTGCGGCAACGGCCTCCACTCGCGCCAAAACTGTGGTAACCCGCACTCGATCCGTGGCTGCCGTCGATGAGCCGCAATGCGGCGCACAACGGGGCAGCGCCGTCGTCTCCTCGCGTTGGGCAACGAGCCCGCATCGTCGTCTCGCGAGGCGACGAAGGCGTCGTCGCCTCACTGCACTGGGGTGTTTTTTTATAAAATGTACAGCACGCAGACGGCAAACGGCAAACCGACGATCGTTGTACATGCCCTCATGAATCCAGGCCGAGCCAGCGTGGCCCAGCGCCACCGCGGGCGCGTCGCCTGTAGTACGTGAAGGCCCAGCCGCGGGCCGCGCCGGTGCGCGCACGGGACAAAACTCTAGGCGCTACGTGCGTAATCATGGCATCGACCGGTCACATCGCCGCCTGCGGTCGACAGCCCGGCAGCCGGTGCCTGCCCCTCCCGTACACCGCGCCCTTTTTACTGCCGCTACAGCCGCCGTGGGGTGGGTGGGTAGGGCGCGCCGCGGGCCGGCCTCGTCGTCCGGCGGTCTGGCCACGGCTGTCCTGGCCTGTTGCGGCGTCCGTCCATCGAGGCCGCGCTGCTCTGCCCGAGGCCGGCCGGCTGCCTGTCGCCTGCTCTGCTGCTCCCCTGCCGGGCCCAATGCAGCTGACGGCGAGACGACGCGAGAGCGCGTGCATGCATGCACGCTCGCACGTTTCTCCAAGCCCTGCCCCCTCCCTCTGCCGCGAATTCAATCGGCTCGGGGTCGCGCGCCGTACGTGCCCGCCGGCGACGCCTGGGCCTGTATGGCGCGGACGGGGCGCGGGTACGGGGTACCGCCGCGGCGCCGCGTCTGGTGGTGCCGGCCGGCTCGCTCGCTCGCCGTCGCCGGCCGGGTGAGCGGGGGTGACCACTGCGCGCGCGCGGCGGCGGGACCGCTTCAATGCTCTCCGTCGCGTCGTCGCCTCGTCGGGCGCCTGAGCTCGGGTCAGGCCGCCGGCCGGGGGCGCGGTGACAGCAGCGACGATTAAGGCCGGCCTGAGTTTTCGGAGTCCGGGTAACCACCGGTTGGCTCGCCGGCCCTCTGTCCATTAAATTGGCCATCAAGCCGCGGCAGGGGGCGGCGGAGTACGTGCTGTCGCGCCATGGGTGGGGGGGCGAGCTGGGAGCTGACCGCCGATGGCAGAGAGTACGTGACGTACTCTCATGTCATCGGGGGATCGGCATCAGCGACGAAGCGAAGTGATGAGTTTTGAGTTGGGTCGGGCGAGCCATGAATCGAGTCTGGTCCCGCTCGTCCCGCCCGCCTCCCGGCCGGGCTAACATGCAATCAGTTCATTCAATATCTGCCAACACGATGCCTGAATGCCTGATGCAGGTTACCTTACCCAAAAAAAAAATTGCATGATGGTGGATGGCCTGGTGCAACTGTTTACTCCTACACTACACGCCATACATATTTCGTGTAAATATGAATTTACTAAGACACCATACGATGACCTACATAACACTATGATACTCTTTAATTTATCTGGAAAACATATAATTTTAAGTAGACCGATTGTAACATGTATCTAGTTTGACTAAGTGTATAGAAAATTAAAATACACCTACATGCACAACACTCAATTAGTTTCATTAATCCAACATGGATATATCTTGATTGTGCATTATTTACTTCTATAGGCATTAGTAGTATCTTTTCTATTGACCTGGTCAAAGTAAAAAAACTGTAATGTCATATATTTTTGAAAAGAGGAGGTATGAGAGAATTTTTAATGGTAGTACTGCGTATGTAAAATTTTAAAAATCTATGGTTGAATCTGAAATTTTGGAAAACGGCAATATTTGCATAAGGCCATTAGGGACCGTAGCTATCGAGTAGTAGGAAAGATGATGGCTTGTAAACAATGGTACGTGGCCTTAAATTTCCAGCACATCTGTACAAAATGCTACTGTCAGATACTCCTCAAAAACTTTAATGCCGTGTGTTGGGTACCTGAAGTCCTGAACAAGGTCCGGACAAGCCCTGTAGGATGCAGTATGGTAGTAATATTTTTTCTTTACTAGCCTTGGCCCTTGTTTAGATGCATAAAATTTTGGATGTAAAGCATTGTAGTATTTTTGTTTGTATTTGGTAATTATTGTTCCACTATGGGTTAACTAGATTTAAAAAATTCGTCTTGAAAATTATAGACAAACTGTGTAATTAGTTATTTTATTTAACTACATTTAATATCTTTTGTATGTGTTCAAAGATTTAATGTGATTGAAATTCTTATAAAGTTCTGGAATTTTGAAGAGACCTAAACAAGGGGTTGGTAGAAATAAACTTGAAGGCATGCAGAATGCAGGTAGCCCCGTACGTGTAGTGGCAGGACAAGATTCCATCCAGAGCCGGGGCCACCAGACAGAAACGGGCGAATCGTGCTGTCTCTGCTGGAAGTCTGGAACAAACTCGACTAACTGTGTGCACTGTAGGAAGTAATTCGTGTACGTGTAGACTTTAAAATGGAACTTGTGCATGTTGCATTGCTTGTCAACGCCCGTTCTCTCGTATAAGGACTTCAAGACATTTTTTTCGAAAGACAAGGACTTCAAGACATTGTTGTGCTGGGAGCAAAAGGTTGAGAATGGGAGGAAAAAAAAAACTCTCACGTTAGCACAAGCATCCAACATCTTGGAATAATGGAACTACCCCAGCAAATGCATGAGTAGAGATAGGACCACAGCACAGAGCAATCGGACAAAATACGGGCTTGCCTCCTCGGCGCGTAGCGTGATCTAGCCTGCCTCAAATCTTGGCCTTTAGCTGGGGCCTCTACCAGGTGACCAAACCGTACATCCTATGCAAGCAACACAATGATCTTTCTCCACCATCTTTTGTCTACGCTTTGTGAGGGGAAAATAGAAAACTTTAGTGAACGACGCTCGAAAACTATAGCGGTTGTTATTGGCTTCTCTTGAAAAGTTTTTGTGTACTGCTACATGCTCTCGAGAAGTTTCTGCTAGTCATAATTTACATTCATTTAATAGGGAAGGGGCATGATCCAAAAATTACTTCGAGGCTCAATGTGTGAGCTCGGCTCGAGCTCCAATCAAGCTTGGCTTGAGCGTGAGCTCAAGCTGGGAACTGATTGTGTATGTGTTTTTTCTTTTTCTTTTTCTTTGAGAGACATGGGTTGTTAGTGTTGTTGCAGTAGATGTATGTTTACTCGAGTTCCGATAATCCTAGCAAAAGTCTTTTCTAGCATTTTTTTTGTAAAGAAAATGAGATGTCAAAGGGATGATGAGAGAGAATCCTGCCCGCGTTGTGAATTCCATGTGTTATGTTAAAGCTAAAGGAAAAAAGTTCCCTTTCACCTTTCTCTACGATCATCGGAGTTGAAGGTTTCTCCTCTGAACTAAAATACTAGACATTGGTCCCCCTGAATTATTGAAACCATTATTTTTTCACCCTGGACAGTCGACATGGCGCAATGTAGACCCATTCTACTTGGCGTCACTTTAGTTGCAGGGTGGTAAATCGGATTGCAACGATAGTTAAAGAGGGACAACTGGATTGATCTTGAAATAATTGTGCAAATAATTTTTCCCACAAAAGTTATTGAAAGAGGTTTTTGAAAAAACTTCAAAGTTATTCAAAAATTTTCCATACTACTTTTTAGAAAAAGAAAATAAATAAATATGTGTATATTTCTTTTCAAAAAACTTAGGTGTAAAAATGCCACCCCGTGGACATTGTATATTTATTTTCAAAAATTTTGGTGTAATTTTTTTAAAAATGTTTGAACAATTCCTAAAAAATTATTTAATACATATAATGTATCCCTGGAGTATTGACCAGTCTATGGCTAATGTGGTGTCATGTAGGATAAAATGGTCATTGAATCAATTTAGGGTGTAAAATTGGATGGTTTTTCAATATTTTCAGATAGGAACCATATCAAATATTGCGGTTATTACAGAACCAAGTCAAATTATTTAAGAGTAAATTTCACCGAAGGTCCTTAAACTTGCCCACGCTCTCATCCCACTCCTCAAACTTGTCCCGAGTTCTCACCCCGATCCTCATAGAGTCACAATGCACATAATGATCTGTAAACTTATCCCACTCTCAAACAAGTATATTTCCAAAATATTTAGAACAAGTCTTTTAAAAATTATTTCAAACTTCTAGAATTTCATACCAAGATCTAATCTGACTTAAAATTGATAAAAACAAATCATGAGCCAATCATCTTGGATATAGTATTTTGATGATTTCTAGAGTTTTTATTTTAATATATTTGTTCAAGTGCTAATTTATATTAGAGATTAAAATAATATTAAAATCATTTGTCATTTGCCATAAGAAATCTTGAAAAATCATAAAAAAATAATTCAAATCTAGGTTATTTAAAGATTTTGATAGTTCACATTCAATTCATGATAATTTATCCATAAATTTTGGACCCACTTTGAGTTGGAATTGAACTTGATTTGAAATCCAAACAAATTTTAAACAATTCGCAAAAGTTTTCTCTAAATAAATAATGCATTTAGAAGCGTATGGACCTGGATGAGAGTGGGATAAGTTTAAGGACTGGGATAAGAGCGTGAGACAAATTTATAGACAATTATATGCATTTTGAGTGTATGAGGACTGGGATGAGAACTCAAGACAAGTTTGAAGATCGGGATGAGATCGTGGCACAAATTTAAGTATTATTATGTGCATTACGGAACCTGAATGAAAACTCGAGCAAGTTTAAGAAGCTCATTGTATGAGCTTAAAGCCTCTTTTGAATTCAGGATCCTTTCTTTTAGCACAGAAGCTAATACAATCAGAGCAGTCAACAACAAAGGAGAGAGCTACCAGCACTTACCAGCTTTGCTTGTGAGAGACGTATGGGAACGATGGGATTTTGTGAAGTTAAACTCCGGTCCATACACTAGTAGAAAACACGCCAAAAATCCACCCCAAAAGTACCAAAATGAAGATGAACCGGTACCAATGCTAGTATTGGTACCGGTTCATCTTGGTACCGGTACTTTTGGGGTGGATGGGACCTATGGATGAGCCTTATGTACCGGTTGGTAACACCAATCGGTACCCAAGGCTCTCCATAGGTACCGGGTGTAACTTTTACATTAGTACCGGGTTTACCACCAACCGGTGCCTATGGATGAGCCTTAGGTACCGGTTGGTAACACCAACCGGTACCTAAGGCTCATCCATGAGTTACTTCAAAAGGAAAATATCTATCTCCTCATCAAAAGTGATGTGTAGGCGAGATGGTAAGAAAGATACACGCGAGACAAGAGATTCTGTGTTCGAATCCTGCCCAACCACTTTTGCCAAAAAATACTAGCCATAGGCACCGGTTCTTTTACCCGGTGTTCATGACCGTGACTATTGGTCTCGGTTTCCGGGTACCGGTTCAAAAACCGGTACCTTAGCCCTTCACCAACCGGTGCCTATGGGCACTTTTCTAGTAGTGATACGATGCTTCAAACTTGAATTGAAGTTCCTTTAGAAAAGCTGTTTTTTCTACAAAATCTCATTGGACCAACAACAATCAATGCTGGTCTTAGTCCATAGACCAAGTCTAAAGTCTTGGTTCACGCTTCCTCATCTATCCTCACCTACACCTTAGGCATACGCACAGTGTCACAGTGCAAATTGTATGCCGCTCAGGCTACAAATTCACATTTATCATCTGAAGAAATCTTACGTGGGTTGCTATTTAGAATTTAGCCCAATATAAGTTTTCGGATTTGTTTTCTACTTAACATGGCCTGTTGGTGCAATTTTTATCTCACGCACCAACACCTATAGATTTTCTACATACGGTCACGACGGAGCCCGATTTTCTTCTGCTTCTGTTTCCCCCCTTTCATTTTCTTCCGTTTCTCATACCTTTTCTCCCCTCCGTTACTTGTTCCATCCTCTTCCATCTTTTTCCTACATACAATCACTTTATTTCTTTTTCTTTTTCTAATCTATCTTGTTATCTCCTTTCCTACTTGTTTCCTTCTCTTCTCTCTTATTTATTTTTTTTTCTTCTCATGCAGATGTTTTTACTATTCTATAATTTGTGTTGTTCTATTTATTTTTTTATAATTGGATGCATATAAATTCACGATATCTACCTATTTCTTAAGAGAATCGTTTCTGTTATCCATCATTGACTTTGTTTCATTATAACTCTCACCGAGTGCAGAATTGGAAGAGGATGGAGCTCGCGCTGGTGTGTGTGTGTATATATATATATGTATATATATATATATGCATATATATATATGTATATATATATATATGTATATATATATGTATATATATATCCTATGAGACGAAATAGAGGTCATCTTATCTTCATGTTATAAATAGCAAGCGGTCCATATTGAGGCTCAGCAATAGGAGAAGGAGAAGGACGCAGACATGCATGACTTATCTAGAGGATGAACTATCTATAGCAATGCACGAGTATATTTCTTATAGTTTATGTATTCATAATTGATTGGTTCGATGTATACCTATGTCTTCAAATATTTTTTAGATTACTCTCAAAATAAAAATTTTATTGCTCCTACTTATATTGTATTATCTCCAATAGTAAAAATTAATTATATTTTAACATTTTATTTAAAAAATAAGATTTTCCATGGTATATCTGTTTGCTCCATCGACAAATGCATCAATTTTTCTACAGTACAATGATTAAGTTGCCATTTGGAATATATTGTCAGATTGAATAATAATATTTGCTTGGTATATAGTAATTTGGTTGCATCGTGGACTGATTACTTGGCTATGTAAATTTATTTGTTCAACTAATAAAATAACTTGCTCGCTAAGTGGACATATTATGTGCATCTGATAGGATAATTTGTTTCTCTATGGACTAATTTGATCGTGATGTAGACTGATGGTTTGTTCACTTTATGAAAAATTGAAAAGTATTTGTTCAAATTGAAGAATATTTTTGTTACCTGTTATACTAATTTGTTCGCATTGTGAACTGTTGGTGATGTTTCTCATTGTAGAATAATTTGTTCGCTATCTACATATAGAATGTTTGGATATAAGAACAATTTATTTGCGTTAGTATAATTTGTCTATGATGTGGACTCATCAATACTTGTCTATATAATTTGATTTATTTAATTGGGATAGTAGTTTATTTTGTACATATATGTGAACTTATTTTTTCTTGTGCAAAATAATTTATTAATGTATTTACTTAATTGTTAACTTTAAATACCATTTTGTTCACCAATTGAACACAACCTACTGTACCAGTATGTATCAGTTGTGCTAACTAGTGGACTAGTCTAAGCGAATAGGTCCAACCTATAAATTGTTCTACACAAATCGAATTACAAGAGAAATCGTCTGGGAAAGCATTTGCTAAAATTAAATAGCATGTTATGAGTGCGAAAGATAAAAATCTGAATCACAAGAGAAGCTGTGCTAGAAATATGCTAACTAGCAGGCTGTGTAATGAATAAGCTCATACTGAAATAGGCACAATAGGGATGAGTTTAGATAACAAAATGTATTTTTGTTATCTTCAGTGATATATAATATACCCTCTCCTCTCTCAACAAAGAAAAGCTCATTTGTTCGTGAGTTGATCTCATAATGCTGACCATGAATGTGCCAATTAATGGATTAATCTTGATGACTACGAATCTGTGTTAGGTAGTTCCAATTCTCAAAGTCAGCTGGTTTTCATAGCATTAAATATATTGCTATGTAAACAAAAAGCTGAGTTGGCAGGAGAATTAATGAGAAGATAAGGAAAAATATAAAGAAACCATGACTCATGTTAGAAACCATATCTACGCGAAAACGAAGACAAAAGAAGGAAGTATTGGAAGGAGAAAAGAGAGAAGTGATATGATAGGATAGCAATTTATTTTGAAGAAACTATCCATTTGAGATGTAGGTTTTATGAATAGTATATATATGACATGATAAGTATAGAAACTACTGGGAGTATTAATTGGATGCAAAAAAAGTTGCAAGTGGATTGTACTGAAAAAGGTTGTCGTTGCCTCCTTGAGTTTTCTCGGACGTGGCAAATAAGTAACTCAATTTTCAGGTCGTTGCCCGCTCGGCCGGGCTGACGATTCGCAAGTCCCCAGATGGACCATGCATTATTGGGCCAGCTAACCTTCCGTGGCCCTTGAGAAAATGCAGTCAGGGGATGAATCAATTATTTTTATCGCAAATGCGATGCATAAACCTCGGCCCTATTTAGTTTGGGCAGTAGCACAGGTTGTACAAATTTTGACTAATGATTTAGAGTACTAAATAAAAACAGTTTACAAAACTAACTTCACAACTCCTACGCTACTTCGCGAGACGAATCTAATGAGGTCTTTGACCACATGATTAGAAGTTGGTTACTGTAGCATTACTGTAGCAAATCATCAATTAATTATCATCATTAGATTCGTCGCGCAAAGTTACACTCATCTGTGAAAAGATTTTACAAATAAACTTCATTTAGTACTCCATGCACATAATATTCTTTTTTAGCAAAGTTATACCTATCTGTGAAAATATTTTACAAATAAATTTCATTTAATATTTCATGCACACAATATTCTTTTTTTTTAGCGCAACGGAAACAAATGGGCCCTCATCTGCGTCGCAGAACCCACTCACTCTCGACGCGTCGCATAAAGTAGCGCGTCTCCACCTTGTTTCCCTCCTCGCCGCCTCCCATGGCGGCCGCCCCCTCGAGGGACCGAACAGTCCCTCTCCCGCGCCCTCCTATCACCATGTTCACAAGGGCGTCCCGCCCAGGCCCTCCCTATTGCGTGCTCCCAAGGGCGTCCCGGCCAATGAAAGGCGCAGGAGGGCGCCACCGCCACCGCCAACGGCACACAAGGTGGAGCCAGGCATTCTTCTCTACTACTAACGACGAGAGGAGGGGAGGGGATATACATACGGTCGGACGAGGAGGAGGAGGAGGCGTATTGTACGGATCTATGGCCGTTCTCGGCCCCGCTCGCCGTGTTTTGGGTGATTCTTGTAAGCTTCTTCTTTTTGCTTTTTTTATGTTCTATTGTAATTTGACGATGGGAGAGAAAGGTGGGAGGTTGGATGCTAATTTGGTGAGTTCTTGTATGGTCAAATGTGGTTAGATTATAAACCTTGTTTCAGGATAGGCCCTCGTTGATTGCCAAGTTTCTTACCAATTTTGTAATCCCCACTTTGCACGGAAACCTTGATTAATGAAAATGGTTAACTTGGTGAATTCCTGCAGTGGTTATTCTGCATACCCTGCTTGAATTAAGTGTTCCAGAACTGCAATTTGGACCATTCGATAGTGACTTTCTGTATCCTGCGGCTTTAAGAGGATAATGTGGTTTGTTTTTTTTTAATCTGTTCTCAAATTTGGTGCGATCTGATATCTTGTCTTATTGCTTATCTCTCTATGTAGTAGAACTATTGGTGCAATGTGGTACCGGATACTGTCCGGGTTGGAGTTTAGCATGGTTCATGTTATGCCTTTTTTTTGTGGAGGCATCGTCGACTATTCTGGTTGGTTTGCTACTTGTTTAGGTTTGTTGCGGAGTGACCTCAGAGCTAAACAATGATATGGCACTTTATCTTATTTTGAAGTTTTTTGGACAATTGTAACGCTTTGGAAGTAGAAATTTTACAACATTCCCTTTGCTTTGCTGCCATATGTTTGCCAAAATGCGAATATGATGTTACGGTTCTCCTGTTGTTCAAGTTGGTTGATGTCGGGTACCATGATTAGGGGCACCCAAATTAGGGGACTAAAATCACCCTAAAAACGCAAACACATGCTGGGCAACCGGGCCCACGAAGCCCTACAGCTTCCCTCCAAGCTGGAAGAAAGAAAATGACTCAAAGAAGCCCAACACGCGGCCCACATACTCAATGCGGCCCGTCCGCACCCCCTCAACCCCGCAGGATGATCTCCGCCTCGCTCGAGGGCTCCCCGTCGAAGCCCTCGACCGCGCCCTGCGCCTCTGCCTCGCTCGAGGGTAGCGAGCCTGCCCTCGAGAAAGCGGATCGTCTACGCCCTAAGGAGCTGAGCAGCAGGACCCCTGGGGTCCGACTCCATCTCACCGGACCAACGGTCCCTGACCCGCTTCCCGCTCTGGGACGGGTCCGGTGTCACCACGAGTCCCAGAGGTGGAAATGCTCAGCACCTATGGCCACGGACCCGGGCCCCCGCAGATGGGTCCGGGACCTCCACTTGACACCCGGACCCCCCGCAGATGGGTCCGGGACCTCCACGTGGCCATCCGGACCCCCGTGAGCTCTCGGCTCAGCTAGCTGCTCGGAAGGGGTCCGGAACCGCCACGTGTCACGCAGACACAGGCACGGGCACAAGCCTTCCGTTGGAAGCTCCCTCACCCACCCGTATTAAGTGCGAGTGGTTGAGGCGTGCTCTTCTGCTGCTGGGCAAGGCCACCCCTCGGTAGAAAGGACAAACGGCCCTTCCGCTCACCCGCCCGCCGTACGAAGGCATTAAATGACAACCACTCCTCCACAGCGCCCGGGTCAGACGACGTCAGGCCGCCACTCCCCACAGTGGTAGTGACCGGAGTCCCGTCCGCCAACTCCGGTCACTGCTCCCCGGCGCTGTGGCGGCACTGTGGGAACCTGCGACGCAGTGCAAGACGTGCTTGGCACTGCTCCAGCTACTATGCTGCCAACTCCCCGTACCTCCTTCGTACTTTCCCTTCCGCGGAACCCCCGAACGGCATGGGCACGACTCTCGGAAGCGACTCCGGCCTTGACCAGGACAAGACCCTGGCCTGCGGGACCCTCGGAACGCCGCCACGCCGCCCGCTGGAGCCGCTAGGACGCCGGCGTGATCTCCGCAAGACCAAGGACGATGCCCAGGATGACAGCCACGCCCGGCGCCATACCCCACAATGTACTTCCCACATTGCTCGACCATTGCACCCCCGCGATTCGGGGAAAAGACGACGACTTTCATGACCCCCTATGCATGTACACCGTCCCTCCTTGTGTTTATAAAAGGAGGAGGCGGGCGTTCCTTTAGGGGGGTCGGCCCATTCGGCAGGACTCAACTCTTCGCACTACTAGCAGAGCACACACGCTCCTCTGAACCCCGATATTGGCACTCGCCTCAATCAACTCCTCCTCTAGCAGAGACTTGGGAGCTTCCCTCCCTCTCTCTCCTCGCTTGTACCCCCCACTACAAGCACCCCCGGTGCAAGATAGTACAATGCTCTCGCACACCCCTTTGCTGGACGTACGGCCCCATGGCCGGAACCAGGATAAACCCGTGCGTTACTGTATTACCTCTTGCATCAACATCTGGGACGAGGAATATGCAGCATCATCACTGGTTGGGTCCGGATTGCCGGGTCAGGACACCGACAGTTGATATTCCTAAATTATTTCTTTCCATCCATGTTTGCTACTTGGAGTTTGTCTAAGTGGGGAAAAATTGTTTCCTATAATTATTGCTGAGTTAAATACACCAGTGTCCCTCGAACTTGTCCTGAGGTGTCACTTAGGCCCACGAACTCGCAAAATTGAAATCTGGCACCCTGAACTTGTTAAGTTGTGCCACTTAGATCCATACCCCTTCAGATGGCGCCATGTAGCATGAATATTTGCAAAAATGCCCTCCAAAAGTGCTATCTTCTACCTTCACACCCTCCCTCCCATTCTCTCTCTCTCCCCCCATGCCTCCCCTGCTTCCTCCGCAAAGCGTGGAGCCGCTGCCGCCCCCTGCCTCCTCGCCTTCCACTGGAGCTCGCGGACGCCACCGCCCCCTGGAGAGCGAACCCCGCCGCGTTGAAGACATCGAGCTGAGTGAGGTTCTGCAGCCCATCGACTTGGAAGCTCGGATTCGGGCGGCCCAGCCGCTTGCGCCGCGGCTGGCGGAGCTGCGTACGGCGGCGGTGCTGGATGGCCGTGGCTGGGTGGACCTGCGAGCGGCCGTGGCTTGCGGGGATGCTCGCGCGGCGGGGTGCACCGCGGCCGATGGAGCTGCGGGCGGTAGCGGGGCCGGACCGCAGCTGGCGCAGCGCAACAAGGCCGGCGGAGCTGCGCGCGGCGCCGAGGCACGACCGCGGGCCGGTAGGGCTGAGTCGAGGAGGTCGGAGATGAGTGCTGTGGAGCAGATCCTCTGTGTCAAGGCCACCGTGCGGCCCCGCATTGCCGCCGCCGCCTAGCCAACGGCCGCCCAGATCTAGCCTTGGTGCTGCCGTCTTCTGGAGATGGGAGCCGCCGCGGCAGCCCACACCCGCTCACGCCGCGCAGGGGACCAGGCCGCCGCGTGGAGGGTGGCCGCGTCCAGGGGCCCGCCGTAGCGGCCTGGCCCCGTGCGCCGGTGGTGGTGCCCGCGGCAGCTCTGGCGGCGAGCTGCTCCAGGGTTGACGAGCCGGGACGACTGGTGGGTGGCTTGGCGAGGTCGCAGTGGAGCCCGATGCCAGAGGAATCGACCGGAGTCGCGGTGGTGGTGGTGGATTTGCCCGGCGGCCAGCTCCTCTGTTTCATGGGCGGCGACGCTGTCGGGCAGCAGGGAGGTGACTCCAGCGCGGGACAGCCTGGGCGACGGCCGAGGAAGCTTGGCGCGGTCTCGACAAGGCCTCACGCGTGAGGAATCGGCGTAGCAAGCCGTGCCTGCGGCAGATTTGTCTGCGGGGGCGGCTTGGTTCCAGAGCAGAGCATGGCGGGCGATGGGGCTCCGCGGCTGGGCCGTGCGGTGCGCGGCGGCGATGGCATCTGGATGGATGGTGCGTGGCGCCCCCTGCTCCGCCGTGCCGCCGTCTCGAGACCGAGTGGAGGGAGCAGCGAGCCAGGGTGTCGAGACCGCCGTGAGAGGAGGAGCCGGCTGAGGCAGAGCATGATGGCGGACGCGAGAGAGAGCTTGGCGAAGGCCCAGAGCCCCCGGGGCACCTGCAGTAGCGCGTGACGTAGATTGGCTGCGCGACGGCGATGGCCCAGGACGTGATGTCGTGCGCCGCGGCGGCCCCGCACAGCCCCCAGCCGAGGACACTGACCAAGAGCGCGAGCATGGCGACATGTGTGGCACCTCGGGCGCTGCCGCCGCCAGCGCAATGAGCGGCAGCGCCCAGAGCCCTCGCGCGCTCCTCCTCCCGATGCCGGCGGTAAGAGAGAGAGGTGAAAGAGATGAGGAGGACGCAGATACAGAAGACGATAAAATTTAAGGGTTTTTGCATATATTCATGCCCCTTGAAGGGTTATGGACCTAAGTGGCACAACTTAACAAGTTCAGTGTGCCAGATTTCGATTTTGCGAGTTCGTGGACCTAAGTGATACCTCAGGATAAGTTCGAGGGCCGCTGGTGTATTTAGCTCATTATTGCTCCCTTTCTAAAGTTTTGATTAGGTTTTATTTATATCTGAGTTGAGAATCTTGGGTTGCTTCCTTGAATCGAAGGTTCTAGTGTATGCCGACACATTCCACACTTGAGGACTTCATGTCTGCTTCCTATCAGTTAACTTCTGATCCAAGAAATAGGCAAAGAAGATAAGCTGTAGACCTACATTGTCTAAGGCATGACTAAGTGGAGGTTATTCAGAACATCTATCTGTCTTTCAGAAGTTTGGTTGAATCTGGACTGATACTCAGTTGAGTTTGAAGAACGCATTCAGTTGCATTGACAATCTTTCAAATTGTTAGACATATGCAGTATTGGATGCAGCCAGCATCAACGTGTTGCCATTGAGTTTACATTCTACTGGTTCAGAAAGATTTTTGGGTCTGGCACTGTGCTGAACCATGGTTCATGGATAAAATGGGGCAAGGTTGTACTGTACCTTTTATGCAGTGATGATGAATAGCACTGTTCCTTCTATTTCGAGTTCCATTCTGTAAAGAATGTAAACAACATTCACTTGTTTTTTAAAATCATTTTCATTCAGTTTTTTAGTTATGGGTGCACATCTGCTTCTCATCCGCCAATCAATCATTAATCATGAACAGAGGCGCACAAGATGTTTTCTACTCACGACCTTGACACCAGGCGTCTGATCCAATTCCATTTGTGGCAGGCATCATCCATTGCGCCTGTGCTTTCACTTTCGCATTCCCTGTTGAAATCGTAAGGACATTATCATTGAACTCTGCAGATCTTGCAAGTTCCATCACAACGTCTTCCTCTTTTCCAACATGCAAATCCCATCCTCGATTCCTCATCACCACAGCATGTTAAATGTTGGAAGAATGCAAGGCAAGTATTCTCCACAAGACAATAAGAAGATATTTTTATGGAGTACTCTAGAATTAGTAATAAATAAATTAAAAATAATATTTAGAAATTCTCTAGAAGGGGAGACACATGTCACCATCCTATGATCCTCCTGAACCTATAAATAGAGGACCACCTCCTTGTCATGCCATCTATCTAAGAGCATGGTAGATGAGAAGAGTGAGTGCTAGTAAAGCCACAAAGAGATGATGTGTTGTGTACTTTTGTGTAATACTATTGTGTCGTAATAAAGTAAATGTTTTGTAAGTGTTAGTCTCCTAGTTTCTAAATACATAGTGTATAAGTTGTGATCTATCAAAATATGTTGATATATATAAGAACTTTATGAATTATATCAAACTTACTTCGAAACTGAGGAAACTATGTTAGGCAATCCTCGGATGAGTGCGGGATGTAAAAAGCCAAAAATTTCATCAATCATATGCTCAATTTCCTCAATATTATCTGTGTTGATTCCTAAAGCCTGAAAAAGTTGATGAAATAGATATGAAAAAATAGAGATTAATTAACATAACCAGCACGTCACGAATTCCGGTAAGTAGCTGTCAGAGTTAGCAGTAAGTAGAGAGGTGATGTCACTCAAATCATGAATTCCAGTAAGTAGCTGTCAGAGTTAGCGGTCAATTTCACTTTTCCTTGTGTTCAGCTTAGCTGATTGTGGGTGAGGTCACAACCAACCTTAGAATGTCCAATAAATACAGATCAATGCATACCAAAAAAGCGGTGAAACAGCGAGAAACAGTAAGGGACGAAGAAGAGAGGTATTACCTTAAAGTGGTCCTCTGCGTGTGACTCAAAATGACTTATCAAGGTGATGATATCATCCACATCGTATGAACAAAAATCATTGAGCAGTGATTCATTTGATCTTACAAACTGAATATTATTTCTTTTGCTCTCCATTTCCTTGGGATACCAATAAATTTCAGCCAACAATGAATTTTGACTAACTAGTGATCCCAAATTGCGGAGGATTGGAACCGTTGAGAACTCCGTATCAAACACCTTTTTGTCCGCCTCCAAGCAATGCTTCAAATGTTTATGAAGATGTCTGCACAACCTGAGTCGAGTATACAGAAAACAAACATCAAATGGGGGGGGGGGGTCCTATGCTGTGCAAATAAGGCTTGCAAGTATGGTATAGTTGATGATGATATCCTCCACTATTACCCGCTGGCAAAGACGCAACAAAAAGGAGCCAAGTGGGCCTTTTGTAGTCGGGTGGCGACCGTGTGAGCCTTTGAATAATCTCACCTTGCTTAGCTTGGGAGGAGGAAGCCACCTTAAAAGAGAGAGCCACCCTTCCCCAATCGGACTAGTGTTTTAGAGATATCAGCACTGAACAGATTCATCTCAAGGCTGGGAGATCGTGGTCTCCCCTTTTTCAAACTCCTCAAAGGGCAAGAGAAATTTAAGTGGACAGAAGAAGCCGACGCCACCCTTGAAGACCTCAAGCAGCACTTGCAAGCTCCACTAATTCTCACAGCCCCGACAGAAGGAGAGAACCTGCTACTTTACATCGCCGCCACAACCCACGTGGTTAGCACGACAATCGTCGTCGAGCGCCCTCAGGAAAGCCATGCATATCCTGTGCAGAGGCCGGTCTACTACGTCAGCGAAGTACTCTCCAACTCAAAGGTCAGGTACCTAGCAATTCAGAAATTGCTATAAGCTATCCTTATGACCTCTTGAAAATTATGCCACTATTTCTAGGCATACCAAGTAACAGTGATCACCGAGTACCCTCTGGCGGATATACTCCACAACCCGGAAGCTACTGGAAGAATTGCCAAATGGGCCACGAAACTCAGAGCCCTCCGCCTCGACTTCAAGCCAAGAACCGCCATCAAGTCGCAGGCACTAGTCGACTTCATGGCTGAGTGGAGGGAAAACCAAATCCCTGCCCCCTCAAACAAAGCAAAACACTGGACAGTGTACTTCGATGGCTCATTAAAAATTTATGGAGGATGAACAGGCGTCCTCTTCATCTCCCCATCGGGGAAACAACTCATCTATGACCTCCAAATTATGTTTGAAGTCTCCAACAATGAAGCTGAATACGAAGCCTTGCTGCATGGGCTACGTCTGGCAATCTCTCTTGGAATCAAAAGACTACTCGTCTTTGGGGACTCAAAATTAGTCGTTCAACAAGTCAACAAAGATTGGGACACCAACAATGAAAGAATGGACGACTACGTCGCTGCGGTACGCAAATTGGAAATCCAACACATCGTACGTGACAACAATGTTGGCGCTGACATCTTACCTAAACTTGGTTCAACACGATCCCAAGTGCCACATGGCGTCTTTGTCCAAGAACTGCACCATCAGTCAATCAAGAAACCAGACCCTGTCACCCTCGACCATCACCAAGCGGATGAAAGCCGAGAGGTCATGATGGTAGACACAGACTGGAGGAACAAAATCATCAACTGGATCACCGATGAAAAGCTACCCACAGACAATAATAAGGCAATAACAATTGCCAGAAGAAGCAAAGGTTACGTCCTAGTAGGAGACAAACTCTACAAAAGAGGTTCCCATTCCGGCGTACTCATGAAGTGCATCCCATGAGAAAAGGGAAAGGGCATACTCGACGAAATCCACTCGGGAGTATGCGGGAACCACACAGCGTCAAGAACGCTAGTCGACAAAGCATTCAGAGCCGGCTTCTATTGGCCTACAGCCCTAATGGATGCAAAAATCCTCATAAAACAGTACAAAAAATGCCAGTTCTTCGGTAAACAGGCCAAGGTACTAGCACATAACCTAATCACCATCCCACCATCTTTGCCATTCGCATGCTGAGGGCTAGACATGATCGGCCCCCAAACAAAGGCTCCGAGAGGATTCACCTACGTGCTGGTCGCCATTGACAAATTCACAAAGTGGATCGAGTACAAGCCGGTAACGACGCAGAGCGCCGACAGAGTCGTAGATTTTATCTATGACATACTATACCGATTCGGCTTCCCCAACACCATCACCACCGAGGTGGGGTCGAACTTCACTTCGGAGGTTTTCTGGGACTTCTGTGAGCAAAGCAGGATCAACGTCAAGTATGTTTCAGTGGCTCATCCAAGAGCCAATGGCCAAGTCGAGCAACAAACGGGATGATCCCAGACGGCCTGAAGAAAAGACTCTACGAATCCAACAGCTAAAAAGGAGGGAAATGGATTTCCGAGCTACCCCACGTTGTATGGGGACTCCAAACCCAACCATGTAAGTCAACGGGTTAGACCCCATTCTTCCTGGTCTACGGCTCAGAAGCAATCTTACCAGCGGATATCATGTGGCACTCTTCAAGAGTCGAGATGTACGAAGGAGAGGCAGAAAATACAAGAAAACCGGAACTGGACTCGGTAGAAGAAGAGAGATGCAACGCTCTGGTGCAATCGTCAAGGTACTTGTAGGTAGTACGGTGTTATCATGACCGTAATGTGCAGCAAGGATCTTTTAGTATCGGTGACACGGTTCTACGACGGATACAGAATGAAGACGGACTCCACAAGCTTAACTCAAGATAGGAAGAACCATTCATCATCTCAAGGGTAACAAAACCAGGATCTTATCATCTCCAACACCCGGATGGAACCGAGGTTTCAAATTCCTGGAACATAGAGCACCTGCGTCGATTCTACCCGTAGCAGTGTTATCTACACCAGATTGTACTGATACACGATAGAAGATAATAAAGTCCAGTCCTCCTGAAATTTTTTGTAAGCATTCAAGATCCCTCCCTCTTTGGCAAGGCTCCGAGTGCTTGTCATGAACCAAGCACCTGGGCAGTCCTACGTCCAATGGGTTATCAAACTCCGTTTTTTTGGCAAGGCTCCGAGTGCTTGTCATGAACCAAGCACACGGGCAGTCCTACGTCCAATGGGTTATCAAACTCCCTCTTTGGCAGGGCTCCGAGTGCTTGCCATGAACGAAGCACCCGGGCAGTCCTACACCCAATGAGTTATCAAACTCCGTTTTTTGGCAAGGCTCTGAGTGCTTGTCATGAACCAAGCACACAGGCAGTCCTACGTCCAATGGGTTATCAAACTCCATTTTTTAGCAAGGCTCCGAGTGCTTGTCATGAACCAAGCACACTAGTCCTACGTCCAATGGGTTATCAAACTCCCTCTTTGGCAAGGTTCCGAGCGCTTGTCATGAACGAAGCACACGGGCAGTCTTACGTCCAATGAGTTACCAAACTCCATTTTCTGGCAAGGCTCCGAGTGCTTGTCATGAACTAAGCACACGGGCAGTCCTATGTCCAATGAGTTATCAAACTCCGTTTTTTGGCAAGGCTCCGAGTGCTTGTCATGAACCAAGCACACGGGCAGTCCTACGTCCAATGGGTTATCAAACTCCCTTTTGTCAAGGCTCCAAGTGCTTGTCATGAATCAAGCACCCAGGCAGTCTTACATCCAATGAGTTATCAAACTTCACTCTTTGGCAAGGCTCCGAGTACTTATCATGAACCAAGCACACGGGCAGTCCTACGTCCAATGGGTTATCAAACTCCCACTTAGGCAAGGCTCTGAGTGCTTTTCATGAATCAAGCACCTGAGCAGTCCTACGCTCAATCTCTATAATACGAAAGCTGGACCATTCCACGGGCGGTGGGTAGGGCCATGTCGCCCGTTAACCCATTAACCGTCGGATCCAACCAGCTAGAGATATCAACTGTTGGATCAGATCGGCACGGGTCTGATGCCCGTTAAGCTGCGAACCCGAGCGCTCGCGAATCCTCACGAACCCGCTCGTCCCCTTCGATCGCCTCCGCCCGCTGCCTCTTCTCTACCCCCGCCGGCTATCCCGGCATGCCACGCATGATGCTCCGCCTTGTGCCCCACTCCCTCCGTCGCACCCTCATCTCCTCCGCGCACCTCGAACAGCATTCTCGAACCACCTCGACCGGCGCGAGCCGAAGCGGAGGAGGACAACGGGGGAGGACGACACGTCGCCGCGTCGAGCTGTCCACCGGTAGAGATGCAAGCGGGGCGGGTTTTACCGCAAACCCGCTGGATAGACCCGCGCCGCAAATCCGCACATTACCGCAATTCAGCCTGCATGCGTGAAGCGGCGCTACGCGGCCTGCCAGCGGGGCCCAACGGCGGTGCGAAGCCCGCAAAAGGGTGAGGAGGCTCAGCCGCACAGTACGTGGTTCCCCCTCCACTTGACCTCTCGCATGCACCGCCGCCGCCGCCATCCACTTCAGCGCCGCCGCAGTCGCCATACGCGCCACTGCCGCTAGTCGCTGGCCGATCCACCATTCTCGTCGCCAGCAGATCCACAGGTTCCTTGTCCCATCCCCCCTCGTCACCAACGGATCCGCAGGTTCCTTATCCGATCCCCCCTCTTGTCGCCATCGAGTCTTCCAACCCCAACCACAAGAACAGGTCACCTTGTTTCTTCTACTAAATTTATTGGTATTTGGGATGTAGGGGAGAAGAATCTCGGGAAGGTTATCATGCTGGCAACTGGAACTGGTAGGAGGGCGCCAGCAACACAAACATGAGCGGCTGCTGCAAACAATGTCCTCTCCAAGAAGAACAGGTCAGCTCTCAACAGTTGATGTTCTAATGTATGTTAGTGCAAAGAGATGTCATAAAAAAGACGGATCTGATTACTATGTTGTGAATGATTCGATCCTTACATTGACCCAATTAGATGATTCAGAGAGCCACGGTACACAGGTTAGCAAGAATCGGTAATGGTAAAAGAGCAATCATAGTGCGAATCTATATGTGCAGTTTACCTATACTGGGTCCATGTCTTTTAAACCCATCAATCAAAGATCAGAAGAACTGCCGGTTGCAGGACCAAAAATTATCTCTCTCTCTCTCTCTCTCTCTCTCTCTCTCTCTCTCTCTCTCTCTCTCTCTCTCTCTCTCGTTGTCTGCTGCTCACTGCTGTGTTCCCGGCTCCGGCGGTCGCAGACTCGCCGGAATTCTGACAGTGAAACTTTAGGACCCTGCTTGAAGTGTTCTTCCTTATATGCTTGTGTGCTATTTCAGAATGGACAATCGATGTTGACGAATCCCAGTTTCTTGCATTTCCCTTTCATTAATAATTACTTCTTATTTTGTATGGCATTACAAACTTCTTTGTACCAGATTTCTTATTTTGTCATAGCCAATGTTATCAATAAATTTCTTACTGAGTACCCCTTAAACGCTTTAGAGATTACAGAGCTACCATCTGATTGACTTTTTCTTTTTGGGATTGCAGCAAGGTGATCCATGTCACAAAGGACAGTTCAAGAACCTTATCATCTCTTTATTGGGGCATGTTTTATTTGGGGGCACATTAGTATTTGCTTTGTCAGGGAAAAAGAGAGGACTGAACAATGGTGTTCCCGCGCGCTGTAGCTCGTCACCTGATAAAAAGTCAAGCATTCTTTCCTTGACCAGCATTTTCTTGTATATACTTGCTGGGAAGGATCTTACGTGAGTTGGAATAAGCAGCAAGATGCGTTGGTCATGGCCTGGTGGTTGCTGTGCACAGCACATCCAGGGACTTCCTTGATGGCAATTTGATAAGGTGATGCTGCTGGGAGCTGCTGATGTCTTGAGCAATGCTAATATAACCGTGCCCATATGATCTGTTGTGTTTCTAAATTCTAACCCATGCTGTATGTACGAAGGTTTATGACATCATTACATCAATAATATTGCACAACTGGCAATCAGTTGCTGGTGAGTCTTTATTTTTCTGTCAAATTGGAGCATGTTGTGGGCGTCGGTAAAATTTACACGAATGCCCCATGAAATCGGAAAACAAAAGTACGTAAATCAACATGTGAACTTGGAAAAAAAAAAGTGGTACATGGACAAATATAAGTGCTGACAACTGTGGCTGGGGGCAGGCAACCAGCAGGCTGCTCGCGCAGCGCGCAGCGACACGCGGGTGCAACGCGGGCTGCCGTGAAGCCCGCAAATCACTCGCGGTGCTGTGCGGGCAGCCGCAAACCGCCCCGCTTGCATCCCTACCACCGGGCAGTTGCGCCGAGCCGCCGTGCCTCCCGCCGGACCACCGCGCGACGCTGGGCTGCCACGCCGCTCCGCGCCGAGCTGCCTGCCGGACCGAGAGGAGGAGAACGAAAGAGGACCTGCCCTGTCGAGCTGCCGGTCGCAGTCGGCCGAGCCGTCGAGCATCCCTCAGCGGCGCGCCTTCGCCTGGCGTGGCCTGGTCCGTGATCTTGGGCCGGTGGCGGCTGCCACGGCCTGGCCCCGCGGCCGGACGCCCATGGCCTGGCCCCGCGGCCGTTAGCCGCTCCCCTGGGCGCCGCGCCGCGCTGCCCGGCCCCGCGTAGCCTGGCCGGCTCGCCGGCGGCCACGCTGGAGGAAGCGAAACGTAGCACAGCTGCAGAGGAGTTATTGATCTAAAATGCCTCTGCCTCCCTGCCTCTCTCCTTGCGGCAGAAAGGGGATTTCGTTTTGATTGGATTCGTTCTCTCCCTGAAGAAGTTATATATCTGAAAAATTCCTCATTGTGGATGTAGACTGCTCATCGATTTTGCATTTGAATCTCTGACCTTTGTATATGCCAAACTGATTTATTTGGCGCGTTAGATGTCCCATGATGTTTAATCCCTTTCCTTGAAAATTTAGATACATATTTTGCACTCTTCTGGATCACGTAGATTAACTGCAGCGAGCTTAAAAGGAGGAAATTGTTGATGCCTGTTTGTGCTGTTGCTGCATATGCAGTTTATGTATAGTGATAAAATTGATCGGTCAACAATAAAATTGATAGGGTCAACAAGGTGTTGAAATAATATATTAGTCTGTTTAACTATGATGTTAATATATAGATTGATATGATGTGGAAAATACATTGAAGAGTTAGACTGCCTTGCTGGAATATTTCAGTATAGCAAGCTCCTCACTATTGCTATTTGGTTGGACCACACCTTCAATTTGGATGTTCAGTTGCTCCACACTCCACCTGTAGGTAAAGATTCTCCAGTTGCTTCAGCAAGATCTCATATTGTCTCCAGGTTTAAAAAATGCATATTCTTATGATGCTGATTTTGCATCGAATTAGTTCTTGGATGATTTAGTGCATTTGTGCAGAACCATCCTATTCTGTGTATCATAGTTCCAATAGCTTAGTTTATTGAAATCCGGATTTTTCCATGATAATTAGGTTGAATCATTCTTTGCTTCATTTTAGCTATCCAACTTATCCAGCAAGAAGGAACTTAATTCAATTTAATATTGCAAATGTTGTTTGGGTATGACCTTTTTCAGGTTCGAACAGGTCTGTATGGTTCAGGCTTGTTCAGTTCAGCTTTGGTCTCACTATTTCTTTTCCTAAGGATAAGGATTAAAAAATTTTACTATAATGTACTATATTTAGAATAAACTTGTGAATCAAATTGTCCTTAAGCTGTGTGTTTTACCTTAGCTCTACAGAATGACTTTAAGTAGTCTGGTCCTAAAATTGTTTCGGTTCCCCTATGTTTCAGATAGAATGGAAGGAGAATTGCATGGGGATGTAGTGGAATAGCACCTGGATAGATAGGTTCGATCAGATTCATGCCAATGCTCTAATCTATGCGCTACCCACGAAGTTCACTGTCCAGGATTGCCTATCTTTACTCATTAATCTTTGCTATGCACTTATTTATATGTGTGACTTATGTTCCTACAACACTAGAGAAATGTGGTTCTACATACTTGCTTACTGATCTAAATTATGCGTGCTTGTAGCTTCCATGCGGTGCAAGGATAGAGAGTCAACACTGATGTTTGAAGGTACTAAATAGCTCAAATAGTCCTCTCGTTTCTAATTTTCTTAAGCTACCTCAAGCAAACTAATCAATTTCTTTTGCACTCATTTCTTGATTGTTATAGCCCTTCTTCCACCACACTAAATGAAACAAAAAAAGATAGTTCCATTTCCATATCCAAAATAAAATACTACTTAAATAATAGCGTCATCACAATAGGAAGTCCAAATATATACCAAATGCAAAAACAGACCATGACACCTTCGTGAAAACAACGAAGCGATATGTTGCCTAAAAAAAATTATACAGCTACCTGCATACAATAAGTATTACTCTATATACGCAAACTAAAGTTTGCATCAATGCTAAGGCGTACTATATTAGTTTATGTAACATCAAGGTTGTAAGCAATATGTTGTGTTCACATCATTTATAATGTCAAAGCTCACGAAAAAAATTAGTAACACATACAAGAGATCTCAAAATCAACGGATAAGAAGCTGGAGTACCCATCCGACCCGTAGCTACCTCAACTCACCATAGCTGATGGAAAATCAGGGGCCCATCTACACTAGAAGCAGCTCGCACACTGGCCATACGCGGCAACGCTGCGAGCATTTCTAGTGAGTTACTAAACTCCTCATTTGGCAAGGCTCCGAGTGCTTGTCATGAACCAAGCACCCGGGCAGCCCTACGCCCAATGAGTTGTCCATATTCATTCTAGGCCCTCAGTACCTGTCACGAGCAAAGTACATGACGCGCCTCGCAACCGACTCGATGCAAGAAACAACTACTCTATGCAAGACCAACGAGTACGCGTATTGGACAAGCTCTCAAGAAAAAAGAGAAGTAAACCAGCAAACTTTGGGGACAAAGTACAAAAGCTTCATGATAGTTCAAAGTACAAGGTACCCAACACAATACAAAAACTACTCTTGCTGTTCAATATCATCTACAATCTTCTCGGCAATTGGCTATGCTTCCTTCAAGTATTCCTCGAAACGCTCATCGGGGCAATCAGCTGCCATTCCGCCGGCGAGCAGCTACAAGTCAACGTCACCATACCAGGACTCAGCCATCCCAATGCAGTCGAGACGTACGACTTTGTGGTCTCCGACACATATGACAAGAACTTTTGGGGAGCCTCCTGCAGACGTTGCAAAAAAGATGGCTTCTCCACCACATCCTCGCCAACGGGGTCCACCAAGTCAATGAGACCCGCAGCCGTATCACTGATTTTCTCGAGGCCCTCGACTTTAGCTGATAACTCCTGAATCTTCTTCATGGACTCAACCATCTGAAGATCAGCAGCCTTCAGTTTCTTCTCGAGTACCTCGGTGGCGTCTCTGTATTGATACACGTCAAGTTCCAGGTCAAGAAGGTAATTTTCCTTGGCTTCAAGCAACAGCTTGAGCTCTGTGTCGAGACCGAGCTAAAATCATACAACTGCTTCACAATAAGGGCAAGCTTTTGACAAGAAGAAGCCGTGGAAAAACAAGAACATATCTTGCTGCTCCTTCAGAAGCTTGCTCTTGGTGTCCCGGAGTGATTGCAGCTCCGCAAGGTGTCGTTCTTGAATCTTTTTCAAGTCATCCTGGTGATGACCCTGCGTCTCCTTCAACTCCAGGACTACTCTATCATATTCCTCAGCGGATACAGCCTTGAAAGACTGAAGCGCCGAGTGCTTCTTATTTGACGCTTGGACAAGGCCCTGACACAAGAAATTGAAAGGTCCAGCAAAGACAAGAACAAGACAAACAAAGGAAAGAGGAAAATCAACTCACAAGAGTGAATGAATAGACGCGGTGGAAGAGCTTCTTCATCCTGTCGAAGTCATCATCCGACACCAACGGCCCCTGAGCCGGGTCGGGTGAACGTCACCCGACGAAGCACCCCTTTGATCAGGCTGGTCTGAGTCGAGGAATGGCACTGGGGATCAACATCCCCGAGGCAGTAGTCGTGCCTTGACCTGCGCCGGAAGCAGCAATCGTCACATTCGCCGAAGTGGCAGGCCTGCAGAAGAAAAGGTTCAGAGCCATTGGCAGAAATCATCCACTAGAAGGCCAACATAAAAACTTAGACTCTGTTTAGTTCCCACCTCATAAACCCCGTAAACACAAAAAAAAACATCACATTAAATGTTTCGACACATACATGGAGTATTAAATGAAGTCTATTTACAAAACTTTTTGCATAGATGAGCTATAAATCGGGAGACGAATCTAATGAGCCTACTTAATCCATGATTTGCAACAGTGATGCTACAGTAACCATCCGCTAATTATTGATTAGTCATGAAATAATTAGCATCATTAGATTCGTCTCGCGATTTACAACACATCTGTGCAAAAAGTTCTGTAAATAGACTTCATTTAGTATTTTAAATTAGCAAAATTCCATCGCAAATTTTTTTTGCAAAACATCTAAACACTGCCTTACATTGGAACACTGCCTTACATTGGCGATCGCTTCACGGTCGCGACAGGCTTCAAAAGAGTGGCGGGGGCTGTGACAGCTTTAGCAGCGGCACCCCCACCACCGAAGTTAAGAGCACAAAACAGAAACTCAGAAGATGCAGAACCGACGGACCTAAGGATGCAATCCGAAAGAGAGCTTATTTACTCGACTGTCTCTTGTCACCACCAACGACGCCCAGCCGACTGGAACTCCTCCTCTTGGGAGATGGCGGTTGCCCACCAGAACCGGTCTCAGTCTCCTTGGCTGGCCTCTTCTCCACCTCACCTGCCAAAGACCATAGAGTGTGAGAACCTATCTATTAGAAAAACCAGTCGTATCCAAGAAATACGCACGGGACTGGTCAGCACGAGGGGGACGACTCTGAAAAGAAGCAAGGTGTTCCTACACACAATGAAACTAAAATTAGAAAAGAAAAAGACAAAAATCGAGTGCAAAAGTACTCGGGTTCAAGCTGAAAACTCAGTTGGAGGCCTCTCGGCACTGAACAACTCAGGGATAAGAGGCAACACCAGTGGCGGAGCCAGGGGTGCTGGGGTGCTCCAGCCCCCCTACTCCAATGGAACCCATGGAGTCCTCCCCAAGCCTTCCAACATTTTTCAAACATGAGTGAAGAAGAGGAAGAAGAAAGGAGGAGGAGGAAGAAAAAAAAGGAAGGAGGGAGAAAGAAGAAAGGAAAATGAACCCCTTCTCAATTTGAATCCCAACTCCGCCACTGGGCAACACCGAGACCCCGAGAAATGCGAGCCTGAGCATCCTCGAGGCCAACTCATCATCCAATTCCTCTGAGGTGATACGCGAAGGATCACCAACCCCGATGTACTCATAACCAAGATGTGTACGTAGCTGCAGAGGCTGAGTGCGCCCCCATAGCCAAGATAACATAACAATGGCGCCTGTAATGCCAGCTTTTCTCAAGTCCTGAATCTTCTGAAGAAGGCCCCAAACTTGGACCGTGTCCCCTTCAGGAACCTTGTACTTCTAACGGCCTTCAGGCACGGGTGCCTCATGAGTCCAAGCAGGAAGGGAAGGTGCGTGGTTTCCGGTATAGAACCAGCAATTCTTCCACACGGACAAACTACTTGGGGTATCATATTCTATATACTCTGAACCCCTACCCTGAACGAGCTGGAATCCACAGCCACCAATGCGACTAGGGTTGGCAATGGTGGGCTGCGGTTTGAGATGGAAGAGATGAGCAAAGAGATTGAAGTGAGGCGGAACGCCAAGTAAGGCCTCATAAAGATGCACAAAAATGGAAAGATGCAAAATCAAATTAGGAACCAGATGATGGATCTAGATCCCATAAAACAAAAGCAAATCGCGGAAGAATTCAGACACAGGGAGGGCGAGACCGCGCTCGATGAACTGCTGAAACAAGACAAGCTCATCGACATTCTTGTAGGGAAACGCATGAGAGCCAGATTCCCTCCACTGAACTACTTCGCGAGCTTGAAGTAAACCCTCGTCCACGAGCTGGAGGAGGGAGGACTCGGAGCACTTACTTTTCCTCCATTCCGAGTCTGAGGATGCAGTCCCTTCAGCTTTACCCTTGCTAGCTCCCTTCTTGCCGGCCGTCTTCTACTCGGTTACGAGATCTTGGACTCGGGGGCCCAAGAGAAAGGGGCGGGCAAGAGCAGAGAAGCTAAAGCTGTCTCCAACGCTACCCCGTAAACGTCCCCCTCCCCCTACATTCAGTGCACAGTGCACCCCCTCTCCCCTCCAATGGCGCCCCCCAATCGCTCCCCCCACGAGCGGGGAGCTCGCTCCTCCCCCCATGGGTGGGGGGCGTACGGGCTCCCCCCACCCGCTGGAGCGGAGTTGGTGGCCGTTGGCGCGCGCGGGAAGAAGGACCAACTCCGTGGCAGGAAAGAGAGGAAAACTGAGGAGAACAATCTGATCCTAGCCATCTCGCAACTTTTGTATGAAAAAACAAAATATATGAGTATTCCTCATCGTTAGAAACGGTTTATGTACCTAAAACCGAGTTGCAAAATATAATTTATATGGGTATAATGACTTTCTAATTTTTTCTAATTTTTTTAGTTTGTCCGAACCCTACAAACGTCCACAGATGAACATTTGCACTGTTCATCGTACGAATACGGCTCGCGTATGGTCGAAATATGTTCTGTTGGATTGTGAAGTGAATATGATTTTAAAATGGATGGTAGTTGGTATAGAGGGAATAGGTAAGGGGAATGGTTGAAGAGGAGGATTTATAGGGGGATTTTTTAGGGGGGATAGTAAAATATATTAAATAGTACGTATAGGGGGAGTTGGATGGGGAGAACCGTTGGAGAAAGCCTAAGGGTGCAGATCTGGGAATGGCGGCGGCGGAAGTGAAAGGACGAGTGAAAGAAACCCTAGCCTACCGGTTAGGCTAAATAGTCCACCAAGTGGCAGAAAGGTTAAATTCTGTGTAATCACAACATTAGCCACTAGCAGTGCTAATTTCGCCACTCCATTAAGGGTGGATTAGTCAATCGGTCATTTTTCGGTGATTCGCTCCGAAAAAAGAGGCATTTTAAAAATTTAACACAAAACCAGGCATGTCACGATATACTTGGATCCTTTTCTCCAAATTGGGGAATTCAGACTCAAGGCTCGGGGCTGCTAGGTACGTGTCATCAGGGATTTATTTTTCAAAAATAATTCTGAAGAGTAGAAATGGCTGATCTCAGGAACTCAAAATTGACCCTTGGCCTGATGCTCCGATTCAACCTAAGACTCGGGGGCTACTCCATATGGAGTGCGACTACTTGTCGCACCCCATACTCATGTTCGAGACCTTTAAAAGTTTCCAGACCACTCGGGCAAAAGCACCCTACGGCCTCGACGCAGAATTTGGAGGACGAATAAGAACTCGGGGACCTGCGACCACTCAGCCATGAAGAGCTCGGGGGCTTGTCAAACCCGAGGCCACAGGGTACCTATTGTGGCACAGATCAGGACCATGTATAAGATGTATCACGACTTATATTCTTACGACTTGTAACTAGACGTGGTAGCTTTAGAACTAGTCGTGGTGCAAGAGAACCACCCGAGTAGTGTTTGGATAGACTCGTAGGTCCCCAAAGACCTAGGGCTTCCGTGTAACCCTGCTCCCTAAAGGCGGGCAGGGACCCCCTCTCATTCGTCAGGAGATCTAGGCACTAGCTAAGACTTTCAACGCATGGAGACTTCCTCTCTACGCGTTCCAAGCAATACAAACCACACAGGATGTAGTGTATTACGCAACATCTGCGGCCCAAACCTGTTGTAACACCCAGATATTTATCTGGTTGTGGGCCCTGGTTGTCATATCCTCCCTCCTCCTCATCCCATCGATCAGAGACGAGCGGAACTCGTCCGCTCGCTCCACCGTCGCCCCCTCCCTTCGATCTCCTTCCTCCGGCCACCATACCTCGATTCCTTGCGCGAGCATCTTCCCCAGCACCTCCTCCACCTTCCTTAACCACCAGCCCAACTTCTCGCGATCGGAATCGCCCCCGCCACCGCCGGTCACCATTGGAGCCCGCTTGAAGCTTTGCTCCACCGTCAATCCGCTTCTCCGGTCATCCTCCGCCCGAACCGACCGCAAGAATGGATTCGTGGTGAGTTACTTGTGCTCCCCGGCCTTTTTCCCCTTCCGTTGTGTGCCGCCGGCGCCGGCGAACTGCCGCGGATGGTCCGCTCAGGGGGGCCGGACAGTCCGCAAGTTAGGTTAGAGTTTGTCCAGAGGCGTTGTATTTCTGGTGATCTTGAGTAAATGAACCGCGGACGGTCCGCCAAGGAGGGTCGGACGGTCCGCCGGTAAGAATAGAAATTTGTGCAGAGACGTCGTTGTCTCTGGTGGTCCGCCGTAGGGCTTAAATTTCATCCAGAGATGTTGTTAGTTCTGGTGAGTTTACAAAGGTGTACTGCCGACAGTCCGTTACCGGATCGTGGACAGTCCGCGGTATAGTTGTAAGTTTATCCAGAGCTGTTGGTAGTTCTGGTAGGTCGGCAAGGTTGAGCTGCGGACAGTCCGCTGCCGCATAGCGGACAGTCCGCCGGCTAGTTCATTTTGAGTATGGTTCTTTTGTAAGTAGGGAATTTTAGCTGCACTAATTTGTGTCATATGCATGTGCATTAATTCGCATTTCATATATATTCATGCATATGTATTATTGCACCTCATTTAGGTATGCTAGATGTACACGTGTGGATGTGAAGCACGCGGTGTTGGAGACGACCCACAAGACGGTGTTCGACGGATATCGCCAAAAGATGGAAGTACCCGCTGAAGCAATCAAAGACCCGGCCCAAGGTCGGAAGGGCCCAAGGCCGGAAATAATATTAGCACTGACTTAGTGTTACCCTCAGGCAAGCCCCGGTGCACATCCTATTATTTTAAATTATGACACCTATATATGTCTCTATTACTTGTGCATTAGGTTTAGGAATTGTTTGGAACCCTAGTTGCATGATCCCAATGTTCCCTTGAGTTATACTAGTATGTATAGGATGATAGAAGTGCTATGCTTATTGGTTCCCAGTAGAAGATGAGTGATCTCTGGTCACTCGCGAGAAATAGGATGTTTAGAAGTCGAGTAATTTCCGATTACTCGCGAGACATATAATATTTTATAATCCAGTTCCGAGTTGTTGAATTTGATATAAATGGAAGCTTGAGACCGGACGAGAAGTGATGATGATATATAGGTATGGCAGCAGGACAGGGTTCCTGGGTGTCTTAGTCCCGTCTGTGTCGGTTAAGGACCGTACCGTTGTTGGCCCTGCTGATCATATTTGAATTGTACAAACCGCATGCCGGGAGTAGGAGGTAGTCGAAACCGGTAAGCCGAGTACTGCTTTGCTTCGAAAGTACATGAACCCGCACCCAACTCCTGGGGTAGTCGAGTAGTCGCGGAGAAATGGGGATGCATATGTTTACTTTTTGTGGTCTCACGTTGAGCTCGGCTGACCATATGTCGTTGGGCTGGTTCCTGTAGTTCGAGGCGGGGAGGGGAAAGGTCGGTGCATGGGGTCCGACGGAACTTTTGCGTGCCGTGTTGGTTAGGTTCACCTTGCAAGGTTAAATCGGATCGATTCGCCGTCAGTTGCTCTCGGATATGAGCACCTTAATCAACTGTGTCACATCATAGTAATATGATATGGAACATGGATTATATTATATATATTGATGTCTACTTTAAATTGTGATTAACATTCTACCATGTTTGCTCTAGTTGGTTTAAGCAAATATTAGATCATGGTTAATCTGTATAGAACCTGGAGCTAACATATTGAAAATAAGGATCCACTTTTAGACGCTTTTCTGCAAAATAAACTACCAGCCAGAAAGCTTTCCATGTCTAGATATGTGGGCTAAGTATACCTAATAGTCGGGTAAGTCTTGCTGAGTATTAGTATACTCAGAGTTTGTTGTTTACCCTATTTCAGGTATAGGAGCTAACACTGATTCACATCGGTGGGCTCGATGTGATGTCCTCACATTTTCGTAGTTATCGTTGTATTTCATTTTTTTATTTCATTTGGTGTCTAATGAAAAATTTTCCATAGGTTAGACTCTCTTCCGCTGCTATCTTTTATTATGTGAACTTTAGTTTGAAAAGTCATTTTTGTAAATACCATAGTATTATTTACTATTTTTGTAAGATTGTATCATACTGGTACCGTCTGCGCTCGCCATCGTGCGAGACTACTGGTGTGTTTCGATCGGCCTGTGGGTTGGAATCAGGCTGTCAGGTTACACTTAATTAAGCTAATGTGTCTGATGCATTCAAATAATGGCGGTTACGCTTAATTAAGCAGTTTAACCTGGCGGTTCTGTCACAGCTGGTATCAGAGCTGAAATACACCAGGGGGGTACCAGCAGGTTTAGTTTTCGAGTTTTCAAAAAAAACTAAAAATGAGTTTCAGAAAAATACGTTCCTTTGCGCTTAAGGGATTAGGAGAGATTAGTTCGTAAGCCCTATATAGTATAGGTTATTTCAGGTGGCTATGTATATAATATCAACTAACTTTTAGCCATTCATAGGTTGTGTGTATATATATCGTGAATTTTCTACAGGTACACTAACCCCGCTTACGTAAGAAAGAAATAGTAGTAGACGGCTAATATATAGGAAGAGTACGTATTGTGCCACCGAATGGTCTTCGTATATTGTTATGGTTAGATTGGCAAAAAAAATCACTTTTGTGAGGACGTATAGGTCATGCATCCATCATCTCATATATATTGTTTTGAGTGTTTGTTAGTATTCTGGTATAAATTTTCTTCACATATGAGCACATCTCCCAAGTTTCTAAATTTTATGCTAGTAGCTTGTAGCCTAAATATTCCTACCGAAAATCATTTTCCCTCAAAAACTCAGTAATGAGAAAATTTTAGCAATTTATAGTCAGGTGTGTTAGTTAATTTCAGAATTCTTCGAGGGTTAAATTTTGAGTTAAGAATCATATTTTTGAACCTAGTTTCCTAACAGTTAAGATTGCAAAGCAGTATATATATATATATATATATATATATATATATATATATATATATATATATATATATATATATATATATATGAATATTGATTAACATGTTTAAGTTGGAATCTATTTAAATATTTGAGCATAAGATGTGGGTATGGGGGCTATCAAACTTCTGTTAAAAATTCAAGGATTTTGGGTAAATGAATAGTTAGCTATGAGTTTTGGATACCGCCGCATCAAAAGATTAGACAGAGAAGGTACTCAATAAGTTACCTACAATTTGTCTGTTACAATATCGTTTCTATATAAATTTTGTCCCATGTTAGTTTATGGTTTAGGGGAAAGAATTAAAATCGTTACTATTTATAGTGTTTCAGTTTATGTAAATTCCTGTTTTGATGATAGTTATCCTAATAAAAGCAAATTTAATTCTCGGCATGCATCAGAAATTTTTGAAACGTCTCCGTCTAATTACTAGTAAAATTTCATGATTATTTGTGTTGTATAACTTGGCCGGTGTCTCACATAGTACCATCAAGCAGTTTGAAATTTCAGAATAGACATCACTTAGGTAAAACAAATCTTGAATTTGACTGAACTATGAATACCAAAGTTTGAGGCCGTTCAGATATATGCCCTAAATTTGAGAGATTTTGTGTTCATGATTTAGAATGTACGAATTATTAAATTTTGTTGTCTTAAGAGTCGAAATAAGGATTTTATTCTTAAATAAAACTGTTGGTCGTTTCTCTTGAGATACCTTTCCCCACCATAGTTAGCTAACCTTGTCCTATCTGTCGACTCTATTTTGTCCAAACATCGATGCTTTCTACTATTGGTCAGGGTTAATTAGAGATCGTATATCCTCGTCCCAAGGCCATTCGTTCAAATACTCGAAGATAACTCATTCCTGTCATCCTTGAGGACTAAAAGTATTCTGTTATTCCTTCCATCGTTGGTATTCATCTATTTTTAATCATCATTGATTTCTAATCATCTTAATTCCTATGCCAAAAATTGATCCGCTTGCATTCTTGCTCAAATAAATATAAATAAATTGAGAAATATAATCATAGGCATTATAGTTATCTTGCATGAATAAGCGTGCAAGTTTGTTGTAGGGGAACCACATTATTGCATTACATCGCATTGCATTCTTGGGCCATGCAAGGTTAGGGAAACTTTGGTGGTAGTTTAACTGACCATATAGATTCATGCCTTTGACTATATTTTTTGGCTGCTTTTGCCCCTCTAATCTTTTTTGTATTCAATCGTGTTATTCGGATTTCTATTATTGGTTCTTATATATGGTGGAGATGTGTCCCATAACCTATAGTGTCGCGACGGAACCTAGGGCCTCGTGTGTGCCTTCGCCACACGATTGTGCTGCTGGGTACGCGCTGGTGCTTAAGTGCGTGTGGGTGAAACTACATCGACACTTCTTTTGTGCAATATTTGGAACTATTTTTCCTATGCTTTTATTCTTTAAGGGGGTAGGCTCTCGGAGAGTAACCCTGCTAGTGGGTTGTTTTATATTTGAGTTTCGGAGGATTATAGCCACTAACCTGCATAGCGACATATGCATCTTGCATCATGCAATTTAATTAATGAATAATATTGAGCAAGAATGTCCTTGAGCAAACACTCACCTTGGTGTCCTCTCTATCTAGGTTCACTACCAAATTGAGAATTTAATTCTTCCCAAAGACCTCCTTGATATATATTCGTTGAGAAGCTTAGAACCTCTTTTCTCTGCAAAATTCTACTATGTGCTAGCACTAGAATAGTCAACCGGCCCTTTTTAGCCGACTTTGATGGTGATTGTGTCTACCTACATTATCCAGCCCTTTCACTCAATGGCATGGCTAATCTCTAGTTAGGTAATGATAATCTAGTTACTATAAAATTTATGTCTTGCAGAACCATGTCGAGCAAGGAATTAGTAAATCGGTTGGCAATGTTTATACCATTAAAACCAGCTACGTTGATTAATCTAGAAACTAGCACCCTCTGGAACTAGGTCCTTAATATCGCAAAGTTCAGAAAAGGTATTTAAAAATTCGAATAAATGTCTTAACTACGAATATCAATCTCTTAAAAATCTATCTATGGAACCTTTTAGCAATCTGAACCTCGCCATTTCTTTCGCCGCTTAAATCTCGGGACGAGATTTCTTTAAGGGGGTAGGATTGTAACACCCAGAAAACTTCGGACGGTCCGCTCTGGAGCGGCGGACGGTCCGCCCAGGTAACACCCAGATATTTATCTGGTTGTGGGCCCCGGTTGTCATATCCTCCCTCCTCCTCATCCCATCGATCAGAGACGTGCGGAGCTCGTCCGCTCGCTCCACCGTCGCCCCCTCCCTTCGATCTCCTTCCTCCGGCCACCATATCTCGATTCCTTGCGTGAGCATCTTCCCCAGCACCTCCTCCACCTTCCCCAACCCCTAGCCCACCTTTCTCCCGGCCGGAATCGCCCCTGCCACCGCCGGTCACCATTGGAGCCCGCTTGAAGCTTTGCTCCACCGTCGATCCGCTTCTCCGGTCATCCTCCGCCCGAACCGACCGCAAGAATGGATTCGTGGTGAGTTACTGTAACAGCCCATGGGCCAGATGGGCCGGGCCAAATATGTGAGTTACTGTAGCACCGGTTTTCGGGTACTGTAGCATCACGGACACTGTTCATCCGCGGGAATTGTCCCATGCCGGAAGTTGATTGAGAGCCAGACCAGTTTAAATACCGAGCCCTGGGAAGCTAGTTAATTCCGGATCGATCTTTTTGTGCGAAGTGAGGATGAAAGTGCAAGAGAATTAATTAGCAGGTGTGGTTTACTCAACGTGTAGAGTAGATCTTAGCCGTTCTCCCGTGCCGGGTCGTTATAGTTACTTGTGCTCCCCGGCCTTTTTCCCCTTCCGTTGTGCGCCGCCGGCGCCGGTGAACCGCCGCCGCCGCGCTTGCTGCCGCCTGTCGTGCGATCTTAAGAAGGCGAACCGCGGATGGTCCGCTCAGGGGGGCCGGACAGTAAACAAGTTAGGTTAGAGTTTGTCCAGAGGCGTTGTATTTCTGGTGGTCTTGCGTAAATGAACCACTGACGGTCCGCCAAGGAGGGCCGGACGGTCCACCGGTAAGATTAAAAACTTGTCCAGAGACGTCGTGGTCTCTGGTGGATTGGCAGAGTGAACTGCGGACGGTCCGCTAATAGCGAGCGGACAGTCCGCCGTAGGACTTGAATTTCGTCCAGAGACGTTGTTGGTTATGGTGAGTTTACAAAGGTGTACTGCGGACAGTCCGCTACCAGATCGTGGACGGTCCGCGGTATAGTTGTAAGTTTATCCAGAGCCGTTGGTAGTTCTAGTAGGTTGGCAAGGTTGAGCTGCGGACAGTCCGCTGCCGCATAGCGGACAGTCCGCCAGCTAGTTCATTTTGAGTATGGTTCTTTTGTAAGTAGAGAATTTTAGCTGCACTAATTTGTGTCATATGCATGTGCATTAATTGGCATTTCATATATATTTATGCATATGTATTATTGCACCTCATTTAGGTACGCTAGGTGTACACGTGTGGACGTGGAGCACGCGGTGTTGGAGACGACCCACAAGACGGTGTTCGACGGATATCGCCAGAAGATGGAAGTACCCGCTGAAGCAATCAAAGACCCGGCCCAAGGTCGGAAGGGCCCAAGGCCGGAAATAATATTAGCACTGACTTAGTGTTACCCTCAGGTAAGCCCCGGTGCACATCCTATTATTTTAAATTATGACACCTATATATGTCTCTATTACTTGTGCATTAGGTTTAGGAATTGTTTGGAACCCTAGTTGCATGATCCCTAGGTTCCCTTGAGTTATACTAGTATGTATAGGACGATAGAAGTGCTATGCTTATTGGTTCCCGGTAGAAGACGAGTGATCTCTGGTCACTCGCGAGAAATAGGATGTTTAGAAGTCGAGTAATTTTCGATTACTCGCGAGACATATAATATTTTATAATCCAGTTCCGAGTTATTGAATTTGATATAAATGGAAGCTTGAGACCGGACGGGAAGTGATGATGATATATAGGTATGGCAGCAGGACAAGGTTCCTAGATGTCTTAGTCCCGTATGTGTCGGTTAAGGACCGTACCGTTGTTGGCCCTACTGATCATGTTTGAATTGTACTAACCGCATGCCGGGAGTAGGAGGTAGTCGAAACCGGTAAGCCGAGTACTGCTTTGCTTCGAAAGTACAGGAACTCGCACCCAACTCCTGGGGTAGTCGAGTAGTCGCGGAGAAATGGGGATGCATATGTTTATTTTTGGTGGTCTCACATTGAGCTCGGCTGACCATATGTCGTTGGGCTGGTTCCTATAGTTCGAGGCGTGGAGGGAAAAGGTCGGTGCGTGGGGTCCGACGGGGTTTTTGCGTGCCATGTTGGTTAGGTCCACCTTAAAAGGTTAAATCGGATCGATTCGCCGTCAGTCGCTCTCGGATATGAGCACCTTGATCAACTGCGTCACATCGTAATAATATGATATGGAACATAGATTATATTATATATATTGATATCTACTTTAAATTGTGATTAACATTCGACCATGTTTGCTCTAGTTGGTTTAAGCAAATATTAGATCATGGTTAATCTATATAGAATCTGGAGCTAACATATTGAAAATAAGGATCCACTTTTAGACGCTTTTCTGCAAAATAAACTACCAGTCAGAAATCTTTCCATGTCTAGATATGTGGGCTAAGTATACCCAATAGTCGGGTAAGTCTTGCTGAGTATTAGTATACTCAGGGTTTGTTGTTTACCCTATTTCAGGTATAGGAGCTTACCCAGATTCACATCGGTGGGCTCGATGTGACGTCCTCACGTCTTTGTAGTTATCGTTGTATTTCATTTTTTTTATTTCATTTGGTTTCTAATGAAAATTTTTCCACAGATTAGACTCTCTTCCGCTGCTATCTTTTATTATGTGAACTTTAGTTTGAAAAGTCATTTTTGTAAATACCATAATATTATTTACTATTTTTGTAAGATTGTATCATGCTGGTACCGTCAGCGCTCGCCGTCGTGCGAGACTAATGGTGTGTTTCGATCGGCCTGTGTGTTGGAATCAGACTGTCAGGTTACACTTAATTAAGCTAATGCGCCTGATGCGTTCAAATGATGGCGGTTACGCTTAATTAAGCAGTTTAACCTGGCGGTTCTGTCACAGCTGTCTAATCTGTTGCTCGTACCATCGTGTTCCTGATCACGGCGACCCCCACGATCATATTCTACCTGAGGGTATCCATAGGTAGATCCGACGGTAAAACACCGACATATACCCAAATTGCAAAGATAAAAGGAAGCTAAATGGCTTATACTGGTTGACCTTGACCGCTACTGTCAGCATAATGCACAAGAATAAGCTGTGACAGCTACCATATGTTAATGAACTGCTATGCTAATAAGCACAAAAGTATGAGCAGAATTTTTCCATCAATTTTCAGAAGGTTGATTCAAATTTGGTACTAAATTAGCACTTCCTGTTATCCTGCCATAGAAGAAGAAAGAATTCACCTTACTAAGACATCCAAGCACACACTGGTTTTTCTTATTACTGCAAAAGGCTATGGTATTAAAAAACAGTAGTATCTCAAGAATGGAAGCTGCAGAGTTTTTATTTATAAATGCCATAATACCCAAATAGCCATAAACACATGAATACATGCTAGCATAAGAAGAGCAGAATACCTTTGCTATTATCCAGAGTCATGTTCAGGCACTTGGATAGGGCAAAGGGATGGAATCCTAGTTTGAGAAAGGAATGTCTTTCTTCAGAAAATGAGGCCATATCCTCCAATGTGCTCTTTCTCACATTAATCGTGAGTGCCCATGCGTTTTTGTCCTTCAAATCTGTTTTGACCATCAGATAAAAAATATCTTCCTCATGCATACTCCAGACAGGACCAGCCACCACAAGGTTTTCTGATTCTGAACTTTCGGGGTGGTTGTGCATCAGCACAGGCCAGATTGACCCTTTGCTAACATAGGCTGTTTTCCATGTAACAGCAATCCAACCGCCTGGTTTGTAGGATTTTGTGGTGCGGCGGTTGCCCATAGTTCTATTCCGGGAGCCATTTGATGATCTTGCAGCATCCACTATTCCCGTTTCTTCTATCTCAATTAACCTGATGAAGCCATCACTGCAGATGACATCCCGAAATGCCCGAGCAGGAGTTCGCAGGTACTTCATGTTGCCAGCCATAGGCTTGGGAAATGGGATGTAATGCAGAACAGGGTCGTTGTCAAGCACGTTGCACGGCATAACACCGCACCAGAGATCGACCCAGGCCAGTGTGCCTCCTTCCATGGTGATCACAAAGTCAGTTTTATGGGCCAGAAACTCATGCTCGAACCTAGGGGCCGGTGGCTCCAACAGCACCAGTCTAGGTGTCCACAAATTTGTCTTGGACGAGAAGGTGTGTAGACCCTCCGAGGACGAACAACAGCCATCATGAAGTCTCCACCACATAGACAGATGGCAAGAAACCGATGTCTCTGGATTTGAAGAAAAGCGGCTTTGGGTTTGGGAGCAGCTGGAGAGACGGCTTCTCGGCGTGGGCTCTGCAGACTAAGTAATCCAAGTCGGCGACCCCAGATCTGCCATGCCCTCAATGGGTCTGGCCCCTAAGGTGTAGGTGATGCGGATGACGGCAATATCCTTCCCCGCGCCGATAACGATAGGCTCGTCCAGAAGGTCGGTTACCTTCATGCCCGGGAAGTGCGCACCCACGGCCTGGCCCGTGCGCGTGGTTGTCGCAGCGTACGTCCCGTTCTTGCGATCGGTGATGTAGGCTACCCAGTCGAGGAAGACTCGAGCGGGAGATCCGGGACGCCACAGGGAGGAGGTAGATTTGGGCGCTGGTAGGGAGGACGAACGGTCTCTCGTCGGCCAACGACATCGAGAACATGGCGTCGGCGACCTCGATCAGGCGCTGGATTTGGGGATTACAGGGTTTCCCGATCGCTTTTGCTTCCGTAACTTTTTACAAGGTGGGGAGGGGCGCGGGGATTGTATACTACACAATTGAATGAGAAAATTAGAGATTTGTCCATTTAATGAGTAGGCTCGCCCATTTGCCCTTATATAAAATAGCTTCGTCCATTTGCCCTCCTCAACCGTGGTGGCTTCGCCCATTTGTCCTTCGAACGATTTGACCCAAATTCAGCTGAATTTTGAACTAAACATTCAGGACTTCCCATTTCGCCCCTGCCCCTCAAACCTTATCCATCCCTTCTCTCCCGTCGGGTCTGCTTCTCCCGTCGAGACCATGCCGCCGCCCATGGCCCCGCGGCTCCCCCAGTCGGGCCGCGCCGCAGCGGCAGCCCTTGGGCCGCGCCGCAGCGGCCGACCTCGTGCTGCGCCCCCACGGTCGCCCTCGGGTCGAGCCGTCCTCAGGTTGTGCTGCCCCCCGCCGTCCTCGAGGCGCTGCTAGGGCTCGCCGCCTGCCGATTCCCGCTGCCACTCGCCGTGGCCCCTCCCGCCGCCTCTGCCCACTGTGGCCCCTCCCACAGCCGCCGCCCGACGGGTCCCCTCCCACCGCCGCCGCGGCGCCGCCCGAAGGGGCCCGTCTTCCTCCCCTGCCCCCGAGCTCCACCATGGCGCCGCCATGGTCGCCAGCCACCATGGCCCCCAAATTTGGTTGCTGGGGGTGGGCACGAGGTGCGGCCACCGCGATTGCCTCGCCGTCGAGACCCTCGGGCCTCCCCGCCGCCGCCCAAACTCGCCGGGGCTCGCTGCCTGCCTCCTCGTGCGGCGCGCCGGCCGGGAGGGGGGGCGGCGCGCCTGCGCCGGCCGGGAACAGGGGCTTGCGGCACGTCATGGGCGTGCTGCGCCGGCGGGCAGGGCGTGGCTGGGGGGCGGCGCTACGGCTGTGCTAGGGGCCGGCCGCCGCCGCCGCGAGCGAGATCTCGGGGACACGAACGAGAGAGAGACCAACGAGAGAGGTAGAGGAGGGATGGTTAAGGTTTGAGGGGCAGGGGGAAAATGAGAAATCCTGAGATATTTAGTTCAAATTCTAGTTGAATTTGGGTCTAAATCATTCGAATGCCAAATGACGCGAAGCCATCACAGTTGAGCAGGGCAAATGGGCCAAGCTATTTTATATAAGGGTAAATGGGCGAAGCCCACTCTTGAAGAGGGCAAATCTCCAATTTTCTCCGATTGAACCGACCTTCGATGAGATGACGACAGGACTCCTTCGAGTTAAAAAATCGGTTTTGGACAGGCGATTCTATTCGGGTAGCCAAAACCGTCGTGATATATTACGGGTCGGTTAGCTATGACTATGATAAACCCAAATGGAACCAGCTAATATGCAGCTAATAAATCTTTTCTTACAAATTAAATAGTAATATTCAATTAGTGGTTAAACCTCATGATACTTGGTTAGCCAAAATAGTCATTTAGATCATGTAACAACTGGTGAATCATAATCTCAATATCATCATATTCGGTGCTACAAAAATAAGATATGCTTCAATAAATCATAAACCCTACAATTGTCACTTTAATATATAACGGAGTAAATTTTCAAAAAAAAATGATGCAGCTCAAGACTCCCTGTCGAATAAAACAACAGAGTTTACTGTGATATACTTCCCTATGTTTTAATTAGATGCTTTAAAGCTTGTTTCAGGTGTTTGATGAGATTTTATACAATATTTTGATACAAATCTTTTAAATATGATCAAATAAGCTGCGGAGATTGATCTGGATCATTTATGTTACATCTCTTAATCAACAAGAGAAAAGAAGCAAGGAAAAGAGAAGAAGCTAGCAATCTCATGGGCTTCACATACACACACGCATGGCATGACAAGCTAATTGCACAGGAGCGCATGCATGCTTGTGTGTGGCGTCCTGTACGTGTACAAAATCAAGATGCAGTACGTTTCCTAGTGTACGAACGGGGGATGGGTTGTTTTGGCCCACCAGACAGCCATACATTGTGTATGGCGTCCTGCGCACATGGTCAAATTCCAGACATTGGAGTTAAACATGGAAGATGCTGGTCCATCTGTTGCTAGCTTTCTTATCTTGTGTACGTGTCAACAAAGAGGTGGGCCGGCGCATGATTAGCCCCACGGCTTAGAGAGCGCACGTGCGGCCAGGTGATCAACACGTTCATATTTATCTACTCAGCTCGTTGCCGACGCACTCTCCAACAGAACAAGATTATCCTCCCGTGAAGCTCGTACCGTTCAGTTCAACAGAATGGCGGCTCTTCCGTAGATCGTGGACTCCCGTCGCTTACCCTAGTCCTCGCCTATATAAGGCCACGAGGTCTTCACGTACAAGGGTCTTCTTCCTCTCCAGGGGGAGCGCAGCCAGGCGAAGGAGCCAGAGGGAAGGTGCGCCCCGGCCCCAGGCGATCTCCATCTATCGGAGATGCCGACATCTTGCTTGCCTTGACGAGCGGAGGAGAGAGGAAGCCACGAGAGGTGTGCTCATCCTCTCCGCAACCATCGTCGTCAAGCTGCCACCGGTGCCCGAAACGAGGTTATTTTCGCGAAGGAGGAGCGGGAGTCCAGCCATTAGGACCCCATCGACCTGCTCATCGTTGACGACTCTGCAACACGCCGGCGACAGTTTCGCCTACATCGTCGTCAAGCGAGCCGCCCAGTCTGCACCACGCCGGCGACGACCACGCCGCCCTCTTCGTCTTCTCATCGTCGGCACCACGCCGGCGACGACCTCGCCGCCATCTTCGTCTTCTCATCGGCCGCACCATGCCGGCGTCGAGTGGAAACCGAGGAACTGGAGGACCAAGCCATGGCGCCCTTGTTCGTCTTCGGGGGTGCACCAGCACGTTGATGGTGGATGGAGGCATCGGCTACGACGACACCCCGCCGGACCATCGAGCCTGGCTGCCGGCCGACAACGACGGCGCCGCGACAACATCCCGCCGCACCATCGAGCCCGGCTGCCGGCCGACGACGACGGCGCCGCGAAGACACTGAGGCAGCCGGCGGCAAGACCCACGCTGTGCGTCGAGGTCCGACTACGGAGTCGCCGACGACGACGGCGCCGCGAAGCTACCGAAGTCCGGCGCCGCACCGACGCTAACATTGAGGCACGATGTGATGAGGCCGGCGCTGCACGCCAAGCGGCCGGCGTCAACGAGGACGATGACACCGCCGCTGCGCCGACTGTCGCGAAGATGCCGGGACAAGACGGGGACGACTCCATGACGAAGGGCTGTCGCAAGATGCTAACACAACGAAGGCAGACCAGCACAACGACGGCAGAGACACACGTATAAGAGCATTCATGTACAGGAGCATGCACGTAGGTGTGCCCACCAGAGAAGCAAAGTGAATATGTGTGTTGACGTCTTGCCTCCACAGATCCTCCACTTCGCCCACGATATGCGGCCATGACGTTTCATCGACTCCGTCCAACTCGCCGCCATGCATCGTCGACGACCTCACCTCGTCTCGGCCGCCGGCAGAGCAGCGGCACCCCTCAGCATTGACGACCACCTCGGCTCGGCCGCCAGCAGAGCGGCGGCACCCCTCGTCGTCGACGACCATCTCAGCTCGGCTGCCGGCAGACCAGCGACACCCCTCAGCGTTGACGACCACCTCGGCTCGGCCGCCGGCAGAGCAGCGGCACCCCTCGTCGTCGACTACCATCTCGGCTCGGCTGCCAGTGGAGCGACGACACCCCTCGTGCCCATCATCCTCACGTCCATCTGGCTGCAGGCATGGATACCTGGATGTCCGCTCACGGAGCCGGGTTGGAAGAGCGGCGGCCGGAACGTTGCGCGGCGCTGAAGCAGATGTTATCCTCACCCACGAGGAGCTAGGGGTGGGCATTCGGTCCATTCGGGTATTTCGGTTCGGTCTATTCGGGTTTTGTGAATTTCGGGTTTCAAAAAATGAGAACCGAAATTTTAAAGACAAAATTAGGAACCGAACCCGAATAGACCGAATATTTCGGTTCGGTCTATTCGGTCCACCGAATTAACCGAATAATAAACACACCCTCATCTTCCATCAAAATATATGCAATGAATAGTTAAATAGAAGTACGAGTAATAGCGATAAGTAACTATGAAAAAATAGCATAATGAAATAGACATACAAATATTAAGATGAGATAACAACTATTAGCTAATAAGTTCAAAAATCACATAAGATATCATGGCATACCAAGAGTTTGAATGAATTTCGGGTTATTCGGTCTATTCGGGTTTTGGAGGCTAGGAACCGAACCCTAACCCGTACCCCGAATTAAACCATAAGTGTGGACCGAACCCGAACCCGAGAACCCGAATAGACCGACATTTCGGTCTATTCGGTTCGGTTCGGTTCGGTTTGGTTTTTTCGGGTTTTAAATGCCCACCCCTACAAGGAGCCACAGAACGACAACACCAACATGGCCTTCTACAAGCGGCCGATGATGACGATGACAGGGCTGCTGTGAGGACGCCGAGGCGCGGCATGGCGAGGCTGGCACTTCACCTTCAAGCCTGGCATCGACTGACGACAACTGCGCCATTGTGGGGACGCTGAGGCGTGACTGCGGCATGACCGGCGCTTCATGTTCAAGCCCGGCATCGACCGACAACTACGCCGCCACGAAGACACCGAGGTGCGACGGCGGCACGACTGGCGCTTCACGTTCAAGCCCGGCGCCCGGCATCGACCCGACCACTACGCTGCCATGAAGACGCTGAGGCCGGCGGCATAACTGACGTCGCCCGTTCAAGCCGGCATCGACCCGATGATGCTGTCGCCGCAAAGATGCCAGGATGAGAAGCGACGCCGTGATGAAGAGCCGCCGCAGGACGCCATCACGCCGATGACCCAAGAAACCGCATGGAGCAGCCGGATGGATCTGCACCTCGGCGCCTAGACGTTCGCTCGCATGCAAGATCTTGTACACGTTGTCGCACTCACAAGTGCACATGTACGAGAAGCTAATAAGTGCACATGCATGTACGAGAAGCTAATAAGCTACCGCATGCACCTGTACGTGCGCCTCAGAGCAAGCTGCAGATGCTTTGCCATCACTCCGTCAAGCTAATCAGAGGCCGCACGTCTCGACAATCAAGCCGCCACGACATCGACTCGGTCCAGCTTCAAGTCTTCTCCACACATCGGTAATCTGCAACTACTACAACTACTCCACTATTCGAGACCGACGAGGCCGAACGACACGGGCGAGCGCTGCTGATGCTCCAGCTGCGCTACACCGGCTCATGGACACCGACGAGGCCATGGATGACGCCGACGCCCACATCTACACCACCACCATCATCATGCATGGAGAACGTGAAGCGAAGACCGAAGACGACGACCACGGCAGCTTAATCGGAGGTACTCCGGCAAGCTAGTCTTGCGGAGGTAATTAACCGGGAGCTTTTCGAGGCCCCGGGAGCCAGAAGACCACTATCGCTCAAGTCAGATCTGCCCAATGGCAGGCTATGGAGCGCACACTTGTACACGGGAATCTGTATTTGTATTTTATAAAATATGAATAAAGCTTGTGTTCCCGTATCTTTGTTTATTGTGTATTTTCTATATACACTGGCACGCCCGCAATTTATTTTCCCCCGCGTGTAGAGAAAACCCCTTGGGTATTTTTCTCCCCAAACATCAGGATGTCAATTGGTCAGTCCATCATAATCAATTGGTACTAGGTGGATCAATTGTTGCTATGCTATCAGACTACCCCCAGGTGGATCAACATGTAGCTTATGCCTAATGTTTGTGGGACTTCGAACTACAGAAACTTGGATTGTGAAGTAGTATAACTCATACCTTCCATGCATTCTGAAAATCCCTGTTCCGTTGGTGCTTCATTCATTTGGAAGCTGGTATGCAAATATAGTCAGGTGCAGACATGTGCTGATAACTTAGTCCTCGCCGTCGTGGTCTCCTGGGCAGTCGTCTTGTGGAATCGACACGGTGGTAAAGGGCCTTGACTTTTGACCTAGATAATCTAAGGGTCGGGCTCTAAAGGATTGGGTCTAAATCTTATTCAATTTTAAATTAAAAATATTAAAGGCCAATTAGAATTGTGAAGAGAGTATTAGGGCCATGGTCCATTACCACTAACCGCTGCCGCCGCTCGTGGCCGAGTTAGTTTCTTTGCTTAAGGAGGCAGCTCCACGGGTCGTTTCGCTGATGTAGAGGTTGAGGTGGCATCTGCCACGGCTTGAACAAGCCGTTGTAATTCTGGATCTATAATTCATTTTTCATCATCTTCTTAATTCAATGATCCGCAGCTCTCATGTGTGTTCTAGAAAAAAAAAATCACCGCCGGCGCCTCCTGAGGACAGTAAACGGACTGCTCCCTTCCGCTGTTCCGCAAGAACGTAACCAGCCAGTGGCCGATGGAGCTCATCAAGCCAGCCCGCGCTGCATGCCTGCCAGCACAGCAGCAGGATTGCCTCGCCTCGTCGTCCTTCGCATGCCACAAGGACAACCCCTCCCAGTTGGACAGTTTCAGACTTCAGACTGAGTCGAATGCGAAGCAAAGCAATGCCTCTATGTATTCTGGGCAATAAGTAGCATTTTTGGGAGACTTTAGCTTTCAACTGCTTGTTGCGAGCGTAGAGGAGTATTTCAACTCTTATTATGTGGATGTATGATGTTTGATTAAACTTATTGTACCTTATGAACAATATGGCTCAGGAATTCAAATCAAAGGGCGCCACTGGTTGCTTGCACTGGTAGAAGAAATGCAGACAGCAGGAGTGCAGTGCAGGCCAAAAAATAATAAATTTAAAAAAGCTGATGCTTTCGTTGAGAGTCGAACTCAAGACCTCCCGCTTACTAAACGGGTGCTCTAACCAACTGAGCTACGAAAGCATGTTGTGCACTTTCATCTAATGTTTTTATACTTTGTGAGTCTAGATATCGACGGAAAAACAGCTCATTGGCACAAATGGACTGATGATCTGGTATTGATCAACAAAATTACTGAGATATAGAACTATAGAAGATGTTTCATTTGAAAACCCATGATTCTACCTGTACTTTCAGTCTCGCCTAGATGGTGTACTCGCCGGCCTGCCCGGCTGGCATGGCGAGCTTCAGTGTGTAGTCGGAGAGGGTGGGCGCAGCACTCTCTAGGGTAGATCATCAGGACGGACACTGCGCCGTTGCCGTCCTGCGAGGCGATGAACACGCTGTTGCCGTCATGATGAAGTGAGCGGGCGCAAGTGCGGAACTCCAAGTTCACTAAGGGGTTGTTTAGTTTCAGAGGCTAAATTTTAGATCATATGATGTCAAAAAAGAATTTAGTATTTATAATTATTAAATGAAGTTTAATTATAAAATTTACTGCATAACCCTAGGGCTAAACTAGGCCACGGACGATTGGTCTGAGCCTGTCACTGTCTTGATTTCAGGTGCTGGAACTGGAACGACCTCAGTCTTCTTCAGAAGTTGGGGGCCGATGGGCGTCGCGAGGCCGCCGGCGCGGAGTACGCCGAGGCGGAGGTGTATTTGAACTAAAACTATAAAAGTATGGACCTTTTCGCATATTGACCTCGCCCGCTCGACTCGTTCTGAGGCTCTGAGCCGGCTATGTTTACCATTAACTGCGCCGTGTTTGGATGCAAAATTTCAAATTCCAAATTTTTTTCCGGCACTTGTATGGAGATTTAAATCTAGACGAAATAAAAAACGCATTGCGACTGCTGTCTGTAAATGGCGAGACGAATCTAATGAATCTAATTAGGCTGTAATTAGATGCTAAATTGCTACAGTAATACTACAGTAAATAACCTCTAATGACAGATTAATTAGGCTCATTAGATTCGTCTCGCGATTTACAGACGAGTTCTGTAATTATTTTTATGATTAGTCTATATTTAATACTTCAAATGTAGAAAGATGTATTTTCAAAAATTTTACAACCAAACGGGGCCCAAAGATCCGGTTGCAAAGTTCCCCCAACACCATGCGCGTCGGCGTTCTCCCAAAGCTTCGCCGCGGCTGCCGGCGCCGGCGTGTCCTCCCTCTCCTCTCCCATTGCTCGCCTGTGCGCCGCCGCAGCACCTTCGCCAACTCATATCCGCCTCCATGACGACGCGCCGATGGAGACATCCGTTCTAGCAGCGACGACCTGCTCGCCCTCGCGCGGCGGCGCGGCACCACCGTTGGCCGCGCCCTGTTCGAGCTGCCCTTCCAATGCCTGCTCCTCCGCCTCCATGGAACCGTAGCGAATGCCCAATTGTCCATGCCCCGCCGCGGCAACCCGCCCACGACGGCATCTGTTCGACCAGCGAAACCCCCGCCGCACCCGAGCAGCAGCGCGGCGCCGCGCGCACTCGCGCCGTGTTTGAAGAAACGCCGAACCGGGATGCCGTCCACCTCCCCGCGCGCACTCGCGCCGTGTTTGAAGAAACGCCGAACCGGGATGCCGTCCACCTCCAGCACCGCAACCTGCCGCGCGCAGAGGCGCTCTTCCACTGACATGAAGCACGACATGAAGCACGGCTGTCAGTACAGATTTCCACTGAAGCTGTATGCTTAAAAGGTCCTCAACATCCATAAAAACTAGCAACAGCATAAAAGGCAGGTACATAGCATTTACAGAGAAAGCCAACTTATTTCATTATAGAGCATCTCTCTTTTTTGCTTGACGGTTGGAAATCACTGAAATAATGGTGAAATTCCAAGAAACACCTATCTGATCCTGCCTTATAGCATGCTGGTGCAGGCACGGCTCCTGTCGCCTGCTCGGCATGCTGAGAGTGCAGAGTGCTGGCCTGGGAGCTGCGAGTTTGTGACTTCCGATTCAGAGAGAGCAGTATGAATGTGAATACGCATGAGCGTCGTCAATGATCTCACCACATGGCCGGTTGAGAAAATAGCGCATGAAAATATTTGTCGTCCATGTGATTTCAAATCAAAGAAATAATGTAAATGTTGGTGGTTTAAATTTTGAGAATCTGGGTGCTATCGTGATCACTATAGCATGACACGTGCAGTTTCTTTTCACACGCTCGGCCTCGTCCAGGCTGTGGAATTTGCTGTAGATATACTCGCAGCTCAGGAAGAGCTCGGCTGGACCATGGGAAATGGTTCTAGCAGCTTCACTAGCAGGATAGGAACCGAAGAATTTAAGAATTAGGATATGAAACCATTATTATATATGACAGGTTGGTCATAAAGTAAATGTTACGTAGGCGTCCTATCGTCACGAGGTATCCATACTCGTACGGTACGGTTGTAGTAGGGTTTTTTTTTTGCTTCAGTCAATCAGTTGTCGTACTCCAATGTTGCCTTGTTTTCATTTTGAGTTGAGATCAAACTAGGGCATTAACCAATGCTCATACTCCATGGTTGGAACTCATCTAGTCAATATTTTGAACAGAAATGAGAGGAGCTGTTGTGGCCAAATTATTGATACAGCACGAAATGCAGGGAACTGTCGTATTCCCTCTATTCTAAAATCTAGCTATTTTTAGATTTGTCTTCTTAACTTTAACTATAAGTAGTAAAAAAAGACCATAAAGAATAGTAACTTAAAAATGATGTAGTTTCATCGTGAAATTAACCAACAACCATAACATGTAATTTTTCCTATTTAATATAAATTATTTTTAAAGATATTTTATCAAAGATAAAAATGCTTGACTTTAGACAAACCTAAAAGAAAGTAATATTCTAGAACGATGGGAGTAGTTTACTTCTTAAGAATGTCCATTTTTCAATTTATTTTATTTTGCGCCATAAGTATAGCAAAGAAAGGGATATACTCAAGAATAATGAATCTACAAATAAAGTTGCCCCCAAGTGGTACATTTGAGAATTTTCACAGCTACATTGTTCCACCCTTTATACTTTTGCAGGTCCTTATTCGATGGTTCCTTGATTCCTTCCTTTGGAGCTAATGCTTCATGAAGATAAAGATTCTACATTTGTTTTTCTTCCGTCCAACTTTCTAGAACCTAGATAGAGAAAGAAAACAAATGGATGGCCCAAGTGAGTTCAACAGAGATAGATATATGAAGTAGCAAATCATTCCCTTAAAAAACTTCTCACATGCTCCAAATCATGAGTGATGGTCGACCACTGCTTAATCCCCAAGTGGAAAGGGGAATAGGATAGGATCCTTCTGCTACATAAGCTCATGCTTTTGAGAAACTTTCCTGAAGATAGAGCAGCAAGTCTTTTTATTTTACAATATATAATGTGCTGGGCCAAAATGCTTTCCTTAACGCATAAACAATCTCGGCATCGGTTTCCTATTTTTCGAATAGGATAGGTAGGCATCAAATTTTGCCAGAATACGTATCACCTCTGCATGCATATTCATATTCCTTGTGCGCTTTCTGCGGAGAAGGAAAAAAGAGATACATGTGACAGGGGAAAAGAAAAAGAAGATACCGATTGCTATTTTTTCCTGCCGCAAAATTTTACTATCTTGAATTAATTTCCGCAATATTTTCCTCTTATGAGCCTTGCTTGAAAGAAATTGTTTGGTGCCAAATCAGTTGGGCTAGCTAGCATAATCTTTCGGTGCCCTCTACGCGGACAAATGGAAAGAACAGCTAGGACGTTAGGCTTTGGCAGTCAAGTCTCGTAGTGAAGAGGAGTGTTCTTTAGTTTCAAAAAAGAAAGAAGAAGAAGAAGAAGAAGAAGAAGAAGAAGAAGAAGAGGAGGAGGAGGAGGAGGAGTGCTCTTTTGCTTAGCGACTCCCATGCACATGCATGCGTAAATCTTAATTTGCTTAGTGACGCAGCGGAGTCTGATGATGATGATGATCGAAAAGAGCCGGAAGGAGTTGCGTCAAAAGGGTGAACTATGTGGAATTCTGACCATGCCAACACCCCTTCCATCACATAAGAACCCAAAAGACGGGCAGGATTTCTCGGTCGTCTTTAATCCTGCTCCTCCCAACCCGCCTTTTAATCTCTTTGCACAAAGCACCTCAGTGTCCTGTGTATTTTGTCTAGGAGGCCCATCTGCTATGGAAATAGAAAAACCTCTTAATTTTTAGGTGCTCATAAGTGTATAGCTAGCTGTCTCTTGTCTTACACTCTTACCTGCTGGAAGAAGAAACTATAGTGTATCCTTATCCAACGCAGTAGTCAAGTAGTGCATGTGAAGGCTTCCTTGGACCTTGGGAGCTTAACTTGGGGATTAAGGTTTTCCTTTTGTGGAAATGCCGCCTAATATACAACATGCTTATGTCAGAAATTTGCAAATGTCATCAAATGATCGCCTTTTCTTCCTTTCCCGGCCCTCCCCGGCTCCCCCCTGGCGATCCAAGTTGGTGGACCTTTGCCTTACTGGGTAGCATCCTCAGACTGTCTCCAGCCGTCTGCTCCAAAACCCACCCTCTAAAAAAAATATTTTCCTCCCTCTAAATAGATTCCGCACTCCATATTAAAATTCTCTTCAACAATACACTCCATACCATACCCCCTATACCCCACCATACAATATTTTATATTTCCCTCTCCAACTAACTCCAACTATCTCTTCCACTCAAAACTATAAAATAACTGGGAAAGAGATGGAGAAATACACGAGAGACGGGAAAAAGACGATGGAGGATCCTGGAAATGTGGAGGGCGACCGGGGGCCCCCGAAATATCCAGGCTCGGATACCGGGCACCCCCGAAATATTGTGGACAGTCTCAGATCAGATGTAAGAGCTGAGATGGTTACCAGCAAGGGCCTCTGTGCAAAATCTCGGGAAGAGGAGGGCGGATCCAGCACAACTTGCCACCTGGTTTTCTTTTGTCCCCCCTTGCAGTGCATCAGTGCAGGTCGGCCGTTGTTCTTTCCTTTGCGCCAAAGCAAAGTCCCCGGGCGGGCGCGAAAAAAAAAAACCCAAACCGAACCTGATCCCAACCAAATCAGAGCTCGAGTTGGTGCATGGAATCCAGTGAGCCGCTCACTAAACAAATCCAGGCACGCACACACTACTAGAAAACAAATCCAGTGGGCCGACTGGCCGAGGGCCTGCCTAGGTGAACCTACCTGTGCGATTAAGTTCAATCTTAGTGAAAAGTCATCGCACTATTATCAAGACTAGAAATTTGATACTTAGTGGATGGAATCTTTGAATGGGTCTTAGGCACCGGTTGGTATTATCAATCGGTACCTAAGGCTCTCCATAGGTACCGGATGGTAATTTTTATATTAGTACCGGGTGGTAACACCAATCGGTATCTTAGGCTCATCCATGGATTACTTTAAAAGGAATATATCTCCTTCTCAATCAGAACACTGTGTAGCTGAGATGGTAAAGGAGCAACGCACTAGGCTAGAGGTCACTAGTTCGAATCCCAACCAAAGAGAATATTTATCCCAACCAAAGAAAATATTTTGCGTGAATTTTGGAGGTTTAGATACCGGTTATTTTACCCGGTACCTTTAGATATTTTTCTAGTAGTGACAACCCATTTTGGCGCGGCCGGGCCGGGTTCGCTTAGGCCCTAAGTTTCTGCCACGTCGGCCTGCGCTCGCACGGGTCAGGCAGCCAGTCCAGGCCGGCGCGGGCGGCGGGCGTGCATGGACCGGCCGGACGTCAGGCTGGGGTCGGCGTCGGCGTCGGCAGCGGCCGTGCTGGACTCTTGTTAATTGTTAATTACTGTGATAATAATCTAATAATCGCGCAAGCAGATGCTGAACTGGTAGTAGCAGCAGCCATCCGATCGCTCGGTCCGCTCGGGTGTACGTGTACGTTTTACCAAGGGCAAGGGAGGAGCCGCCGCTGGCTATAGGCCGACGGCCGACCTGGGGTTTCATTTCGTTTCCGGCGGCGTAGAAAACTCGACGGCGTGCTAGCTATGCCCTGATTCCGACCGTGATTGCCAGTTTTTGTATATTTTAAGAAAAAAATGGATTGACCGGGACGTGGCAGGGATGGGACTTTTGGCTTGCGTCACGAGGGCTCGAGTCAGCTGCGCCTGGTACAAAAAAACGTCTCGGTGGATCGGACCGGACGGGCTATAGCAGGATCTGGATAGCCGAGAAATATCTGCTTGCAGTGGCCAGAAAAGGACATTCTCTCTCCGAATTCGGCTATGCTAATATACGGAGTACGGAGTAGGTTTTTTTCCCGTTCATTTCAATCCTTGTAGCCAGGTTTGGTTTGGGCGCAAAAAAAAAAGTTGTGAAACTTTTTGCAGCTTTGATCACTAATTAGAGATATTAAATAAAAATTGAATACAAAATCACATCCGCAACTATGGTACTGTAGCAGTTGTTGTATCTGATGAGACCTTTGACCGTATGATTAGAGGATGATTAGAGTATGGTTACTATATCATTATTGTATCTAGTCATGATTAAATTAGGTTCATTAGATTCGGCTCGCAAATTTGCACCTATTTGTGAAAAATTTTGTAAATAGATTTGGTTTAATACGTCATATATGTAAGATTTCTTGATGAAAAAAATCAAGATATTTACCAAACATGCTCTCACGTTCATCCCCAAATATAATGTTACGTCAGAGCGCACCCTCTGGTGTGCATCGGTGCCAAAATCCTTCTTGCGGTGTACCACCGCCACGTAGCACGCTAAACTCGCCACGTTCCCGGTGTCGTTTCCGGCTGGTCAGGCAGGCGTAATCAGAAGCTCGATGGGTTTGCTTCAGCGGGATGTTGCGTAACACCCAGCTTTCTTTGTAAGATTACTCACTAGTTACTTCTGATATTTTCCTACGCAATTAACCGATCGAGTTCGGACGCTAAGCTAAAGCTACTAGCTAGGTCTAGGGCGCGAGGAAAGTTAAAAAAAAAATTGGATTACACAGTTGTCAACAACCATACACTTTTCTAGTTTCTGCAGTGGCTATGCCGTGTGTAAACAGGACTGCCTCAACGCTGCGGGCCTCCACAGGTCGGAGCAGGCAGCCAAGGCGCCCGCAATGACGAAGCCACGACGCCGGCCGGGCTGGTTCCTGACATTCCGGGTAACGACTCGGTATAAGATCTATTTTACACATTGAGTAAATTATACCTGCTAAATAATTTTATTGTGCTTTCGTTTTCGCTTCGCGTAAAAAGTTCGAACTGGAGTTACTAGCTTTTCAGAGACTAGCTATTTAAGCTGGTTCGGCTCCTTCACTGTTTCCAGTTTGGGACTACAAAAGCTGAGCCGCGGGAGTTACTAACTTTTCAGGGATCAACTATTTAAGCTGGTTCGGATCCTTCCCCGTTTTCAGTTTGGGACTAAGAAAGCTGTGCCGCGGCGCTACAGTAACCCACGCGACCCAGTCGGCTCGTGGGCCGTGACAATCTCCCTCGTTAGGATTCAACGTCCCCGTCGAATCAGCTTACCCATACGAGACAAAAGGAGCATGATCTCTTCTCTTGGCCACGTCCCATACGTTTAGTACTAACGATCCCATGTGCCACGTCCGTGGGTTCACTGCCAGCAGCCCATGTGTGTCCGTCCACATGCCGGTGGCATCTGTGTCCCTACACGCGCACGTACTCATGTACTCGTACTTCTGCCCGTATGTGGCGTGAAAACCGCGAGAGTTTGGCTCTGATACCCATGTAACGACCCGGCCCGGGATAACGGCTAAGATCTACTCTACACGTTGAGTAAATCACACCTGCTAAATAACTCTCTTGCGCTTTCGTCCTCGCTTCGCGCAAAATGTTCGAACCAGAGTTACTAGCTTCCCAGGAACCGGCTGTTTAAGCCGATTCGGCTCCCTCACCGTTTTCAGTTTGGGACTAAGAAGGCTGTGTCGCGGGCTACAGTAGCCGTGCGCTACAGTAACATGCGTGGCCTCATCGGTGCGTGGGCCGTGATAATCTCCTCCGTTAGGATTCGACGTCCCCGTCGAACCAGATTACCCATACGAGGGCTCTCTCACCGTTTCCAGTTTGGGACTAAAAAAATTATGCCGCGGTGCTACAGTAGACATGCGATACAGTAACCCGCGCGGCCCAGTCCGCCCGTGGGCCGTGACATTCCTAGCGGGCAGGCCAGATGATGCGTGCAAGGATCGATGAACACCCGGCGCAGGTGCAAGTCGGTGGGACACGAAAGAAAGAGACGTGCGTGGAGGACCAGGTGAGACGGTTCCAGAACTGGACACGGCCTTGCCTTATCCAGAACTCAAGCTCAATGTTGAGTTTTTTGGGTTTCCTAGTTTATCCATGTAATCAAATTTTGTATGAGCTTACTTGCTTCAGTTTTCCTCTTAAGTGATATATCAGTGCTTCTGCTGTTTTCTTCAAACGAAAGGAAAAAGTCTACTTTGCCCCCTCTAATTTTCACGAAAGTTTAATTTTCCTCCTCCAACTACAAAACCGGCCGTATGACCTCCTCCAATTCTTCAAAACCGGTCAACTTTCCTCCCTGACTGGTTTTGAGGCTGAGGTGAAATGGTTTTGATTTTTTTTATTTTTCATATGTGCAAATTTAGAAGTAACAAAGTATAAAAAATTATGATATTTCACAAAACGCTAAACCATAGAGCATGGATAACATTATAATAAGATGTGCAAGATTTTGCTCAATGAAATTTAAATTGTTGAATTTCAAATGGACATAGAATCACAATTTTTCTAATTTTTTAGGTACCCAAATAATTACTAAAAATTTGATAACATTATATTTGTGCATCCTTTTAAATCTTGTTGATGTGGTATAGCATGTGCCAAACAAAGATACCAATCATTTAGGTACCGTAAAAATTAGGAAAAGTTTGATTATGCCTCCTTTTAAAATTTTAACAATTTAAATTTTATTCAACATAATCTTGCACATCTTGTTGTACTGTTATCCTTGATCTGTTTTAGCGTTTTGTGAACTATTATAATTTTGAGAGCTCTCTAGGTGATACTTTGTTACTTCTAAAATTGCACATATGAATTTTTTTTTTGTCAAAACCACTATCTCCTCAGTCTCAAACCACTTAGGGAGGAAAGTTGTCCGGTTTCGATAAGTTGGGGGAGGCCATATGTTCGGTTTTATAGTTGGAGGAGGAAAATCAGACTTTCATGAAAGTTGGAGGAGACAAAATAGACTTTTTCCCAAACGAAAAAGAAATTCAAGATCAAGTCTCGGTTGCAGCCTTGCAGAGGGAGCGGGGACAGCGGACAGGAAGAAGAAAAGGGAAAGTAAACCAGCTTCGTCGAAACCATCGCTAGCATGTGCCGCGACAATCATGAAGCACGCACGGTATACCAGCCCTTCTGATCTAATTACTTGACCGACACGGAGGATTAAAGTATGAACGGCCTCGTCAATTCGAAGTCGGCCATCTCGATCGTTTCCGAATTAAAATACGACAGTACCAGTACGGCCACGTGAATACGTACTGCTCCGCTCGCAGCGAGACGGTCAACGCCGGGACGCAAGGTCAGCGCGGGCTGAGCAGGCCAGAGGACGCTGCGCGGCCGGCCCCCTCACCACGGGAGCTTCGTGTGGTTGTGTTCGCGCCGGGCTTTTATGCTTGCGTCTCAAGTAGTAGGAAGTCGTCGCCGGCTCGCCGCCGCACGGGGTGGGGCGGACGGACGAGAAAAGAGAACCTTACGCGCCAAGGAAAATGATGATGGGGAAAACCATCGGCGGGAACGGGAGCCCGGAGTGAAAGGAGCGCGCCGTCTCGTGCGTGGACCCAAAAAAACCCTGCCAGTGCCAGGCAAGAAAACATCTGAAACTGTGAGATACAGAGAGTAGGTAGGTGAAGCAAGGGCGAATCTGGCAGCGCCAAATTTGAGTACTAGTGGCTTTTGAAGTTTTGCCGATTGAGGCCGTGTTTAGGTCTCCGGCTCAAAATTTTTTGGAAAAGAATCTTGGTAATTTAGAGTACTAAATGAAGTTTATTTATAATTTTTTTTTGCACGGATGGATTGTAAATCGTGAGATGAATCTAATGAGCCTAATTAATTCATGATTAATTTTAATTAGTGTAGCATCACTGTTGCAAAACATGAATTAAGTAGGATCATTAGATTCATATCGCGATTTACAACCCATCCGTTCAAAAAGTTTTGTAAATAGACTTTATTTAGTACTCCATGCATGTGTCCAAACATTTGATGTGATGTTTTTAGGTGTAACAATTTAGGATCTAAGAGCGACTTCAGTGGAGCAACTGATTTTAATCACCCACTTTTCAAATTTAGTCACTCAAAATGTAGTCTCTACTCCAGCAGCACCGACTAAATAGACTTCTAAATATACTAAAACGAAAAAAATGGCGGACCCTACTTTTTGTAGCATAAGTAGAGGGTGATCAAATTGAGGGGATGAGAAAGGAAATTTAGTCACCCTCTTATTTTAGTCACCCAAGTAGGGGCTCTGCTGGATACGAAAATTTGAGCAAAATGACTAAAATGTGAGTTTAGTCATTCAAATAGAGACCATGCTACAGCTGCTCTAAACATACCCTAAGTACCCAAAAATCTGACGACTTCTCTACAGTATACCTTCCGATTCAAGTAAGCACTTGTTAGCTGAAGAAAAAAAAGCGGATACAAAACGGTTGCGAGGCAAACTGGACATTTTTAGACTTCTCCACCAAGTCACCTCCCCCAAGGCACCCAGGGGCAAAACCGACATTTCCTAAACGATTAAAAACGCGCCGCCTGGCCGGGAGCAGGATCGAAATAAAAACGTGCATCGGCACACCACGCGCCTCCTCACCCCGCTTCCGTAACCGACGTCGTCTCGACGTGCCCCTCCCGAGTCCGACCCGCCCGCCGCCGCCGCCACGCTCCTCCCGCCCACAAATCTTTCAACCTATATAATTCCCGCGCCCCCCCTCCGGCGGGCCGCCTGACCAGAGTCCCCAGAGACCTGACATATCGGCAGCCACGGAGCAGAGCCTTTCCTAACAACAGATCGGTCGGGCTCGGCGGCGGGCACGATGGACTTCTCCTCCGGCGACGTGAAGGCGGCGGTCATGCGGCCCGCGGTTCCCCTTGCTGGAGGCGGCGATGCCGTCGGGCCGTCGGCGCTGCTGCGGGGGTGGCGGGAGTTCCGGCGGAGCGCCGCGCCGGCGAGGTTCCTCTGCTTCGAGGACGGCGGGTGGGCGGACGTCACCGGCGAGGCCGTCGGGCAGCTGCGGCGGGCGTTCCAGGACAGGAGGGCGATGGCGGAGGTCGCGTGCGGGGGCAGGGCGTACCTGTTCGACTTCCTCCGCATGGTGAGGATCGACGCCGCCACCGGCGAGGAGACCGCGCTGGCGTGGATCGACGACCGCGGGGCCTGCTTCTTCCCGGCGCCGGACTGCGGCAGCAGGAAGCGGAGGAGGGACGACGCGCCGGGGGAGGCCGAGGCCGAGTCCTCCTCGGGCGTGGACGAGCGCTCCGGGGAGAGCCGCGGGGCGGAGGACGCCGCCAAGAGGATGAAGGCGAGCGGGGCGTGGGGGAAGAGCGCGGCGCCGAGGCTGGAGGACAGCGACAAGTACTACCAGGTCGTCAGCAAGCTGTTCCTCAGCTACGGGATGGCGTCCCGCGGCGCGGCGATCACCGCGGTCCGCAAGGTCGGCCAGGGCGCGAGGGCCAGGGCGTTCCAGCAGCAGGGGCAGCTCCTCGCCGCCGGCACCCCCAAGTTCGCGTGGTACGGAGCTTCAGCGGAGGACGTGGCCGCCGTGGTGGAACGCGGTTTCTCGAGGACCAACGCGCCGCGGCTCGGCGGTCGCAAGCACGGCGATGGCCTCCACCTCTCGCCGCCCCAGTGCCCCTACACGAGGTGAGTTCCGACATCCCTGGCTTTGGTGTCTCCATTCTGTGATTCTGGTAAATCTTGAATTCTCGGTTTTGATCGATTCCAGACGTATAGTTCTAGCATAATTCATCAAATCTTATTTTGGGGAGAAAAAGTCACATCGGGATTTTTTTGCTCAATTTTGGCCATGATCCCTGTTCTGTCTATCCTTTCTGATTAGTAAATAAATCATGGAATTGCTGATCTGGTTCTTGTAGTTTCGCTTATAATATCCACTTGAGCGAAGTCTTGATCCTTTAGCCATGTTAGCCCGAACAGATTACTTGTTCTTTTGCCCTTTCTTTAGGCAATGAATTACTGAGGCCTTGCATTTCTTAGCCTGCTGATTGCTTAATCACGAAGATACTACTGATCAGTTGTCGTTTTCTATTGAAATGAATTAAGTTGCCAACATGATCATTTGTACATGGAAATAATCAAATGAACAAATATGGAAGTAGAGCTGTGTAGTATATGCGAGAAAATCGGGGAAAACAGCTGCCACCAGTTGGGAGCAGCACTTCACCAGGGATTGATGATTTGTTCTCTGATTTAGACTAAGTATATATTGTTCATCTGGCCAGAAGCATGGGGGCATTAGCTACAACTACAGTTGTGAAATATGTCGCCCTGTTAATTACACAGCTCATCATGTAAGCTAACGATCCTTTTGAATTTGTGTTTGATCAGTGCGATGCTGGCCAAGGCAGACGGGAGCGGCGAGGCACACATCGTTCTGTGCCGCGTGCTGATGGGCCGGCCGGAGGTTGTCCAGGCCGGGTCCTCGCAGTCCCGCCCCAGCAGCGGTGCCTACGACAGCGCCGTCGACAAACTGGAGAATCCGCAGTGGTACGTTGTCTGGAGCAAGGACATGAACACGAGGGTCCTCCCCGAGTACGTGGTGAGCTTCAAGTGCCCCAAGCTGCACCCGATACAAGGTTAGCGTCCTGTCCGAACCGTTTGCACACACATGTTTGGGGATGCGATGCACGTCATGACTCGATGAACTTCCGGTTTCATCAGGATCATCGGAAGCGACCTCGAAGCTGAAGAAGCCTTCACCGGGTCGCGACATGTTCCCGACGCTTCTTGCAGAGATCAAGCAGCTGGTGCCAGACAAGTGCGATATTTTGCAGGAGTACTACAGCAACTTCAAGGTAAATCGGTGATCATTGTCTAGTAACTTTCACACAGCTTGTTTAGATTAGATCGTCCATCAGCGTGCAGGTTAGAGAGAAATGTAGTGTTTGACTAACGAATCTTATGCTTTGCACTCTAGCTCTTACTTCCCTTGCAAGCATTTTTTATTGACAAAATCATACGTGGGCGATTTTGTGACAACTAGTCTAGCTGTTTTGTGACTACGTAGTATATAAGCTGTCATCCGGGAAATATGCAGAATTTGCTACTCTCTGAGCAACTGCGAACAACTTTATAATTCTCAAAATACATTGCTTGGATTTAAGATCGCACTTGTCATGTGAGCAACAGCACGGCAGCAGCAGCCCTGAAACTTTCAATATAATGACGCAATTAATCTTCCTTTTCTGCAGATGGGGCAGATTAAGAAAGACCAGTTCATCCGGTTCCTTCGCGGTTACATCGGCGACAAGGTCCTGACCACCGTGGCCACGAAGCTCCGACGATGCTAAGTTGCTAGTGCGGCGGCGCATGGTTTCTCTCCCTCCTGATTTTGCCTTGCCCTGGTGGTGGTGGACGCGGTGGCTCTAACTCCAGCGAGTGATGCTGTACGTGCTAGCTGTGTCCTGTGTGTACCATGTAGATGGGTTTACTTTTGTTCTCTGTCGCTTTAGTTTTCGTTGGTCAAGAGCGTAGGTTGGGGTTCGCAGCAATGTCATTCTTCCATTAACCAACACAAAAGGATAGATGCAGCTTCCGGTTTCTGAGATGTTTCAATTCTTCTTTTACTAGTGTTGTGCTACATGTAATCTGTACAGACAGAAAAGATTTATGCATGAAACCATTGAATCGTGGGCCGGCCAAATAGCACCAGATCAACATGAATTTTGCCTTTGAGAGTGACCTTTGTTCGGAGAACTCTGATAACTACATCAAGTCGTGAAGCTGGGAGGTGCCGGTGCCAATGATCATCTATCAGCTTGCTTTTAGAGCAACTCCAACAGACTCTATAAAAGGAGTTGAATAGGGCCGTGTTTGGTTGAGGTGGAAAAAAATTTCGCAAAAACTTTTTACGCCTTTGACCAAAAATTTAGAGTAGTAAACGAAGTCTAATTACAAAACCACCTCCACAACTCCCGTGTAAATCGCGAGACGAATCTAATGAGGCATTTGACCGCGTGATTAGAGGATGGTTACTGTAGCATCGCTGTAGCAAATCATCAATTAATTACCGTCATTAGATTCATCTCGAAAAGTTACACTCATTCTTAAAAAGATTTTACAAATAGACTATATTTAGTACTCCATGCAGAAGTTTGTCTTTTTGTGTAAAGTTGATTAGACGTTTTACCAAACACGCCCTAGGTAAAAGTAGCAAAAGTAGAGTGAAAATGGAATCCAACAGACTCTCTGTGTCACTCTCGTTATCTCGCTCGCAATGCCCGAGCCTCCGCTCGTTTTTTTTACGAGTCGGTCGCCCTCGCCATCCCCTCCTCTCGCGGGTCCCACGCTCCCACCTTCCTCCACCGGCCCCTCCCCCTGCTCCCCTGCCGGCGTGCGGCTCCCCCTGGCCCCTGCTCCTCCGCCCGGCCGTCCCACCACCGCGCCGCAACCGGCTGCCTCGCCTCGCCTCGCTGCCTCAGCGACGTGCAGCTCCGCCTGGCCGCACTCCGCCACTGCTTGGCCCCACACCGGCGCACGCTGACCAAGGAGGCTGGCCGTGCCGCGCCATGACCGCCGCCGGTCCGAGCTCGCACCCCAGCCGCTTCCCACCATGCCCACGGCTCCCTGCCATGTGCGCCGTCGCGCCCGCCCTTTTAGCACCGCCGCCTGCCATCGACGTTGCACGAAGCTCCCGCTTCACCGGTCGATTCGCCCACGTCGGAGCCCCGCAGGCCGATTCCTCACGGCCCGAGCACCCTCGTGACCTCGCTCACCTACTCGACTACCTACGTCGATCCGCCATTCACCGTCGACCAGAGCCGCCAACACCACCATTGGAGCCGCCCCGCGAAGTACCTACGGTCGATTCCTTCGCCCCCGAGCGCCACCACAACCTTGCCGACCTCCCCAAGCCTCCACCTCAGCCTGCCATCGCCCGTACTGGCCCGTCACCGACGACCCTCCTCTGTTTTGACAACTGCCGCCGTCGAGAGGGAGGACGCGGCCGGCGGCGAGGGGGAGGACGCAGCCGGCGGCGGCGCGGGGGAAGGACGCGGCCGGCGGCGAGGGGGAGGACGCGGCCGGTGACGAGGGGGAGGACGCGGCCGGCGGCGGTGTTGGCGAAGAAGCTTTCCTGGCTGACGTGTGGGGTCCACTTAGCAGAGTTTTTTTTGAAGTGGAGGAGAGGATGGATGGAGAGGTTGTTGGATTTGCCACCCTTTGGCTAGCTTTTTATCTCGTTAGCTAGTTTTTTTAGCTAATTATTTACCTAAAATTTTTAACTAATCTGTTGGAGATGCTCTTGCCCGGGCACGCTAGCCACACACGTAATCGGTCCATGCCCTGCGTGAGTGTGTTGTCCAGCTTGTCCATCGCGAGGAGCAAACAAGATGCCGAGGTGAGACAGCGGGACCGAACAGCTGGGGCCACCTGACAGAGAGGGTGCACGCGGTACAAGCTCGAAAGCGTGCGCGCTTCCACCGCCACACGTGTCCCGCCTCGTGGCCGCGTAAACGCACCACGCGGATCTTTGGAGTCTTTGGACGGTTGAGGCACGAGGGAAATGGGACAAGGAATCTTTGAGACCATAGACCTACGCCTGCCATCAGTTTTTACAACGAAAAAGAAACAGTGAAGTGAGACGTGTAATGGCTACGGACTACGGGCTGGCCGGCCGGCTACCAGTACTAGTGCAGTACAAGTACTACTGTACAAGTAGCAGAGTCGGACTTTCGGTTCGATAGTGTGGAAGTTCTTTCTTGTTTCTTCAATTTGATTTGATGTGCTCTTTCGAGTGGTAGGGTAGTTTTGGTCGATCTGAATTTCAATCTAGGAACGTAATGTGTGTGGTTGTGGGAAGAATTTTGCTCAGCGATAAGATTTGTCAAAGCTGTTCCGTTAAAACTAGTTGCAGGTGCTCACAATTTCCATTGTCACCCTTTGTCGACGTGGCATACGAGTACATGATCCTTTTTTTTTTGCGAAGTACGAGTACATGATCATTCCATGCTCATGCCAAACCACTAGAGCCTATATATGAGGTTTAAACGTAGTTTTATATTATGTTCTTATGCATACTATAAAAAAATATTGTACCTTTTGTATCTTGGAAGTGTTACAGTGTTTGTGTGCATATTTTGTTGCCAAAGAATCAGAAGTAGTAGAGATGAGTGAAATGTGATGAACAAGATTAGGCATTAGCAAAGAGGGGCTTTGAAATTAATTAGGTGATTCGGAAGATAATTGATCTGAACACTTTATTTGTAAATGTAGTGCATGCTTAACTACCAACCATTATTACAAACTTTTTATAGGTATTGGCATAACATTTTAGGGTGCAACTATCTCTTTGATATCCAGTGTCTTTTGTGTTGAGTGAGTACACCCCACAATGGCACAATTGTGTCGCTCCTCTATGTTGAGTTGGGTGGTGGGGTGCAACCACTTGGTTTCGTATTTATCGTGTGACTAATCGTGCTAACCTCTCAGTCGTGAATCAAGAACTAATTGATCAAGATCTTGTTGGCGCCACAGGAATTGTATACAATGGAGCCGAAGAAAGCTGCTATCCTAGCTATCATCTTAATCTTGACATGCCTTGATTTGGCATTATCCACTCGCCTTTGCTGGCGGCATCCATACAAAAATGTGGATAAGAGCGTTAAGAGATAGGTAATAAAGATGCATTGGCGTTTGAGAGAATGATCTTCCACTGATTTTTCATATAACACTCGTAAAATAGTTATTTCTTGCGAGTAAAAAAAGAACTGCAGGTGTACTTGTAGGTGTTGCAAGTTGAAAGTAGTAATCCGGTTGTAGTAGATGACCATACGGCGGCCTTATGCGTGCGGCAGGTGAATTGTAGGCGCAGAGAATCACCCGTCCACCTTCGTCGTCTACAAATACCCGCCCACTCTCTTCCTCCTCCTCCCTCTTCCACTCCGTCTCGCCCAATCGCCATTATTCAGAGCTCCGTGGAGGCCAAATTTCGCCCCCGAAATCCTTGCTGCCACTGCCCCCCTTTCCCTCCCCCCTTGCTTCCCCCCACGCTTCAGTTACCTCTTCCGCGCAAAGCATCACACCCCCCCAGCTGGAACCCACCGTGCCTGCAGGCTTAACCTTGAAGCTTCCGATTACCTTTCCGTTCCTTGTCCATTTGCGAAGGGATATAACGTGCAGGGCCTGCGGGGATGCGCCTTCACGCGGAGGTGCTGGCCGAGATGGAGGGGCAGGAGGAGGAGGGAGCTGCGATGGCCTCGACGGTTCTGTCGCCGCCGCTCGTCGGCGCGGCGGTGGCGGCTGCCACGGCGCCCAGGCTAGTGGTGGGCTACGCCCTCACGAAGAAGAAGGTGAAGAGCTTCCTCCAGCCCAAGCTGCTCATGCTGGCGAGGTAAAAACCTGGATCACCGCCAAGGGAGAGGGAATGTGTTGGCGATTTGAGATTGCCACGGGATGCGGAGTGGTGATGGATTTTGAGGGGAATGAGAAATTTCTCGTTAGTATTTGTTGTCCGCGTGGTAAGGAATTCAGCGATTGTTTCGTTTGTCCTTTTAATTAAAACAGCCTAAAGAGTTTGGAAGATGTTGCTTTTGGAGGAAAATGGTGAATAATTTGAGGGATAAGGAGGAAACAATGAAACATGGCTCGATAAGCAAATTTTCTTTTGTTGTCTTGATTAAATGCTGTTCTGCGTAGTGCTTGCCGGCCAGAAGAATTCATGAACAGGCTAATGTGATACCAAGGGAAGTATTCTGGTCTTGAAAGCATTATAATTTCCACGGTATGGGGTGAGGGGAATGCTATTCTATTCCTTGATGCACTAGTCAAGTAGTGATCGAATCAGACCTCCACTGGAGCGCAAAGTTGGCGGGAGCGGCTAGTGAGAGTGGCTTCTGAGTGAAGCGTGCTGGATTAATGATTTACTAGTACCAGTGGCAGCTGGCAAGTGTTTTTATGGAATTCAATGGCATCTGTAGATATGCCCGATATGTGCATCCCATGTTGACTGTTCCACCGCATGAGGGGGTCTCAATAGTCAATAGCTTTATAGTATCGTTTTCAAGTTGGTGGAATGGGCCTAAGCGTCCAATTCCTTGTTGATTGGTATCTGGGATTCTAGTTTGGAATATTCCTGTGGATAAGCACATCACATGGAAAATGACAATTTATTGATGGGAGTGTCTCTGCTGTGTTCAAATGTACTCTACTTACTCGGTCGCTAGATCTGATGGCAACATGGGCCACCGACAAACAACAGTTTCTTGTTAGTTCAGCAGGGGCCGTGTTTCCCTAAAAAAACAGTTTCTTGTTAGTTCTCTGGATTAAGAACCAAGCTGATTAAATTGTTTTCTTGTTGCTTCATTTGTGACAAACATAAGGAACACATGTGGACTACTAGTAAACAACAACAAAATTAAGAGCTAGAATATTTTTATGCACAATGAAGTGGTTTCTGTTTGAACTATTTATCTATTTTGTGATTGTTTGTGTTTCTGATTTCTCGAGACTGTAAATTCCTGCATTCTGATATGATGCGGTTTATATTTAAATGCTTCATAGGCTATGGACATAAGCAAGGTTGTGGGAAAAGCAAAATAAAACAATTTTGACAAGGAGAATATTTTTCACAAAAATTGAGCGGGTTTCCTTGACAATTTTCATGCCCTGAAAATTGATTGAGTTTCTCCCTGTGTAGGCCTTCGCAACTCAAACAATAAATATTCTGATACCATGTACTTCACTTATGTAGACTCCTTTCTTTGCCCCTGGAGATACACCCTTGTAACATAGCATTTAAGTTTCTGATTTGAGTATTATGCCATTGCTCAAGCATGTTGCTAGCTTTAAGTTCATGGCATGCTATATGAATATTTCTATGATATTTTGTGTACTTTGATAGTCATATGTGGAATTATGGATACTGCCATCACTAGCTCTGCATGTATTGAATGCCGTGGCACTTGCCAGACTTTTATTTTTTTTCCTTTTTGCTGCTTGATGAGTTTCTTCATCATGTATGTTGTCAGGAGGAACGGAATCAGTTTTGTTTCTATTGATGAGTCTCTTCCCCTCTCAGAACAAGGACCTTTTGATGTTATTTTGCACAAGGTCAGTCACAATCACATATCTTAAACTGTAATAAAAAAGAATGCAGCTGCATAGGACCTAGATCATCTCATGTTCTGCGGAAGATTCATTCATTCTTGTGAACAATATTTTGTGCAGCTTATGTTGTTATTCATCATTCACAAATTGTTCTTTCTTCCTTCTGCAGATTACTAGCAAGGAATGGCAGCAGGTTCTGGAGGTAAGATCATGCCATATAGATCTGAATGTGTTTTGCCCTATTTTTTGCATAAAGCGGTCCATTGTCATATCCTGGGGAAAGCTACTTCCAGTATTCGGTTTTGCAATGATGACAAATAGTATACTTAATCAGTCAATTGCAACTTATCATAATTGTGATACTTTCTTCTTGGCTTTGAAGTTGATATTACCGCTTTGCATGGCTTTGCTTTGCTAACTTAATTTCTTCCATTTTCTTGCAGGACTACCTTGAAGAACATCCAGAAGTTACTGTCCTCGACCCTCCAAATGCTATCGAGCATCTGAACAATCGACAATCAATGCTTGAGGAAGTAGCTGATTTGAACCTATCGAATTTCTATGGTAATATCACACAGGTTTAGAAGGAATGATGCTGTTCATTTAGGTTTTAATGTTTACAACATGTAAAGTTACCTTCCACTTCATCATTAGGATATTAACACAATCACATATCTTGTTCGATCCAAATTATTGTGCAACTGCTGCCCTAGGAAGGAAGGGACTTTGCCCATAATGATGGCACATAAATGTTTGCCATTTAAATTTTCCCAATTAGCCAGTAAGGTCTAATTCCATTCACTGTGAACCAAATTATCTATTTAAGGTTGTGATTTTAGTTCTATCTTCGAAATTATGAATTATGATGCTACTGCATTAACTCCTGGCTATTGAAAACTGGAAGGTCTCGGTTCAATTCCTTTATGTTTACTGTTGGGTGATTTCAAGGACAATTCTTGTTTGAATTGGCAGAAAAAAAATTCATTTTTGGCTGTAACAATGTAATATATTGCTATTAATAAGAGGAAGATTGCTCAAAGTGCACCTTAAATTTTATTTGCTGAGGACATACTATGTTTGCACTAAACATATGATTGTATGTTGCAGGAGAAGTTTGTACCCCACGGCAACTGGTCATTACGAAAGATCCATCCTCTATACCAACAGCTGTAGCAATGGCTGGACTAACTTTTCCCTTGGGTAATTGATTCCATCTTGTATCAATTATTTGGATAAAGAATATTGGAATTTGCTGTGGTCTGCGAGCGATTCATTTGAAATAATCAGGTCCACTCAATTTGGTTTATCTTCTGGGACTTGCTTCTTTATGTTTGATTGATCTGAGTATTTTATTCTATATTTTTTGTTTCCTTATGTTAGTATATCGGTTCTCTCCTTTTCATTGAGCAGGGTACCATATCTAGGCTGCAAGATTATTTCCCAATTCCCACCAAGCTCCATTGTTGTTGTTTATGCTCTGGCTTAACTAGCTTCTGAACTTCTTTGCTTGATTTTGCAGTCCTCTTGAAATGCACCTTTTTTTTGTATAGATTTGCTGCATGGGGCAGAATCCCATAAAGCCAGAAATATCAGAATGGATTGATTACTGTTTGTCACAAAAATTAAAAAAAACAAGTCATTTTTTCTAATTCTGGCTTTGCAGCCATTTTTTCAGTAATCCACATGTCTGAGCCATTTACAATGCTTTAGATCATCTCGTAATATTATTATTATCATCTAGGTTCTTTATATTTTATATGTTTTTTTTGTTCTTCTGTTGTGGTTCAATGCTCATGTTTGGTTTCATCTCTAAATTGCCTGGGACTTCAGTGTTCTTGGGCCTTTGAAACCATTTTTGAAATTTGGAACTTTGGTTTTGGACATTTTAACCCAACCCAAGTGCAATTAGAAGCAGTATACCATAGAAGTTCCTCAAAGCAAATTGACTATCTGTGGTTATTGACGAGTTGGCTAGTTTGTTGGGTCATTCTCTGGAATAGTGATTGACAACTGAATTTCACTTCCATCTGCCCTTCCATTCTTCCTTTGCATGCTCTTTGGTTCCATGATGTCAGAATAACACCCATTACCATTCGCAGTAATCACATTTGTTCTAGTTAGTGAATATTTGGTGCCTATTTTTCAGCTGTAGATTTCAATTATTCTGCTGTTGGAGCTTTGCTTTTAAGCTATTTCCATAGATAATTGGCTATGTTCAGAGCTAGTAGATGGAAATTGCTTCACTGAAAGTACTTATCCTCTTGCAGTTGCCAAGCCATTGGTTGTTGATGGAACATCAAAAGGTCACGAACTATATCTTGCATATGATGAGGCCTCCTTGTCAATGCTTCATCCACCTCTGGTTCTACAGGAATTCATAAACCATGGTAGATTCTGATTTTTCTGGTTCCATCTATATTTTAAGTTTTTTTAGTATCCTGACACTTTACCCTGAAACAGTAGAAATGTGGGATCTGATTCATTGCCTCTACAGGCGGTATCCTCTTTAAGGTCTATATCATTGGTGAAACAGTACAAGTTGTCCGCAGGTTCTCCCTTCCTGATGTCAACACATATGACTTGCTAAACAACGTTGGCATCTATCGATTGCCAAGAGTTTCATGTGCCGCAGCTAGTGCGGATGATGCAGACCTTGACCCTCTTATTGCAGGTGAGACTTGTGCAGTGTCACTATTACCTATTTACCTTTTTCATTAATATAATATCAGTGATCCCTCAATTCAAAATGCTATTTGTCATTAGAGTTGTCAATGCAAATAAATTGAAGGGTCAATATCTCCTTAAAGTCACGATTCTAAAGTTCAGGGCAAATTTGGTCAATTAAAAAATAGATGAATAATAATGTGATTTGTTTGTTACATATTTTGAAGTGCACTAAATGAGCTTTCTCATACATGATAGAGCTTCCTCCAAGGCCACTTCTGGAGAAACTGGGGAGGGAGCTTCGCAGCCGGCTGGTATGAGTAGTTCTTGTTTTGCAATGCAAACATCTGTTTCATTTGGTTCCTCACCAGACGTGGCAAAAAACTTGCAGGGGTTGAGATTGTTCAATGTTGATATGATTAGAGAACTTGGAAACAAAGATCGGTACTACATAATTGACATCAACTACTTCCCAGGTGTGGTTACTTACTTTGTTATCCCTGTCATTCATACCTCGGATTTGTCCTCTTCATTTGTAGTGTTATCTCTATCTTTGTCCACGCAGAACTATTCCAATAGGATATTAATCAAATCTTGATTGTGCCGGGGCAAAGGTAGCCTAGCTAATTACGTTTAGTTCATCTCCAGACACAGTTGTCATTGGCTATAAGGGACCTTATAACATAAGTACTTTTGTGTTGGGAATTAACTTCTCCAAATTGTAAAGTGCGTGATTTTGGCCACTTGTATTATATTGTATGGAGATAGGAATCCTTGCCATTTCCAGAGAAGCTTCCTTATCCCATTACTGAAAAATATTGTGGATACAGTTTGCACTTAGAACCATCCTGCCGCGCGGCTATGACACATGGTGTTTCATCGTCTTAGAAGATACATTAGAAGAGCATTGTATCGGATACTAGGACATTGTAATTTCCTTAGAATAGCATCTCCTGATGGTATGTTGTTGACTTATTTAACTGCGCAGGTTTTGGGAAAATGCCAGGATATGAGCACATGTTCACCGACTTCTTACTGAGTCTTGCGCAAAGCAAGTACAAAAGGTACTTAAGCGGGACCTGAAGCGCAAGGAAGCTTGCGAGCGAAGAGGCGTCACTGACAAAATGGCATATAACGGTGGCAGCTGTGCTCCCCCACCGATGTACATATTCCGGAGACAAGCATAAGCCGGAGGCTCGAGGAAGTCGCAGTTTGTTTCTTCAAAAGTGGTGGCACATGGTGGATTCTGAGTAGGAAATGACCAAGGAAATGTTTGGATGGCCTGCGCCCATGTGGTAAAATGTTGTTTACTGAATGCGTGCCTTTCTTCGTGGTGGCCTCCTTTCACCATAATTTGGCGACCGGTTTTTTTGGGCCAAGCTTCACCCAATTGTTTGGTCTCGATCTTCCCTTCTTTCTGAACACTGCTGCGTGGTGGTGATTGGGGACTTGGGGTTCGGAGGTTAGTTGAGCAGAGGGTGTTCGAGGTCAGGATTGACCTACAATTAGCTGTTGGGAACAAAACCATTCTCAACTGCTATTAGCATGGGTAGATAATCTTTCGTGCCTGCGATGTGCGGGTGCGCGCTGGGTTGAGGGCAGGCAGCCTGCTTCCCGAATCCGCCCAGGCCCAACCTTGGGTGATTTGTGAGGCGCACGCACTTGTGCCCGTGTCGATATCAACGGAAAAAATATTATTTATCTTCCTAAATTATAGGTCGAATTTAGAATTTTGGCTTCTCGGACTTGCGATACCGGGCATATGACCTTGGCAGGTTTCTCTTAGTGGTTTTTTACATTTTCTTTTATGCTTATTTTTTATGAATCTTTGAAAAATTATATTAAATTATAAAAATTATAAAATTGAAAATTCAATTTTCTCGAACTCTACAAAAATATATCTATGCAGTGAGCATATGATATGATATAATTTAGTAAAAATTATTCTTTTAATATTTATATATATTTTTCTGTAATTAATTTATATCTATAATTTTTGTAGTCCAATTATGATGAAATTTAATGGTGGGTCAATAATTATATTTTTGATCTCTAATAAAAAGTTTATGTTTATTGGATCATGTATGTTTGAGCAACTGAAGAGTTTGCTATAACTTGAAATTAAATTTTTGAATTTATAACTCAAGCATACATGATCCATCGAGCATTAAATTTTTATTATAGATCAATTATGTAATGATTAGACCACTATAAAAATGTTATGGTACTACTTAGAATGTAAATACAAATTAATTATAGAAAAGTATATATATTTCAATGTATAATAAAAAAATTAGTCCGAACTCCGAAGTAGAAACGTAAACTCGATCCACGATCCAGAGACGCAAATAGGACTTTCTCCCAACACCAAAGAAATCGGTAGACGCTAGCGAAACGGGGCGGATGTGCCGGCGGTGTGTTCCGCAGGTTCGCTGACCACGCTCTCGCGGCTGGGTCATGGCCTGCCACTCTCGTGTGGCAAGCATATGCATGGCTTGTGCTTAAAGCCTAGGCGAGGAGGCTGCTGGCCCGGTCCGGGGGGCTGCTGGTCATCAGCCGCCGCACGCAGCGAACGATGGGTTTCGTTTTGATTGGTACTTACGCCGCAGCTGCAATGGCAAACTGTTTGTGCACGGCAAGTTTTCATCAGGGATGACGGCGAGACGACGACTGGAAGAGCTAGTCAGAGGACTGTGGCCTTCGGTCAGGGACGATGAGTCGGGTCCAGGGTTTTTTCTACTGGTAAAAAAAAAAACATTTCGGCACCTGCCGATAAATGCGATATTTCAGGAATTTCGGACAAAATTCAAACAAATTCAATTTTTTTAAAAAAAATTGCTAGAATTTCAACAAAACCTATCCCTAATCCTTCCACATCACATTTGAATATAAAAAAATAGCATATCACATATTATAATACACAAATGGTATATCCATAGCACCACACTCTCAAATTAAGTCTCAACAGCAAGTCCTAAATTAAGTCTCAACAGCAACAATCCCAAATAGTAGTTTTAACAGTCCCAAATCAAAGGAGACTTGGAAAGTCCCAATATTACATGTCCATGGTATTACAAAGTAATGAAGTGCCCAATATTACATGTTTAAAAACTTCCCAAAATATGCCAAATTATGGAACTTGCACCACATTGCAGGTCCATATCTTATCCATTGGGGCTTCAATTTGCATCACCATTCACCATTAAAGCATCCATATGCTGCAAGAATGTAATTTAACAACTTCACATGTAAGGTCTGTTAAGCAAAGTTGCTACAGGAGCCAAGTTCAAAGCTAAATGCATACCCAAGTTAGTGGAAAATTCTTCATCTAACCTTTTAGAGGTCTTTGACACACTTTATAGTTGGTTTCTTCTTTCTAGTTGACCTCGGACGAATATGAACCGGTTTTCCAATCCTCACATTTGCACTATCATGAATTTTACTACCACTAGCACATTCACCTACAAAATCATAATTTTTATAAAAGAACTTGAATGTTGGAAATAACCAAAGCAATTAAAGCAAACTGAAACTGACCATCTCCTTTGGTTACAGGGGCCGTACCACCATCATCTTTGCCTCCCTCCACATCGCCATCAATATCTAGGAAGCAAAATAGATTTTCAACAAAATTACTTATTGTTCACAGTAAATAAGAAATCACAAATGCAGATTTTCACCTTCATTATCAGAGCTAGCAGAGCTACTGTCATTTGACTCAGCATAAACAGGGCTACCATGTGAAGAATCTGAATCACCGTCATCTTCAAATAGATTTGCATATTCATCAACAATTTCATAGCCCCTCCATTTCTTCTTACCGCCCTTTTGACTGAAACGAAGCTTCCTCTTGAATTTAGCCACATCCGATGCATTCATCTGTAGCTCATCGATTAGAAAGCCTCCATGTGTGGTCCAATCATCATCCTCATCATCATATTCATCAAGAATTGGTGTAGACTCAGATCTAGAGTTGGATAGCCACTCCATGATGGGGTTGCCTTCATCAAATAAAGCAACATCCATCATCAAGCTACATGGATCTGTCTCCTTTTTGTCGAAGCCTTTGAAAAGTATCATCAAGTTGTTGCAATTGCAACTTCAGATTGTAATGAACATAGACCAACTTCTTTAGCTTGTCATATCCTAACTTATTTCTCAATTTAGTATGAACCAAAGCAAAAGTGCTCCAGTTTCGCTCACAGCCACTTGATGAATTACATTGTGCAACAATGCGCACAGCTAGCTTTTGTAATGTTTTGCACTGACCTCCATATGACCACCACCAATCAGCTTCAATAAATGGAAGAAATTTAGAAAAAAAAATTATATAAAAAATACAAACTAAATAGGACAAGAAGTATGATACCTGGAGTGGTATTAGCACGAAGTGCAGAGCTCCGAGCCTCCAACGAACCGAATAACAATCTCTTTTGGCTAAATATGTTCGTGTATTCATCAATTGCAATTGATGCCTCCTCTGGTGACCCTGCTATTTTTTTGAGTGCTAAACTTACAGCTAGGACAATAGCTGGTTCTTGTGCATAGTTTGATTTATATAATCTTTGAGGATCCAGTCCAGCAGCTAGGAATAGGGATAATTACAGTAACATTAGTTACAATTACAGCAGCAAAGAAATGCATCAATGCAGCAGCAGTTTATAGGCTCATGGTTGCCAATATTGATATGAACAACAGAATAAATGAATGATAATTGCTATGGACTTAGGTAGCAAGTACTATGGGCTTCTATCAGCAAGTGCATCAAAAAAAAGACATGAAACAAGGCATGAATTGAACAATTCTCAGTGACAGAGTTTGATTTCGTACCTGCAGGCATGAGAGTTCCATTGAAAAGATATCGAGTTCTCCTAGTTATTACTTCATTGATTCTATGTAGATGATCCTTTGGCACAAGTTTATCATGCTTTAATTTAGCAAATATTTCTTTATGAGCATCTACCATCCTTGGAATGAATCCAGATATTGTCCCGTTCTTCTGCTGATCAGCAAAGCGAAGCACATAATATAGTGGTGTAACAGCTTTCAACACCAACTCTACATTCTCCCACCACTTCCTACTTGTCAAGCAATCATACGTGAAATCACGGTCTAGTTCATCTTTCCAATCACTTTTGTTCCATTCATCGGACACCATCCAGGCTTGAAATTTGTCTTTTCTGTCCCAAAAACTCTGCAAGAACAAGAAAACCGTGCCAAATCTGGTGGCGTTCCATCGAATCAATTCTCCCCCTATCTTCTCTCGCATCATAGCATGCAGCCTACAAAAATTAGGAGATGAGCTGCACTTGTCCATGAAAAAAAATGCATATGCAGCAGCCTGCTGCACTTGTCCATGAAAAAAAAAATGCATATGCAGCAGCCTGCTGCACAAGTGAAAGATAGGAGAGTTACCTATTATGATTGTAGAAGAATTTACACATTCGCTGCGCACTATGAACTACTTCAGCAACCTCGTTAAAGCTTGCTATTTCTTTCAACATCAAGTTGATGGTATGTGCAGCACATGGCTGCCAAGTGATATGTGGATATTCAGCTACAAGTTGTTTGCACGCTGCCTTGTAGTTGGAACCATTGTCTGTCACAATCTGAATAACGTTCTTTTCCCCGACCTCTTGAACCACGGGATCAATATGCTTATAGAGGTACTCAGCATTATGAGATTGACCAGTTGCATCCACAGAACTATGGAAGAACATTCGACCATTGCAAAATATCATGAAATTAATTATGCACATCTTGTATGGTCCTGTCCATGAATCAGACATTATTGTGACCCCATATCGAGCCCAATTTCCCTTGTTCTCATTCATTTGAGCTAGCAAATCCTCATAGTTCCTGTCTAGCAAAGGACCATCTAGCTCTCTTACTGATGGAACATTCACTCCTTCTCCAAGCTGTTGGGTCAATTTAATGGCTGATACAAAATAAGGACAGTCAGCTTTCCTTCCAGGAATATCATTGGCATGGAACCACTTTGACCAAGCTTTTCCAAGTCTCACTTTGGCATCTCCCTGCAGCATAATGTCCACCCTAGGCTGCGATGGAGCCTTACTACGTGCCAAGTCTAAATCAAATGGAACTTGTGCACTACTAGGACTCGAGTAGTATCTACCAATTGTTGTCTGAGTACCTGAGCAACTTACTCTAGTGGCAGGTGATGTGTTACTATTGCTGCCGCTTGCCCCACAAGATGGTGAATAGCTAACAGCTGACCCTCCTATATCCCTCAATGATTCTCTTAATGCCCATCTATGCTGCCCTTCTTCATCAGTAGGAATGTTGGCCTTTCTTGCTTCTCCATATGTTTGTTCCATGACCGCCTTTTGCACAAAGAGGCGGTGTTCTTTAATGTCCATCTTATTCAATTTTCCTTTCACTTGCTCTGCCAACATGATTTCCCTCACAAACCTTGGCACCTTATTGCATGACACCACATCCCCGCCACTCCAGCTAGATGATTTCTCAATCTGGTTGCACCTCCACTATCTCTAGCAAGCAAACAATAACCACACTTGAAACCATTGTTTTTCCACTTTTCTCCATGACTCCAAGGCGTTGTAATCGGTCCTCGTAGACACACCTGTTTTCCTACAGTTAAAAAGAAAGAAAATGGTTTAACTTGATACTAAAATATGAATTAAACAAGATCCAGGTGAGTTATCTATTGCAACTACGACTTCAAATGCATTATCTTTTTAGATGCATGATGTAAATAATGACCATGAACAGGTGAGTTATCTATTGCAACTACACAATGCATTTTTATCTAACACAACAGAGCAGGGACCAAAAGAGCCACTAGCAGCACTAACCACACACCAGCAGGAAGTACATGATTTTACTAAATCAAGCTGGAGTAATCAACCTGTGTGGTATTATTCTAATGCATTCAGTAAAGAGGAATATTTCTATTGCTAACACCCGATTCCCTGTTAACTAGAATGACAAGGCTCAAATTCAAATCCTTTGCTTGATAAACAAAACCACAAACAAATACAATACAATATTGCAGTGCAGCAGCATCCAGCATTGCAAGATCATGGGCAAGCTCACCTTCTTTACTAATGACAATGTCACCGGATCCAGCATCACGATCTATTTCACCGCCATCGACAAATATCTTCCCCTTCCCCTGGCTGGAAGTCTCACGCTCTCTCTCAGCATCCATGCTTCCTTGGCCAACCATGGCAGTGCACCGAGCCGAAGCCGACAACTGCATGCTTTTCTTGTTTTCAATTTGGAAGCGACGATGAAGCAAACAAGAACAAGAACTAATGGAAGCCATAACTGACCTTGGGATTTTGGGAATCGATTCAATCGAAGCTTCGGTAGCGCGGGGGCGTGAAGGAGGCGGTACTCGCCGGCGCGGGGGCGTGCCGACTGCCGTGTCAAGCCGGCGGGGAGGCCGCGTCGTGCTGCACTGGCGGAAAGCAGGGGGAGCAGGGGAGGGGCGCAGGCCGAGGCGCCGAGCTGCCTGGTCGCCGAGCTGCCTGCCCCGAGGCCAACCCCTTCGGCTCGCCGCGCAGTGCTTGAGGCCGGGAGCGGCGGCCGGCGCGTAGTGGCCGTGCCGCGCCGCCTTGAGGGCGCTGGCCGCGGGCTCGGGCGTCGCGTCCGACAGAGCCGGCGAGGAGGCGGGAGCCGCAGCCTGGGGCGGGGGAGTCGCGGCGGCCTGCTGCTGCTGCGAGTGCTGGGACGAGGAGGAGGGGCGCTTCCGGCCTGCGCGCCTTGGCCTGGCTGTCGCGGCCCCCGTGCTCGGTGCGGTGGCGGCGTGACGCGGCGGCGGCGGATTGAGCGCGCGCCGTCGCGGACTCGCGGTAGGACGGGCGGACGGCGTGAGCGGCGGCCCGCGCGGTGGGACGGCGTGAGGGCGCGGGCCGCGGGCGCGACGGCGGCGGCGCGCGCTGTCCCTGTCGCCGGGAGCGGGAGAAGAGGCTTGGGCGGCCGCCGATTTTGGATTTTGGGGGAAAAAATCCGGCGGAAATGTGATTTTGGGCCTTGTGGCGCCTAAATTTGGTGGGAGGTCTAAATTTGACTGAAATTTTTTATCAGTATGAATTTTTTTCAGAACCCACCGAAAAGGACGAAATTTTGGAAATTTCGGTGAAATTATTTCGCCGAAAAAAAAACCCTGGTCGGGTCACGCGACGCAAGAGCGAAATAAAGTGATTTGTTTTTTTTGGCATGGATGATTATATTAGTGGATCTTGACTAATCCCGTCCCGTAATCATTATCGTTCCAGGGTATTTTGGTCGTCCATGCTCTCTCTATCTGTCCTTGTAGGTACAGATATTTTTAGCGCTGACAGGAATGCCATGGAATTCTAGCTTACCTCTTGTTTAGATGCCTTCAAAATTAACTTTACAAGATTTTCCATCACATCTTATCTTTAAACACATGCATGAAGTATTAAATGTAGCTAAATAAAATAACTAATTACACAATTTATCTATAATTTGCGAGACGAATCTTTTAAGCATAATTAGTCCATGACGGGATAATGATTACCAAATACAAACGAAAGTGCTACAGTGTTTTACGGTAAAAACTTTATACATCTAAACGAGGGCTCAGCTTCGGTGGACGCGCAGAAGGCAACATGCCAACCTGCTATTCCAGTTACGTTCAGTGGACTTGGAACGTTCAGACGGCCAGGCATTCAGAGTCCCCCCGCGCGCTGCCGGTGTGGAAGCAGGTGAAACCGTGACCTGATCTGGATGGAGCTCTTGGCCGCCGCCATATCTTTGTCGTCCTTGGCTTCGTGTTGCATAAGCACGTATGTCAGTTCTTCAGAAACCAAACTCTTTCCTGCTAACTTTATTACCCAGTCAAAAACTCTTTGAAACACCATACCAATGAATGAATGTTCAGAGAAAATTATCTGGTGTCCCTGCTCCCAATCTAGATTGCTTATTTTATCCAACATCCTTTCGATTCTCTATTCACACATTACGCCATCCCAATCAGTGAACGAACCAGAAGTTTGTCCCTACGCCCTAATGATGTCCACCTCATCATAACTAGTCAAACGCGTAGCCTTTCTAAAAGGGCAACTAGCTAGGGCCTGCTCATTGCGATGCACATCCCATTTGACTTGTGGATGCACCGGATGATAATGCCTCAATAAACTAGGAGATCTTGCTCCCGGCTTATGCGTCATCGCTGCTTTGTGACGATTTCTTTACTGGCCATTGGTTCTGACCTAACAAACTAAGCCCAAACAAACAGCAGAGGGTTATCCATAGCTCCTTTCTGAAGCCCATATGGCACAATTATATGTTATCAGCACTTTGCATGACCAAATGATTGGCCTGCTCATTTTGTTATTGGACTGATGGGGGAGTGGTTTATCCCAGCCTCTCGAATAGGCCAGTTCAACCGGACAGAAAGCAAACAAAAGATCTCGACGTGATCTCAGGTAGCTATTATCAATCATTTGCCTGTTTACTTCCCGCAAGACACCAAGAATCTGTGAACAATAAAACAAACTGCTACGTTTATTCACACCTCGTGGACATGTTTAAGCCGGAACAAAAATTCAGAAAAACAAGCCAGAAAGTGCTAGTTGCAAGATGAACTGATCGAATACGTCGCCTTTTGCCTAGGCGGGTATAGGCCGCAGCCGTGTCTTCAGGCTTTTCTCTCAGAGGAAATTTTGTAGGGCAGAGATCGAGATACTAAATTGTTTCGTTATCTTCTTTTCCCCCCTCTCTGATACACCAGAAATCAGACTTATTTCTTTGTGCTCATCATGCTGTCTGAAAATTATTCATCGGCATAGGATTCCCCAGGGCCCTCGGCTGCGTTTTCGGCAGCACTTCGACTAATCTAGACACTTTCAGCACATGGACAATCAATCCTGATTCCTCTTATCGCATGGAATTCTTCTTGAGTTGGGAAGAATGTGGCGATTTGGTTCCCACACATATGAGTAGTAGATTTCCACAATGACAGCAGCAGCAGCAGCAGCAGATACAATTCACCTTTGTGCCAAGTGTCAACGGCACATTTCTTTCGCTGCAGATAATATCATTAGCTCTAGTGCTTTGTTTAGTGGGAAACCGAATAGTCGGCAACAACTTGCGGCTAGGATTGAACTAGATAAGAACCACTATGAGAATCGTGTGGTTCAGTTCCATGATCGATCAGAAGCTTGTAGAAAAACACAGATGAAGACAAAATCATCGATATGATCAGACAAGAAAGCTTATGCTGGATCGACGCTGGTGCGCGTAAGCTAGGTTGTTTGTTTGTTGCGTAAAATACGCCTGAGCGTTTGTTCCCTTTTTGTTGTTTCAAGCATGTAATATAAGTGCTTATGTGAGTAATAGTTGTGTGGCGAGTCAGCTCGCGTTGTTTGAAAAACTCTATTATTCTTCTTAATACAAAGATGTACAGCTCCCCTGCGTATTCGATAAAAAAACTAACTCATCGTATGCTTATTAGGCGACACGTACGGACAAAAAGGATTAGTTAGGGCCCTAGATCAGCCTGCTAAATCAAGGAATGGGGCAAGTTGGGCTGCATAATATATATGCAAGCAAGATATACAGGTCTAATGGTTGGATACATCATTAGGTTGTCCATAACAATCATGAACTGAATTAACAAGTGTCGGATTAGTTGAGGAGCTAGATCACCCTGGTCCAATCACGAGAGTGGACAAACAGAAAGAACAATACTGCATTCGACAGCATATGCAGCTAGTACAATCGATACTCGTGCACATAGAAAAATGCAAAGACCTCATACTCAACTAGCAGTCTAGCATTATTGGCGTGCGAATGGTGAAAGAATCATGGAAGACACACCCAAAAAGTATTCCATTTCTACTTGATCTAGAAGAGAATATAATGGTGAGGTCATGGTTCATTCCCGCACCTTCAATAATTTGAGCTACTAGTCCAAGATCCCCCACAAGTCCACAAACACTGGATATATAGCCTTAACCGTTGCATTGCACGTTTCAAAAAAAAAAATCGTTGCATTGCATCGCACCAACATCTGTCATCTCTGAAGAAGACACTGCACGCTGCATGCGCGGTTTATGAGGCACTTGATTCTACTCGATGGATCGATCGGTGGCCAACATGGCTACAATTTGGATCCTATATTCTTTGTTCTGTAAACAAATTCTCTGAATTTGATCCAGTCCATGTATGTACAAATGTCACAATCTTTTTTATTGCCAGCTTAGCTAATCTGCATTTCTTTGAAGAATAATCGTGGGCTAACCATTGAACTGATGACAGATGAACGAGCATCACAATTATGGGACTAACAATACAATACGAAATTGGGCCATTAATTGACCGTCAACTTGGGTTTTGAGAGATAAATTACATTGTTGAATTAGATTATTGCTTACTTGTCGAGCTTAGCAAGGGAGCTGTCCCATGTCATAAGTTTAGCCCCTAATTCACTATTTGCCACTACATTATTTAATTAAGATGGGTCCACATCCTGATTGCCTATCTGGTAAAATTTTCAGTGGGGCACATGAATCCTTGGACAGGGCAATGGTTCCATCATTAGATGGTGCAATGGTTGGTTTTGATTGATGGTTGTTAGCTTTAGTTTGTATTTCGGGTTAGATCGGGCTCGAGTTTTTCGGGTTCGGTCTTTGGGTTTCGGGTATTTTGCCCACCCATACCCTATGGTTTGGTTCCGCTGCGTCCATGCATGTTGATGAATGACTTTGGATTGGACCATAAGCATGATGATCACGTACAGAAGATCGAAGCATCATGGCACGCACAACGGGATGGACAGAAGAGGTTGGCTGCAGAGAACATGCAGGGTGCGATGGCGCCTTGTATAGCACACGGCAAGAAGCCAAGAATTATTTGGTGACGTTAGAGATAAGAGAAAAATCCAATTTACACTTTCGAACTATCACAAAATTCCAATTTTCAATCTGCAAAACAGAATAATTGAGGCCATCCAACTATTGAAACTAGGCAGTTAATTTGGCTCTTAGGGTGGTTTCAAAGTTGTTTTTTCTTTTTATTTTGTAAAATTTCAAAAAAATTAAAATTTGAACTAAAAAATTTGTAAGTAATTCATTTTAAATCACAAAAAATATGGAAGTAGTACCAAATTCATCATTCCATATTTTTTAATATAAAAGAACTTTTTTTAAGAAACACAGTACAGATGCAAACGTACACAAACATGCACGAACACTCAAGAATTTAGAGAAACAAAAACCAAAATGATAAATGCCATCAACAAATGCCGCGCCTCAGCTAATAGTTCGAGCCAAAGTGAGATGGGAAAAAATGCAGAAAACTAGAGCCAAACATTTGTGAACACGTTGATAACCATCACAAGGTGGTCATGATTGGATGTTGACCCAATAGGAATGTTACAAACACACAAAGATGACGTGTGCTCATCATGGTGTGGACTCCTTGTATTTGTGTTCGATCTTACCTACAGAAAATTGTTAGTGGTGCCTTGTTATCTAGTATGTTTTTCATTGAATTGAACACACGACATACTGAATACTGTGATACACAAAGATGAACAATATCTTATTTTTGTCATATTTGTTATCATATTTGCATTTCTACTCTTGACACATGGTTATTGATAAGTGGATGGGCATGCTCATGGTGAAGCTAAAGAAATTCTTAGTGATCACTATCATGGGCTCACCTAATGATACTGCATGATAGGATAAAATTCACCAAAGTAATTGAGTGCATCTTTATCATTTCCCTTTTTTATGAGTGTAAGAAAAGGAGAGAGAAAAGTATAGAACTTTTTACTGAAATCAATGGAAATCTCATGAAGTAAGTCGGAAGCAATTCCATGTTCTTTCCTCACCAACGAATGTCAACTAGTGTGAGGTAAGTGATGACTGATGAGACTCAAAGCAAAGCATGCAAATGCTATTAGTCGATTTCCACTCATTACTGGAAATGACTTGAATAAAATCACTTTAATTATAGAAGAAACTGATATAATAGGTATGTACCTATGATTCTGATGTGGTGACACTAAGCTATTCACTATAGTGTGAGTGGTCCAAAACTCCAAATACAAAAGATGAAGCTACAGTACAAAATCCTTGGCAAGGAAAAAACTAAAGAGAACAAAAAATTAGGCGAGTAGTGGAAGATTAGTGAGAATGTATGAAGGTCAACTAGTATTTTCCAGATAACACTACTCCAGCGCCCCCCATCACTGCCGGTTCAAAATAGCTATCACCGCCGGTTTTGGGGGGCGTTGGATTTAACTCGTTGGTGATGGACGGGGCCATCACCGCCGGTTTCAGACCCAACGGTGATAGTCCGAACCATCGCCGCCGGTTTGAGACCCGGCGGTGTTGCCCCGTTTGGAAACAAAAAAAATAGGCTGCGCTGTTGCTGCTACTACTGCCGCTCACCCCGCCGCGTCGCTGCCGCTCGCTGCTCGCCATGCTGCTGCTGCCGCCATCGCAGCACCGCGCTTGCTGCTCCCGCCGCCGCCGCCCTCGCTGCGAGCTCGCCGCTGCCGCCGCCGCTGCGCTCTCGCCACTTCCTGCGCTGCTGCTGCCGGCAACGGCAGAGAAGGGCAAGGCCAGGGCGGCCGCGGCTAGTCCCTACCTGCAGGGGAAGAGAGGGGAGGCGAGGTTAGGGGCAGTCGTGAGGAGGGGAGGGGAGGGGCACCGCACCTCACAGAGGTCGATTCGCACGGCACCGCGCCGGATCTCGCCGCTCCCGCCGCCGCTGCGCTCGCCGCTCCCGACGCCGCCACGCTCGCCGCGAGCTTGCCGTTCCCGCCGCCGCTGCGGATCTGTAGGGTAAGAGAGCTAGGGAAAGCAGCGGGAAGGGACGAAGGGGAGCCAGCGTTGGAGCTAGCAGGGGAAAGGAGAAGAGAGGGAAGGGGAAGGGTTGGCGGGGAACGGCCCGTGCGCCGGCCGCCGCGGTCGCGGACGCGCCGAGCTCCTGCGCCGACCGCAGTCGAGCTCCCGCGCCGACCGCAGTCGAGCTCCCGCGATGGCCGTGGTCGAGCTCCCGTGCGTGGATGTCCCGCACCGAGCTCCCACGCCGGCCCGCGGTCGAGCTCCCGCGGCGGCCGGCTGGCCGCGCATGGATCTCCCCGCCACTGGGGAGAGAAGGGAGAGGAGGGGAGAGGGGAGGAGATGGGGAATGAGAGGGAGGAGAAGGAATGAAGGGAGAGGGGCGGCGTGCGCTGTGGGAGAGGGGAGGAGAAGGGAGATGAGTGAAAGAGAGGAAGAGAAAAATTAAAATAGGTGGAGAACACATCACCGCCGGGTCATCTTACAACCCGGCGGTGATGCTAACATATCACCGCCGGTTCGTAATACGACCCGGCGGTGATGCTAGCATCACCGCCGGGTCCATTTGGAACCGACGGTGATAGATTATCACCGCCGGTTCGAAACAAACCGGCGGTGATGGGGCATTTGTGGTGATGTATTCGGTAGTAGTATAAATGGATGCTAGTGGCTAGTGGTCACTGAACACCACAGCAGCATGTGCATTTTTAGCTCAGGACTTTGATCATCTTCGTCTTCTTTCCTTCTCATTCTTTTGGTTGGGAGGGGGTTGTGTTTTCTAATCTGAAAGCACATGTAAGCCTAGTTAGGCACCGCTCAGCTTTTTCTAAGGTCTAATTTTCATTGCTGACTGTGAAAAAGCATTTATACTTTGCACTCGAAATGCCGAAGTGCACGTCCCAACACTGGAATTCCCCCACTAAGCTAATATGAGATGCGACGTTCACACGTTTTGACATCGACATGCATAAAGTAAAACATTGTGCAGTGAAGATTACATAAACTTGCAAATGAGTGGAAATATTGTAGGACGAACTAGTGCAAAATACATGCATATTCATCAGATTTTCTGATAAACAGTGAATTTTTCATGGGTCTGTTTCCGCATCTGCTTTGGAAAAGATGGGGAATTAATACCGACCGAACTAGGCGTATAGCCTGCGCATTTGCACGGCTAGTATTGAAAATTCAAAAATTTACATGTCGTTATATCCTTACTTAAAAAATATACTTTTTTATATATCACCATGTTTATTATCGTAAATTATGTCTTATTGTTGGTTAAAACAATTCAAATATGATCTACCTATAATAACAATATTATTTGTTGAGCTTTAATAATATTATGCATAAAATTATTCTTATTTTCGTTTTATTTTGATTGATGGTTGTTAGCTTTAGTTTTCATTAATAGGATATGTTTGTAACTGAACATAGTTAAATGGTATTTTACCTTTAATTTGTCATAATGATATTGGTGGGTAATTTTTAATTAAGTATAGGGTATTTTAGGCTAATTTTATTATAATGACAATAGTGGGTACTTTTTATTTTTCTATTTTTCTCTGACTAATGTGGGAATTTCTAAGCCTTGAGAGCGAACGTGAAGGCTCCGTTTGTTGGCCAAATAATAAGATAATAGATACTCAAGGAAGTCTTGCAAAAAAAAAGTGATACTCAGGAAACACTGTCCATTGGCAATTGGAGGGGAAGCTAGCTATTACCTGGGGCATGGATTTAAGTAGCACATAACAAAGTGATTCATACTAATTAGAACCACTTTTTGAAAAGGAAATTAGAAGCACTTTATTGTACAATAAAATTATCATTCTCGGTGCATCATGACGCACATCCAACATCTTAATAACCTCTCTTTGAAAAAAAAACGCACCATTATCCAAACTCATCTAAACTAAACAAACCAGAAAAAGGCACTATATATATATATATATATATATATATATATATATAGTACACATGCAGCTAGGGGTGTTAATTAATGACCTTTAGGTGCTCCTCAAACCCTTTTTAGTTTAAAATTTTGTACTACTTTTCAAAATGAGATCTCATTTTGGAGAAAGAGTACAAAATTTGGAACTAAAAAGGGTTGGAAGGGTTACCTAAGGGTCACCAATTAACACCCCCACATGCAGCAAAACACAACCGAAACTGTGTTGATGATCAACTAGAAGGGGCTAGTATCTACTATTACCTGGCAACCATATAATGTGATCTCACCACATAAAGGATAGGAAGAGGCTAGCTAGTGAGGTGTGTCTCTCCTGCTTGGAATTTTGGATAGGGACTATGTGGTGTCACGTAGAGCTGGTGATTTGGAGAGCACAAAGAGGAAGCTTTTTGCAGACAGCATGGTTGGCTGAGGTTCTCCTTAAATCGCTGGAGCAGCAACCGAGATGAGGCAGCAAGATGTGGGGCGGTAGTTTTGAGTCACGCAGACACACTGCTAGGCCATGCGTGCTATAATATCTAATCCAGATGGGCTTGTTTTTGTGTTCTTCTCGGTGCTCCACATGTTTCTGACCAATGGGTTTCTTCTAATAACAAAAATCCCATGATTGCTGGCAGCTGATCTAAATCAGCGCAACACTTACCTTTCTGATATTGTTGTTTTCTAGATAGCTTAATTTGTAGCTAGCTATGTATATACTGGATGCTTGTAAAGTGGTACTGGAGGCATATATATGTACGGTAATAGGTTTTTACATTAAGCTTGTGCTACTACCTTCGTCATGAAATTATGACATTTAATTAGGACAAGCTAATTAATTCGAGGATGGATGAGTGTTATGAGGGTGTTTGGATCCGAGTGCTAATGCTCCAAAGTGCTAAAGTTTGGCACTAGCCTATCAAAATGGGAGTGCAAATAGGGATAGACTAAACTTTAGTCAAGATACAAAAGTTTTAGCAAAAAATTTAAGTGCTAATAGGTGCTAAATTTAGCACTCAACTTTAGCCCATCCAAACATACTCTATATATATGTTGGGTAACTTATAAAGTTCGCCTGTAAGGAATAAAAAGTTGGCCTTAAATTCGAGAGCTGCAAACGATCCAGATATGCATTTGCATGAGGTTATCATTATCATCTATCCCTCAAAAAGAATCGATGAGCCCCACTTCAGGATATCAAATCATTTGTGGGCGCCACCCTATCTGATCACCTGCCAACGTTGCTTCATCCTGGAGTTTGTGTTTTCTTCGCCTGTGTTTTTCTTTTCTTTCATTGAATTTCTTCATAGCTTCCATGAATTAGTCAATAAATACATAGTTTTTTTGTATAAAATACAATTCAAACACAGTCGAACATATGCTCTAACTTAGTGGCTTTTTATTATATTGGTCATCACTCATCGGTGCCTCAAGACTTAACGAAAGCGCTCTGTTTTTTCATGATCGTTTCTCTGAAGTTTCCACTTAAGTGCAAGTGTGCAACTTGCTTAGACCTAAGAAAACTCTTATCATATCTAGTTGTGAAGAATCCCTGTAATTTTCTCAGTTTTGTAGGACCCAGTTATATACTTCGAAAAATGAAAAAAAGTGGTCATTCCCAGCCCACTTTATGCCTGGATTTCCCACCAGATAAAACAAAACAATTTAGGCGGAATACTGATCTACGGTTGACCGGAAGTGGGGCATCTCACGGTCGACTGACCCATCCACGTGGTGGGCCCAACGCTCACATGTTTATCTTCTACCGCGGCAGCAACTCTCCCATTCCCTTTCCCCTTCCTCTCTCTTCATTTTTCCTTGTCTGGATCTAGCAGTAAAAGCAAAGCTACCAACAATTCTCCGCCGCGCAGCCGCCTCCCGTTCCCAATCCAACCCCCCACGCCACCGAAAACCCTCCTACATCCGCCGCCGTCGCCATGGGCAGTGCCGCCGCCGTCCATGAAGCTGGCGCAGGAGGACTTGAAGCGTGTGGCGGCGCACATGGGCGACGCCGCCGCCGCCTCGCCACCGCCCGTGAAGCTGACGCAGGAGGACTTGAAGCGCGTGGCGGCGCACCGCGCGGTGGAGTTCGTGGAGCCCGGCATGACGGTGGAGGGCGCTCGCCGGCAAGGTGCTCCCCCAGGCGCTCGCCTCCGACGGCAGCCCGGGGGCATTTTTTATCTTTTATTTTTTATCTTTTCTTTTTTTTGATTTTTGGATGCAACATTTTTTTACAAATTTTTTTCCCAAACTTTTTTTGTTTTAGATTTGGACGGAAAACTTTTTCTTGAAAATTTTTCTAATTATTTCTCAAACTTTTCTGTTTCATATGTTTCTCATCAATTTTTTTTCTTAAAGGTTCCTCTCTCCCCTAATTTTTTTTTCTGCTCTCCAATTTTGTTTCTTGAAAATTTTTTCTGCTCTTCAATTTTCTTTTTTGAAAAATTTGCTGCTGCTCCAAAATTTTTCTTTACAAAATTTCTCAAATTTTTGTGTCTAATTTTTTCTCGTCAAAAATTTTTCTCTCTCCAAAATTTCTCTTACAAAAAAAATTCCAAAATCGGAAAATAACAAAAAAATACTAAAAAAGAAAAAAAATGGTCGGGAGATCGACCGTAGGGAGCCCCTCCCTACGGTCAACCGTAAATTAGCGAGACCCCAATTTAGGCCGGCTACACGTTCAGAGGCTACAAGTGTTGTGTCCCCGTGTGTACGGGGCTGACCTGGGACTGCCGGTGATTGGCGACGCTGACGTGGAGCCAATCATTGGCCGCCACACGGGCGCCGCACGCACATGCCTCCGGCCTACATGAGGCGCGTGCTTTTTAACCGCTTTTTTCCCCACCGACAGTTGGTTGGTCGTTTCGTTGCTCGCTAATCATGTCATTAGATTTTGCTTTTGTCTGGGGTGGCCTCACAAGTCAATGCATATCTCCACGGGGTTTAGACGAACCCCGCCCGTGATGATTGATTGGAGAAAAGATAGTGAGGAGAGGCGAGTAGTTAATTAAGGGGTAATCACGGATGGAACCACTTCTTTATTTGTGTACATGAGCTCATATTTAGTGCTCATCACCTTCTTGAAGTACGGATTGGACTTTTCGTATGTTAATCGCTAGCACGTCAAAAATCTGAGGATGGGTCCGTGAGACTTGGTATACAATTCAACATCGACCAATCATTCAGGTGCATGTTCTGATAGGGACATTGATACGGCGTATTTATATGAGACATCATATACATATGTATACTTTGATATCTTTTAATATATATTTCCATTGTTATTTTCTTATTAGACTTCTATTTTACTTAGGTTACCAACAAGCATATGCCTGCAAACTGAACGTAGCTTCATCAATTAGATTTCCCCTGCATGCATGTCCGGTTTGGAGCACAGGTGATTTTATTTTTCTGTATTTATTTCAGAAATGGTCGACACTATTCTTACCAATGTTAGCAATTGTTCGTGGACAGTGAGACTCCTATGGTAATTTTATTAGTTTCAAGATTTGCGGTCCCAATCCCTTGAAGGTGACTGGTAATTTTATCAATTTCAAGATTTGTGGTCCTAACCTATCGAAGGTGCTCAAAGAGGAAGGATGTCCATGTATGTGTTCATAGAGTTAATGTGCATAGTATATGTGAACATTTACGTTATATTGTGTTTTTAAAGAAACATTACCTTTATAAATTTGGTACTGTATTCGGGAAAGCGTATCCCTCTCACTTTTATGAATTAAAATAATTTTTTATGTCTATATGCTAGTGCCTATTATGAATACATGACGAGAGGGCATTTGTCAGAGCTCTTCGGTTGTACCCCTCCACCCCAAAAGAATGCAATTCTCGTTTTTCGAGGAGTCAAACAATTTTAAATTTAACTGGCCAATTTATATAAAATAATTTTAACATCTATATTACAAATAATTATCATTAGATTAATTATGTAATATACCTTTATAATAAATCTATTTGGAGATATTAGTGTTATTAATTCTTTATATAAATTTGGTTAGATTTAAAACTGTTGACCTCGAGAAGTGAGAGTTGTATTCTTTTGGGGACTGACGGAGTAGTTGTCATTGTTGCAAGCCTACTTCAATAAGGACAATGACGAATCTCTAGAAGATTTGATAAAATCTCTTTTAACCGTCACAAGGAATCTAAAAAGGTGAAAAGTAAGAAATTTACAAAATGGTACTGCAACTAATTCCACAAGAAAAATCAAAGTCGTACATGATGATTTGGTACTTGTCCAATAAAACTTTTTTTACCCTAGTCGGATGGAGAAAGGCACCAAAGCATATAAAAGCACATGTCTAACTCTAACAAGATTGGACACTTGAAAAAAAAACAAGATAAGAGATTTATACTCATTAACGTGGACACATGCTTTACCGCGAAAAAAGAAGTCAAACCGTGTGCCTTTGACCATCAATTCCTAAACTTCTACATAAATTATACAACATGCAAATTATTTGCTATGAAAGTATTCCTCGTGGTAAATCCAAAATATATATCTTATGATGTTGGTAAGATTTGACTTAATTAGGACAAAGCTAAAAACAACAATCTTTCTTAGCCAAGTGAGTACTTTAATTAATTGGTAAGTCATCTTTTGTATGGCTAATCATCGCATGTTCATGCAAATGCACTACCCTACTAAAAAGGAGCTCTCCACTACTAGAAAACGGGCCTTCGGTCCAGCACAAAAGTACCAGTTGCCATATCACCCGGTACTAATACATGCATCAGTACCGGTTGCAACGACCACTAGTACTTTTAGCTCGGACCAATGGATCAAGATGGCTAGGGAGAACCTTTGGTACCGGGTGATGGCACAGTCTGGTACCAATGATCAAGATTGGCACCGGGTCGTTTCACAGCCCAGGACCAATCTGCATGCTGATTTTTGGCACCGGTGAAAACTATCAACCGGTACCAATGGCCGATCTCTCGCTAGGGATATTGATTTTTGGCACCGGTGAAAACTATCAACCGGTACCGATGGCCGATCTCTGCTCCAGATATTTTTAAGTCGCTGCTGCCGACTCCTCCTATCCTCTACCTCTCATCTCTCTCGCTACCTTATCCTCTAGAGAGCCGGCCCATGGGGCGCGCGGGCCGCTGCGCTGCCGCCACCACCACCACTGCGTAGGAGCACGGACAACCGGCCGCCGCGGCAGGCAACCGGCGGGAGCCGGCCGTGGGAGCGGCCGTGGGGCGCAGGCACGCGGGAGCCGCGCCGCCCGGGCTCGCCAACGCTCGCTCAGCCTGCTACGCACCGGGGCACGTCAAGCGCCGCCCCATCCCATTCCTCTGCCTATTGCTTGGATCCTCCTCTTCCTCTCCCGCACGCCGCCACCGCCGCCGCCGCGATGGGCCTCTTCGACGTGCTCTACCGCATGGTGATGCGCCGCAACACCGTCTACGTCACCTTCGTCGTCGCCGGCGCCTTTGCGGGCGAGAGGGTACGCCCTCCCCCACCCTCCCCGATCCACGCCTCGCAGATCGGCCCTCCCCCCTGATGCCCTCCCCGATCCACATCTCCCAGATCGGCCCCCCTCCCCTCAACCACGTGCTTCCTCTTCTGTTCTCTCTCGTTGTCTGTAGACGATTGATTTGACTTGTCTGGTTTGGTTGCAGGCGGTGGATTACGGAGTCCACAAGCTCTGGGAGATGAACAACATCGGGGTAAGTTTCCCCTTCCCTCTCCGCCGCCCTCCCCTTCGGTGGTGTTGTTGAGCGTCTCTTGATTCGTGGGGGGGGGTACTGGATCTTATGTTTGCGATCCAACAAGTAGAGAAGGAAATCCTCGTTCCGTGCCTTTCAAAAAAAAATCCTGAGTCATTGCTTGATATCATTTCTTGTGATGGTTGTCTTTTTGTTGTTCCTGGAGTGGTCCTCCCCATCATGTATGAGCTACCTGAGTCACCACCCGGGTTCTTCGAGGAGGAGGGCACGGTCTGGTGGCACGCGCACAGCGACTTCGACCGCGCCACCGTGCACGGCGCCATCGTCGTCCACCCCCAAGCGCGGCTCCGCCTACTCTTACACCAAGCCGCACAAGGAGATGCCCATCATCCTCGGTACATGCATATGGATCATTTGGATTTTCAGTACTGCTATGAACTGCATGCATGCTACGACTGGTATGCATGACTTGAAAATTGAAATTCTTCAGAGCTTGGATTGAGATGTATATGTGCCTTGCCCCCGTAATCGGCGACAATTTGTATCATTTCTCTACTACTAGTATGCTGATTTGGTACTATGTGGGATTGTATTGAGTGTATTAATTTTGTAATTGATTCTTTGAATGATTTGTGAGATTTATAGAATTTGTATCAATTGATTTAATATTTTGTGGTTGATTCTTCGAATGATTGTTGGCACTAGCTAGAACAGAAGAAGATCGGAGAGATTAGAACCGGAGAGGATACAGGAACGGGAGAGATTCAACGGGAGAGGTAGCTGTTGGTGGTACCGGTTGGTCTTTCCAACCGGTACCAATGGATGCTTAAGGCACCGGGTGAAAAACCCGGTGTCTTAGACCGAGGCCAATGGTCTCGGTTGGCGGGTACCGGTTGCAAAACCGGTACCTATGGGCGTTTTCGACCGGTTCTCATGGGTTGTTTTCTAGTAGTGCTCGGCTGGGGTCTTCGGTGTCAGGGAGTCATAGTTTTAAAGACATGTAGGTAAATAAAGCTTTATGATGAGTTGATGATAGCACGGTCATGATAATGGAGGTGCATTAATTATTGATGTGTTTGGTTCAATTCATTGCCAAATATTTGGGGTACCGTTTGGTTAGCCACAACTGTGGCAGGCCACAGTTTTTGTCCACCCGTCATAGATCAATTATTTGAACATATTGTTAGCCACACTTTAGCAAAAGTTTGGCAAAGAGTCATGACAATGTTATTTGGCCAATCATGAAACGAACACGTTGAAGTGGAACCATCAATAGTTGGATATATAATTGCTAGCTATAATTTTGTCGTTCTTCTATATATCTTTTTGCTCCACATTTGTAATAATGAGGTGGATCTTTTTTGTTCTATATAACTAGCTGAGATAACAGTGTTGGAGACACACTCTAGCAAAGCAAGGAGACGAGGCAGCACGTAGGGCTTTGGTGGCGGGCAGCGGGAGAACAGTGAGGACCGATGAAATGAAAGAGGCAGCAAGATTCTAATTGGCGGCACGGTGCTTCCGAGCTTCGCCATCCTTCCAGTTGGTGCCACTACTACTGTACTTTTGCTGCCATATGCAGGTGCTGCATGTAGTATCCACACGCATGTGTTATGTTTCTCCCATCCCATTGTATTATCATGAGTTATTCGCTTTTAGGCTATCCGCACTTGTCATACTCTAAATCAATGCTCTAAAAAAATATTCTTGTCTGATTATCGAGATTTTCTCATCTATATTCAGTTTCCTATAGCTATCATACTCTATATCTCTACTCTATACCAACTACCACGCATAAAAAAATTCTCTTTTTTACCCCTGCCCTCGCCATCCACGCGCTGCGCATCTTGCATTGGCGTCCAAGGATGCCGAGGCCAGGCAATGGGGAGGGCCAGCGCTAGCTGCTGGCTGACTGTCTGCGTACGGGATCCCTGTGCATGCCAGAGGGCACGCCACCGCACGCTGCAAGTAACGCCGCCGCCGGCAACGACATCGATCCCGATCGCCCCTGCGCATGCATGAAGGAGATCGAACTATAAAAAGGCCGGCATCTCATGTGTGGTGCTGAAGGATGCTGGCCCCCCGGTCTGCAATCACCGTTGTCCTCCAATAATCATGTGAAAAAGAACCGTCAGGATCGGGTGATCGGTCGATTTGGTGGTGCGCCTTTCATCTGATCGTACGTGGTGCAATAATCTCTCGCAAACGTGTAAGCAAGGCAGCTAGATGTATGGCTTAAAAAGAAAGTGTATTATGGGCTTATGGCTGTATGCCACCATACTTTGTCAGGTATACGTACGGCGGCTCCTACTGCAGTAATAAGATGGCCGTGCTGCTACGTCTAACTGCTGGTACTATGGTGGTTGAGAATTGAGTAAGGCTGCCGGAGCGAGCATGCTGCTGCAGCTAGAATGTGGGAGGGAAACAATTTGAGGGCGGTGCATGGTTGGTATGGCACGGATTTGGATGGGCAGGAAAGCTAGTTAAAAGTAGTCTATCAACTCGTGCTCATGCCCTTGCCCTGATTGTTATGTTCGTTATGTATTTAGATGCATATATATTATATAAATAAAGAGTTTATTTTTGGATTAATTTTCATCACTGTAGAGAAGGATAATTTACATGAAATTTTTGTTTTGGATTCTTTTTATAATGGCATACGTGTGATCACCTATTGTTGTTAATGATGATTAAAAATATAAAATCCACGGTCAGATGTTTTGGTCTGTCGTGTAAATTTGTAGTAGTTTTTTTTTCTAGCACGAGGATTAATGCTGAGGCTTGAGAACAAGTGTCCTGGAAAGAGTAGATGATTTTTGCTAGAGGTAAAAAATGGATCATTGCGTTGATGATGTTCCAAAAATATATGTGAATTTATATTAATATTTTTTGGCCTGCACATAAAATTTTAAAAACTATTAACTTCAACAACAAAATTATAAAAATTATTAATAAATGTAACATATCTGGAGAAGTCTATGCACTAGATGATGTACAACTAAAAAAAAAATGCAAACTATGTGATCCCGTGTTAGACATTCTAATAAGAGCCGTGTTTCATGTATACACATTTGTAGATGTGTAGCTGCCCCATCATATACAGAATCCATGGTGCACACGCGGTTGGATGACAGACGCCGCTGGCAGCCGATTGCTCTATTCCTTTCCGTTACTGTGCCTCCTCCCCCTGTTCCGTCCCTCGGCAGGCCATGTGGTGAACAGCAGAACAGGGCGGTGTGCAACGGAAAAGGGCCCCTGCAGACCAACCAAATAAACAAGCGCGATTAACCAGCAGGTCGCCCCCGTAGTTAATTCGCCCTAATCAGCACGGAAGCGCGAGATTAACAAGTCAAGGATGCATGTAATTAATGTAATGTGAACCCCGGACCTATCATTGGAAAGGTGTCACAAGATGAGGCAACAGGCCTAGAAGCCCCGAAGCATTTCTTTTTCTCTCTATCCTCTTTTGTTTCTACTCCTTTTTTCTCTCCTCTTTTTCGAGGGCCGAGTTCTTGTCTGATGTGGAAAGAAGTGAGGTGGTGTGGAAAGAGGGCGGGAGGCCAGGACCTACTGGTTGGAACTTGGGTGAAGAAGGGGTGTGTGTGTGGGTATGGTAGCTACCAAAGCTAGCTTGGGGTTGGAAAAGGGAGAAAAAGCTCCTACCACGCGTACCAGCCAGGGCTGCTGGATGGAGAAGGAAAGTAACCGGAGATTGGGAGGAAGGCACCAGCAGCTAGCCCAACCGGGCACCTAGTAAATGAGCAGCACATCCATCCATGGTGTGGTGGTGGTGGTGGTGGAGTGGGTGATGAGTAATGCTGCCACGATCCCGCAGACAAGCACTTGATGCGGTGCTCCTGCTCCAATTCTGCTTTCCCCCCAATAGGGGGTATAGCAGTAGAAGATGCCCGGCAATATCTAGTGTGTATTATATAGTGCATGCAACCATCATCTGTGATACCTTGTTCTAAAATCTAAGGAGTGAAAAGCAATCATGTAGTATATATGCTATATATAAACATATATATGATATGATTGTTGTATACACGTACGTACCTAACTGCTCTAGAACATTAAATTTTGCCTTTACATATGCACACGTACGTCATGCATCTATTTTCTTTTCATAGATCGATTTCATGGCGGCCGGTTCACCTTTTGCACTGCACAACACATATCGATTTCATCTTGGGATCGAGGAGATGAGAACGATGTGCGCGTTGCTGCTGCCGCTAGTCTTGTGCCTGCCCCTCTGCGCAGGCGCGTCCACGTGGCCGCCCCGCGCCTCGCCCCCAGTCATCCCCAATAGAAAACCCCAGCCTTTTTGGCGGCACTGTTCCGATGTGCTACTCCATCCGCAGCACGGCAGAGCAGGCGCGGCACCTGTGGTCTGGGCCTCTGGGGGTTGGATGGACTCATGGACATGGACCCCAAGCTGAGGTGAACCTGAGTGCCCGATCCGATGGCCTTGCCAGAGGCTTGCAAGTGTCACGGCGCGGGGGCGCGTACGTGCGCGTGATGTGCGCGCGCGTACGTGCGCGTGATGTGGCTTGTCCCTTTGCCGGCTCCGCTCCTCCTCAAATATTCTCGCCCGCCTCCTCATTCCTCCCCAACCATCTCATTCCTTCCTTCCCCCCACCTTCTTCCGAGGTCCTTGCTCCCCCCGGCGGCAGCTCGCACCTTGCAAGGAACACCCAGCGCCCAGCTCTGCTGTGTTTGGCGGCGTGCCACCAGAGGGAGACCCGGCGGTTAGCTGCTAACTGAAGTGGGCGGCCAGCTAGCGACTCGCTCTAGCTAGCTTCTGGTTCTGGCCCCTGCGCTGCGGCGTGCACGCCATGGCTCAGGAGGACGTCCACCTGGACGACGCCGGGCTGGCCCTGGACCTGTCCCTCGGCGGCGGCGGAGCCTCTGACGCGGCGCGGCGGCAGGGCACCGGCGGCCGGCTGGGCAGGGACGCGGCGCGGCTGCCGCCGTCGCCGCGCGCGCTGGAGCCGTCGCTGACGCTTAGCATGCCGGACGAGGCGACCGCGACGGGGTCCGGCGGCGGGGCCGCGCACAGCGTGTCGTCGCCGCCGGCGGCGGGCGTGAAGAGGGAGCGCGTGGAGGAGGCCGACGGCGAGCGGGCGTCGTCGACGGCGCGGGCCGAGGACGACGACGACGGGAGCACGCGCAAGAAGCTGCGGCTGACCAAGGAGCAGTCCGCGCTCCTGGAGGACCGCTTCAAGGAGCACAGCACCCTCAACCCGGTACGACCGCGCCGCCCCTGCCGATCGACCTGGATCCGGTTGCTGCATCTCTGTTTGTTTGCAAATATATTGTGTGTCTGCAGATTAATAAACAAGTAGTGGTGGAGCTCGATTTCTTATCCATCCATGCCAAATGAGCTTATCTCTCAACTCAAGTCTGAACATGCTCCTCCTTTTCGCTTTCTGTTGGTGTGTCTTATCCGGCCCTGACCAGAAGCAGAAAGTCGCGCTGGCGAAGCAACTGAACCTGAGGCCACGGCAGGTCGAGGTGTGGTTCCAGAACAGGCGAGCAAGGTTAGTGTTGCCGCCCAAGCCCGACCCCCCCCCATAGCTCCTGACGGTGGCCAACTAACCTGGTTTAGCCGCGCGCGCAGGACGAAGCTGAAGCAGACGGAGGTGGACTGCGAGTTCCTCAAGCGCTGCTGCGAGTCGCTCACCGAGGAGAACCGCCGCCTGCAGCGGGAGCTGCAGGAGCTCCGCGCGCTCAAGTTCGCCCCGCCGGGGCCCGGGCCGCCGCCGCCGCCCGCCACCGCGCCGGCGCCGTTCTACATGCAGCTGCTGGCCGCCACGCTGACGCTCTGCCCGTCCTGCGAGCGCCTGGGCGGGCCCGCCGCCGCGGCCAAGGCCGACCCCGGCCGGCCCAAGGCGGCGGCCCCGGCGCACCACTTCTTCAACCCCTTCACCCACTCCGCCGCCTGCTGATCATCTCATCTGCACGCGCGTGCATGGTGACCACCAGCAACAACACAGAGCACCGCCACTGCCACCACGTACACGCCATCCAAACCACCTCGCGTACGCCACAAGTAACATGATGATCCATCCTCCCCTCTAGCTATTTTCGTGATCAGGGGGGATGGGGATTAAGTAAGATAGCTAGTTACTGTTCCCATCTTCAGCTAATCCAACCAATCATAGGCTTTGATACATAGGGGTAGTCAAAATAGCCAATCCATCCATGTATATTTTTGGGCATCCATGCTGTTTCAGGAGCACTACTCTTCGGTTTTCTTTCATTCACAGGTTGGAGTACGTATTCATATGCCGTTGATCAGAGGGCAGTTAAGTACGTAACCGAGTGGTAGTACTAGTACAATTATACTGTTATTACTGTACAAATCGACGACCATTAGATTGAGATGCTTCTAGTCGATCTCCTTCCTGTTTTTATACATGTACATATGTTCACTCTTATGCCCGAAGAAAACGAGAGCTTCCCAGACCATTGCGCTACTGTTTGCAAATAAGAGTGCGGCACGTGCCCCAAGCAGTCGGCAGTGTCCTGTCGGGAAATCGAGGACTTTCAGGCCATCGACTTTTTACCGTGCGTGAGTTGATCCCCAGCCCCAGGCACGTGGCCGTTGTGCGTCAGCCTCAGGCAGGCTTGGCGTGCCGTACTGTCTTTGCCTCGCATACAAATTGACGGTACATCCGCACCTCACGATTATGTTTGTTTTCATCAGTTTTTTAGTCTATGTCACATCAAAAGAAATTTTATCATTTAGAAGTATTAAATAAAATTTGTTTATAAATTTTTTGACAGATGAGTGCTAATTTGCGAGATGAATCTAATTAGTATAATCAATTCATGATTTGCTGCAGTGATGCTACAGTAACCATCAACTGATTATAGATTGATATACCTCATTAGATTCGTCTCGCAGTTTAGGCTCAGGGTTTAGCCTCCCAAACCACCACGCCATGTCACCACGCTCGGGTAAAATTTTTTGGGAACTTTTATAACACTAATTAGGAGTATTAAACATAGAATAATTATAAAACTAATTACACGAATAGATGGGAAATCGCGAGACGAATCTATTAAACCTAATTAATTCGTCATTAGAGGATGTTTACTATAGAACGACATTGTCTAATCATTGCATAATTAGGTTCAATAGATTCGTCTCGCGATTTTGCCCGGGGGTTATGGAATGGGTTTTGTCAGTTATCCATATTTAATACTTATAATTAGTGATCAAACGTTTGAGATTATCGTAGCGCGTGAAAAGTTTTGGGAACTAAACAGGACCTTGGTCTCATGAAAGTTCAGGTGGCACCCTCCCTCGCTGTTCTTCCTCGCCGCTTTGTACTTTGGTGGACGTTATTAAAACTAGGTCGCGGCAGTAAACACATTCAGCGACGCAACACATATTCCGTGTCGGAGGTTATCTGCACTTCAGCACTTGCATACTTTGTGTTCGACCCTATGTCTCTTTGGTACGGTGTCGTAAATCGCTTTGTAGTTTCGTTGGTTTTGCAGGGAATTTAGTATTAGCATTTTTGTGCAGCAAATTAAATTTCAATTTGATCAAACCTGCTTATGATGTTTAACTTTGGTTGATCTATTCCTTTTTCATATTGTATGGGTGCTGTGGTGTGATGAAGAAGAGATATGCTCTCTTTTTCAAATATGCTGCTTCTACGGTCCCTTTATGCCTTCCTCCCTACAGGGATTTCTACGGCCATTGATGTGAAATACGAGGCCTGTTTTAGCATCAGCATGGACTGTAGGGATCAGTGCCCTGAGCACGTCATACCTTCTAGCTCTATGGGCAAAAATAAGAGCATCTACATGACAGAGCATCATACCTTCCCGCTACTGTTTGTACATTATTTACTGAATCAATGATACTCTATTAGGTTGAAATTTATTTTCTTGCACTTGAATAGGTAGCATCAGGGATTTGTAGAATTATAGCTTCCATTGCCGTTCAAGCAATTGTTGGATCAAATTGCACCAAAAAAAACGAAAGTTGGTGACCACTTACAATTTTTGCTTTGTCTAGCCATCATATATGCCATTCGTCCTGCTTACTGTCTATTTTCTCTAACGAGGTGTTTGCAGCCCTAGACATGGAAACACATTTGAAGTTTCATATAGATAGTCCTTCTACATGTACATTTTTGCTATATCATATAGATAGCTTATTTACCGGCGCGGCGAAGCGCGCCCAAACGACCTAGTACTGATGGTGAGCGTCAGGCACAGATGTTGGATGATGACACGAGCCCTCTTGGCTTGGCCCTGTCTGCAGGTGTACACCCCTTTTTTATATCTGTGCACGGCTCAATGATTGCGCTGTCGGGGCTCTCATCCCCGAGTTGCCGTCGCTTTTGCTGGATTCATTATTGGGACAGCAGGCAAGCCAGCCACCCAGCCAGCCGCTGTCGCGCGTGCCCTGTCGCCGAAGCATCCCTGCTGCCCCGCCGCCCCACTGGCCCGGCCACGACGAGCGACGAGCTTAGCTTTCGGTCCTGGTGTGTTCAACACGTACGGCTTTCGGTCTCAGCGGCGGTCTAGCTAGTCCAGTGACCCACAAGGCCGTGAGCGGGGGTTGGCCGGGCGGCCAGCGCGGCGCCGCGCGCCTGGAGCGGTCGGTGTCGTCCTCGGGTGTAAACGCGCGCTCGCCGATCGTGTGAGCGCGCGGGCCGGCCAACGAGGGCTGCCGCGGCGAGGCGAGGCGAGCCGCGCGGCGTGACGCGTAAAAGGCGGTGGCGGTGTCGGGGGGTTGCGCGCTGATGCCGGGTATGGGCCGGCCGCGGCGAGCGCGACAGGAAGGAAACGATCGTCTTCCTCTCCGTGCTTGGTCGGCCGGTTAACGGTCTATCGGGCCGTGAGCGTGCTAGTCGATCTGTGGTAGGATCAGCAAGGCTTTTTGTGGGCGTGGCCGGCAGTTATGGGTTGAGATGTCGGCTGTCCGGTATCAGCAAAGCTACAGCAACCGCCGGGCGGGGGTTCGTCACCCGTCCGCGTACGACGTCTCTCCATGACGCAAGGCGCAAGGGAAGAATCAGGAACCGGTTGCGGCTACTGCCTGGCCGGTGGAGAATCTCAAACTCATTGGGGGGAAAAGGCGCCGAGACGATCATCGCACTCGTTTGAACTTTGAAGCTTAGTCCTGCTCGTACTCGTACTGCTGCTCTGAGATTCCCATTTAAATTTAAACTTGTATAAGTACTGAATACGTACTCCAGTTGGAGCACAGTACGGTATCAGTGGTTAAGAGTTTGGTAGCTCATCCGTTCCATCCTAGGATGCTTGCTTGCCTTAACCACGCACACGGGGGCCTCGCCGCGGATCACCAACCTTAAAAGACTACTACAGGATTGGAGCGCTGAGTCGTGCGCTCGCGCGGACCGGGCGGAGGCAGCGACGACGAGAGCGGCGCGGCCGGTTCCCCGTGAGCGCGATGAAACGGATCGGAAGCAGCTAGCTGCTCCAACGACTTAACGCCGGTCACACCGCGCGCGTGCACCCGGCGCCGCGTCCTCCCCCCATGCCTGCAAGCCCGAGACCGATCGGTAGTTAAATGTGGCGCCCCCGCGCGTCGCGTGCCTCCCGCCGACCATCCGTGCCCGTGTGGGTGCACCGCGCGTGTCTTCCCCGGCCCCGGCCGCCGGTCCCCGCGCCGCCGTTGACGTGTGAACCGCCAAACGGCACGTCGCGACATGGCGCGTCCTCCGACTCCATCGCCAGCAACCTGCTCGAGCCCAAGTGTCGTAACTAACCGTTTGATCTCTACGCTGAGCGTGCACGCCGCGGCCGGGCGACCTGATCCGAGCCGTCCATGTGATGTGCCGGGCCTGCTGGCGGGAAGGCGTGGCCCCGCGCCACGGGGGATTGCTCGGGCGTTAAGGCACCGCGCGAGCCGGCGGGCCAGGGCAGAAGAAGGCAAGAAGCTGCCAGTGCCAGGCGGCCGCCTTCCTTGACGGAACGCGCGCCGGGTCGGCCCGCGGCCAGTGGCGCGGCGACAGGTCGCCGAACGGACGAGACGCGCGCCTGCCGGGCAAGACTTCGATCCCGGATAGCTGCTGACGCGGTCTCGCGCAGTTGATCGGGCCGTGCAGGGCAGGGCAGGGGCACGTACGTACGGCTGCCGTGCTCGGGGATCTGTCACCGGCTCATGATCCAGACAATCATCAGTAGCTGGCTAGCTGCACACTTGCGGCAGGCGAGGGACCATCTGACCAGGTGATACTCATACTCCGAGGGCTGCGGATCGGATACGCCTGCCGATCATTGGGTGCCGCCCACATGGCGTGCCCCCGCGCCGGCGGTGCCGATCATTGGGTGTCGCCCCTGCAGCAAAAGCTAGCGTACGCGCGTCCAGCCAGGCCGAACCGTGCGTGGTTCGTTCCGGCCAGCTGCTGCTTGCCGACGTCCCAGGGCGCAATTTTCTGTACGCTCGTGCTGATCGGGTACCCCCCACAAGCAGCGCGTTGTTATCCTTGGGCGGCTTTCTGCCCGCACATCGGATCGCCCCGGGATTTTCCGAATATATGCGCAGGCCGAATCCGAATCCGGGTGACGCGAAGACGGATGTCGCAGCGCTTGCTCAACGCTCGGGAGACAGTGGGGGCCGTGACCTCTACCTGGTCGCCTTTTCGATCAGTACCTGAACACGAATTCGTTTTCCTAGTGGCTCCAGCACCTTTTAGTGATTTTTAATGCAAATGTATTTTTTTAAAAAAAAAACTAAGATGATGCAAATGTATCCACGGATCCACCCCCACTGCCCACTGGAAACCTGGTGCTAATTAATAGTATTTGTTGGGTGACATTCCCTGCTCCTTATTATCGATAACAAATTAATAGTAGTAGCAGTATGTATATACTAGCTAGTGGAGTTGTACTATATGTCTATGGCCATGTTTGTTTCTGATTATAATCGGTTTATCGGTGAAAATAACCGATAATCCCATCAATGCCTTGTTTATTTCCGCTTTACGTGGTAATCCGCTTCAAAGATTTGAACTACAAGAAATGAGAATCAAGAAGCGAGATAATCTTCGCTTCTCTCAGACACGCTTAGATTATAAGCCGAGCGAAAACAAACAGGACCTATATTACGTCGTCGTACAGGTAGGTAGTAACCTTGCAAGTAGGCTAAGAGCCTACTAAGACACAGAGAACACCTCCTATCCAAAGCATCCTTAGGTGGCGGCCGGCGACGTTAGAGCAAGTATTATAGCTGGCTGTAAGTCGGCTAAATGATGAGGTGGAGGAGAAAAGAGATGAGAGAGAGAAGCGGGCTATAAACTTACAGCCGACTTGGGCACAAGAACCAAGAAAATATGTGAGAGAGACAGGTGGGTCATGCATTAATTGTGAAGAGGTAACTATTATACATGTGGGCTGAGAGAAGACTACAAAGAGCCTTACAGCCAGCTTGTTGGCCATATTATTAGCCTTACTCTTGGGCCGAAAGATCTTAGAAAAACGACGGCCGTCGGGGGCTGTTGCAGGAGGCGGCTCGATGGGCCGGGCTTAAATGCTCGACGCGGCGTGTGGCAGCGCAGATCCGTGAAGGCATCATCATCACGTGAGGGCTTGGTTTTCCAAAAAAAAAAATTCAACAAATGATGGCCCGGCGGCCATGCGACGAAGCTGTTTCGGCCCAGCTTCACGGGGAGCTGGAGGGGCCTCCGGCTCCGGTCCGTGTGCCGATCCCGTGAGCGGAGTGAATTTCGCTCGCTCGCTCAGCGTGACCAACACTTCTGCACACTTCCGTCCCGCGTCCCGGACGTCCCGTAATAAAACTCTCATGAAGTCATGCGGTTGGCACGAACGTTCCCGTGACGGTGACTACTACTGTTTTTTTTTTGAGGGGTACTGAGGACTACTACGGGTGGGAGCAGGGGTGGTAAAGGGTCCAACATTTTGAACTAGAAAATCTAAGGGCCGGATCCTAAAAGAGCCGGGCTCTAATCTTATGTAATTTTGAACTAAAAATTTTAAAGATCTTATTGGGCTGTAAAGAGGTCACTAGGGTCATGGCCCATTACCACCCCTAGGTGGGAGTGTGGGACCGTGGGAGTAGGGCAGGAGTGGGGTTCAACTGCAAGCTGGGTTATACCACCCAGGCCCAACACACAGAAAGTTAAAATGGGCCGACCCACGGCAAAGAAGAAAGAACCTCATTATCTAAAAAAAAGATCCTCTCAAAAAAATCTAAAAAAGAAGAAGAAAGAACCTAAGCAAGCATTAGCCGAGAACATACTCTTTTTTTATTATTAATTCTTCTATTCAGATTCTATCTCTGTAGAATCAGTAGTGCCGTACTGCCTCACGTCGGAAAAGTGCAAACACTTCACAATCCGAGACTAGTCGCCGGCGGTGTGTAGCGGGCTAGCTTCTTGTCCTAGGAATCTCTCCGCTACACGGTCGATCGTCCAGCGTCCTTTCATGCTCGATCCACCGTATACCTGCCCCGGCCTATATATGTCGAAGCACAGCAACATGTCGACCTTTTTGTCTGCCGGGAGAAGTGGGCTGGCCAAGGACGACGATGACGGGTGAGAGCTCCGGGGAGCAGCCGCCATGAGGGCGCTAGCTCGTAGCTTTCCCCGAGTCTTCGTGCACCACAGAACTTGCCGTGCTTTCTCCACTGATGGAATTGTCCCCAGCTAGGTGGAGAAAGCTCACCCCAATCATGACAGTGTACAATGTCTCCGTCTCTGTGGAAGGATTCAGACTTGCATTGTACTCCCTCCCTCCGTTCCCCGAAAAGTGCAATCCTAGCTTTTGGACCTCAAATACCCCTGTTAACTGCACGGTCCTTAAAACCATTTCGTTTGCCGCATCCTTAATTCAAGATGCAGGCGGGCCCGTCTGCAAACGCCTGCAGGGGTAACCGCATCACCAGCAAGCACAATTTAATCGCTCTATAGGAGCCCGACAACATATATTCCAAACCTGCGATCTCCTATTGGGTTTTCGCGGTACAAATGATGCAGGCTTGTAGATGCCTGCCGAGCTCTGTGAGCCACCATACACAACGGCCCTCTGTCCCGTTCAAGCAAGCCACCATTCACAACATAAGTCAAAAGAGCACACTTGAATTAAACACTGAATATTACTAGTCCAGCAGTTCAGCACACATCAAAAGCAAACACAGAAGTGTACATTTTTGTTCCCAATGCTCCATGAAATCAGTACTTCAATGTGGCAAACTACCATCTAAAGTTATTTGTACAGCAAAAAGTGAAACAATTAGAGTAAGCACTGAAATAAACTGGTTCTACATTGTTTTGGCAGAAGATGTGAGTCTTGTGATTTATCCATTGGCGACAATGTCGTGAATCTTGTCACTGACTAGAACCTTCACATCACTGATAAACACGCCAGAAAGTATGCAGGAATGTGATCTTCAATTTCTTGGTACAACCTCGTGCCCTGAAAATAAACTGAAACAATTAGCAACCTAAGCTAAACCTTTAGATCATTGGTGTATGAAATATAAGCTGATATATGCTTGGCTTCGGTGTATGAAATATAAGCTGATATATGCTTGGCTTCTGAGCTAAACCTACATATTACCTAGTCTTGTTGTATGATTGAGAGTTGCATATTCCTTTAGAATGAACACCATTAACATGCTGTTTCTTCACTCTAATTGCCAAGTCTCTTTTACTTGATTCAGAGCATTCTATTTTGCATTTTGTTTATCGTGCATGCAGATCATTTTTTTTCGAGAATACGCAGGAGGGCTGTGTATCATTTCACTAAGAAGAAAAGATTGTTCAAAGTTTACAACGCGGGCCAAAAAGAGGCGCACGCACACCTCAACCGAAACTAGAAGAGGACTATACGGCCGTAGATTACAACCAGAGAGCATCCTGTGCTAAGAGACCTAGCTACCGTTGACATTTGTACCCGTGAGCGACCGATGTGACCAGCCGATAGCAGCAAGCTTAGTCGCCCCAGCCCGAATCCAGCTACCTCCCTCGGCGAGAATGTCGTCCAGCAGCTGGCTTGGTGTTCGCTCAAGATTGTTGAACACCCTGGCGTTCCGCTCCTTCCACACCAGCCAAGAGACAAGCATTACAGCTGTGTCTAGCCTCTTCTTTTGATCATGTGACAAGTCTTGGCGTAGCAGGAGCCACCATTGTAGAGGCTTAGATCGGCAGAAGGCGGAGGGCTCTGGTAGTCGATCACAAGCAGCAGGGCGTACCAAACTTCCCTGGTGAAGCTGCAATTGCAGAGTAGATGGTCGGCTGTCTCGTCTTCCTGATCGCATAGACGGCAAGTCGTGTCCGTAGTTAGCCCCCGGTGACGCCTGCGGTCTGCTGTCCAGATACGGCCTTTGACTGCCAGCCAAGTAAAAATTTTTACTTTCAATGGCGCCCAAGACTTCCAAATGGGCCTAGCTCCCTCAAACTGAGCGCTTCCGAGGAAGAAAGCTTGGTAAGCTGACCGTGCAGAATAGGTGGCATCTGAGGTCCATTTCCATTTGATAGTATCCTCAACGCCCTGCCTTAGCTGCACGCCCTCAGCAGCTTCCCAGAGGATTAAGTATTCATAGAGAGCTTGGACAGTCAACGTGCCTGTCATGTCCTGAATCCATCTCTTGTCTAGCAGTGCAGCGTCAACCGTTCTAGTGTTCCGTGTCCTCGGTTTGATCAGCTTGCAGAGTTCCGGTGCGATTAGGCAAGGTGAGTTGTGTCCGAGCCAGTGATCCGACCAAAATAAACTCAAGTTGCCATCCCCCAGCTCGATCACAATGGAGGCGTTGAACATCGCTTGCAGCACAGAATCCTTTCCAAAGTCCACGTCCAAATTCTTCCAAGGTCTGTTAGCATCTGTGCGCCTAAGCCACATCCACCTTAGGCGCAAAGCAAATGCTGCTAAACGAAGGTCCACCACTCCCAACCCTCCGACCTCTGTCGGCTGACAAACGAAGGACCAAGCCACCAAGCATTGACCCCCATTAGCTTTCTCTTTGCCAGACCAAAGAAAGCCACGCCTCCTCTTGTCAATTTCCTGGAACACCCAGTCAGGCACCTTGAGGGAGATTAGGGCGTGCACACAAGCAGCAGACATTGTGACTTTCACCAAGGTTAACCTTTCGGCTTTATTCAACAGTGAGGCCTTCCAAGTTGGAATGTAGGCAGCCACACGGTCGACCAGAGGCTGTAGGTGTGCTTTGCGCAGACGTCTTACCGTAAGCGGTAACCCGAGGTATTTAATTGGGAAATCAGAGATCTCAGCTAGAAACAGCTGTGCAGCGAGCGTGATCTCACTGTCGCTGCAGGCGATTGGCGCGATGAGGCTTTTCTGCAGATTTGTGTGCAGACCAGAAGCATCACCAAACAACGCCAAGATCTCTTTGGTGGTGATCATGTCCTGGGCCGCTGGATTCACGAAGAGGACAACATCGTCGGCGTACAGAGAGCACTGATGCTGGATGACCTGGCTAGCTGGTGGTGACAGAACGCCGAGTGAAGCAGCCCGTTGAAAGAGACGTTGGAGCATTTCCATCACAAGTATGAATAACATCGGCGACAACGGGTCCCCTTGACGAAGGCCTCTCGCATTGCAGATCAGGTTACCTGGATCGCCGTTAAGGAGTACCCTAGTTGATGCCGTGGAAACAAGTGAGGCGATCCAATCTCTCCACCGTATGCCAAAGCCCAAAGCTTCTAGGACTTGTAGTAGGAACGGCCAAGATACAGTATCGAATGCCTTGGAGATGTCTAGCTTAAGTAGCAGTGCTGGTTTTCTCTTCCTGTGCAGCAGCCTCGCAGCTTGTTCTACGAACTTGAAATTGTCATGAATTGAGCGCTTCTTGATGAATGCACTTTGGTTTACCCCTACCAGATTATCCAGCTCCGGTGCTAGGCGATTAGCCAAGCATTTGGCGACCAATTTGCCAAAACTGTGTATCAGGCTGATGGGCCGGTAATCCCCTGGTCTTTTCGGATCCTGGCATTTGGGTAAAAGCGTGATAAGAGCTCCATTCAGGCGCTGCAACTGTGTACGGTTGGTGAGGTAGAAGGCTCCAAATGCAGCTAGGAAATCCATTTTGATGATCGGCCAAGCTGATTTGTAGAATTCGGCCGTGAAGCCATCCGGTCCCGGCGACTTGTCAGCCGGCGGAGCTTTGATCGTAGCCCAGACCTCCTCCTCCGAGAAAGGATACTCCAGGTGTTGGAGGTTGGCTGCCTGAACACCGAGCGCTTGGAGGTCGATGGTCGAGCTCCGTTCTGGCGCCGCGCCAAGAATTGCAGAGAAGTGCTAATGCAGCAAGTTTGCTTTTTCATCATGGGCCAGAGCCAAGCTGGTGCCGTCTTCAAGCTTGGAAATGAATTTCCTCTTTGTTCTGTAGCTCGAATGCAGGTGAAAGAACTTAGTGTTTGCGTCCCCCTCCCTGAGGTAAGTGATCCTAGATCGCAGTCTCGCGATAGTCCGTTCGAGAGAGGCGAGACCAAGGCACTTGCATTTCATCTCCTTCCGAAGCTGGTGCTCCTCAGGAGAAAGCTGCCGCCGGTCCTGCGCACAGTCAAACTGGAACACCACTTCTTTGGCGACGAGTAATTGGAGTTTGATTTGCCCAATGCGTCATTGACTCCAGCTTTGGAGTTCCCGGGCTGTGTTCTTCAGTAGTTCGTCAACCCTGTGGAAGGGGTCTGTGATGCTGTCGGGGCACCTCCAGCCGCGCTCAACCGCCTCCAAATACCCCGGGATCTTGAGCCAGAAATTCTCGAAATGAAATCGGCGCTTGTTGTTGAAGGCGGCATTCAACGTGAGGTGGAGCGGACAATGATCGGACATGTCCGAGGAAAGCGCCTGCAGGAAGCACGCCGGGTATAGTAGTTCCCAGTCCACCGTCACCAAAACACGGTCCAGCTTCTCAAGTGTCGCGTTCTCTCTCTCGTTACTCCACGTGAAGTAACGGCCGTGAAGCGGCATGTCTTTCAGCTCCATCTCGTCGACGAACCTACGGAACCGGCCCATGTTGCGGCGATTAAGGTTCAAATTGTTCTTGTCGGTGGCGTCCAGTATGAGATTGAAGTTCCCTGCAATCATCCACGGGTAGGAGATGGACGAGCGGATCGATCGGAGCTCCGCGAGGAACTCAACTTTGTCCGCATCAGGTTGCGGCCCGTAAACGCTGGTAAGGCACCAGGGTTCCGAGCCATCACTCGCTTGCAACAAGACGGAAACAGAGAATCTCCCCACGTTCACTAGCGACAGAGTAAAATCCTGGTCGCAGCAAGCGATCAGCACCCCCCACAAGCACCAACAGCCGGCACGTAGGCAAAGCTCGAGAATCGAGTTCCGAGCATTTCACTGATCATGAACGGAGATATTGCACTTAGTTTGGTTTCCTGGATACACACGACAGATGCTTTGGCATCACGCACGACCCCGCGCAGAGCATCACGATGGGCAGCACTATTGAGCCCACTGACGTTCCACACGAGCAGGTTGTAGTTCGGCTGATCCATAGGAACTAACAACCTTGGACGCCGCCCGGACGTAGCCTAGGCGACGAGGACATCCGCGTCAATCTGCATGGCGGCCGCCGAGAGTTCCTCATCGGAGAGGGTCTGAGCAGCTGGGAACAGATCGCGGATGGCTGCCAGTTGCTTCTTGTCCAAGGGCTTGTCGAAGAGTTTGAAGTACTTCTTCCTTGCTTCATCGGTCGGCTGTTCGCCAGCGGCAAGGACACCAAGCTTGCGCATGAGGACAACCTCGCCACGCTTGGAAGGTCTCACCGCCGAGTGCAGAGGCTGGTTTGCAATGCGTGTGCTGCGCCGCTGAGGCTGCGTAGGGGGGGGCCGGTGTCGAGGACCGCGAACCGGGCCGTAGGGCGAGAGGAGCCTGGAGCGCCCGACGCACGCCGGAGATGAAGTCCGCGGTGGCCGCGGCGACAGCAGCCACGTTCCTTCCTTGGGCGTCGGATGCGTCGCGCGGAGCAGACAAAACAGGCCGGGATGGTGTCGGTGTAGTAGTGCCCGTCTCCGCAGAAATAGGCCCGCCAGGAGATGGGCCGCCACCAGGTGGGGAAGGAGCAGGCCCAACGGTGAGCCTGTGTGCAGCCGGTTCGCATGCTCCCGGCTTGCTGGTAGGCAGCGGAGGCGCAACGCCGCACCACGACCGATCGCCCGCCTCGGTCTGGTCCCCGGCGCCAGACAGGGGCTGCTCGACCCTGTGCGGGGTCAGAGCGCTGTCCAAGAGAAGCCGGCGACGTGGCCACGGGTGGGCCTCACTGCGAATCCGCCTCTGGTACACGCGGAGGGAGGGTGGAGACAAGACAGTCGCCAGAACGCGACACGGGGTCATGACTACCTATTTCAGTTCCCAAGGAAATATCACACAAATCTGTTGAGGAGTTGTCCAGATCAAAAATCTGTTATTGCCACGATACTCACGCCATTCAGTTGACGCCAACAAAATAAGAAAGCGGCCGCGCGTACGCATTCAGTTGGTGCTAAAGAACAAATGGCACGAATCAAAGCATAACCAACTTTAACCCATCGCATCATTTGCACGCATACAGAATTTTCAGAGACAAAAATTATAGGATCCGCAATCGAGAAGGTCAAGTCGAATGATGGCTTAGTGTATAGTTGTAGCGAGTGATTGACTAGATGGTTTAGTTTCGCTGAATTAATAATTCATACGTACTTGATTATGCTAATAGTTAACCGTACCGTAGGTGTATGCATGTGTCGTGTCTCTTGACTGGGCTGTACGTCGTCTAAGGGTCAGTTCAGTAGGTGTAGACCTGATCATCTGTCGGATCGGGTCACTTCGAGTTTCGGGTCAAAAAATGTTGGCCCATGTCCGGCCCATGACATGGTCGGGTCGGGTCGGATTCGGGTTGGGTCGGATTGGCCTGCAATTTTGTGTGTAATTTTCGGGTTGGATCGGGTTTTTTTGAGTTTCGGGTCAAATATTTCGGTCTGTACCCGACCCGTCACTTGGTCGGGTCGGGTCGGGTTTTTTTCGGGCGGGTTGGATCGGGTTAATCGGGTCGAGTGGCCCATGATCAACCAGATCTAAGTAGGTGTACTAGCTAGGTCCTTCAAATTTTTTTTTTGAAAAGTAAGGTCCTTCAAAATATGACCGCGAGCTTTTTGACGTCTACCGTACCTTTTTTTTTTGGTCTACCCGGGCAGAAGTGGGCCAAGGAGCGTGAGTGCTCCGGGAGCAGCTATGGACAGGGCACTCGTAGTCTTAGCTTTTCCCAAGTTTCTGGACACCACAGAACTTGCCGTACGTGCTTTAACTTACCCACCAATAATAGAAAGCTAATTTGTCCCCAGCTAGGTGGAAGAGAGTTCACCAATCATGCTCACGTACAACGTTTTCATGGTCGGATCGAGACATGCGTGTACACATGCATGTACAAGACACTACAGTTACAGGGCCCGGCCGGAAGTCTCGAGGGTTTGAGCCTGCCTGTAAATTGCGAATTGAATATATTACTGTGTGCGCCTCAGCAACAGATATACAGCATGTGACTGGTGGACAGATCACAGATAGCAGCCAGGCCTCCGGAGCAGCACGGAGTACTAGTTCACGCAAGCTATAAGGCTGCGAAAATCTTGGGAAAGTGTCGCGATCAGGCACGAACAGACGCACGATCGAGGTACTAGACTGATCAGCAGCGCAACACAGCTAGGTAGCAGTCGCCGTACGTGAGAGCATGTGCATCTCTTTGTGCAATGCCGTGGCATATTGTTTAATGTTAGAATCAAAGATTCTTCATTTCTGAGTAGAATCTATTCTAGATGTACAAATCGAGTCGATCCTCAAAGATTCTTCATTTAATGTTAGAATCTATTCTAGATGTACAAATCAAAGATTCTTCATTTAATGTTAGAATCTATTCTAGATGTACAAATCAAAGATTCTTCATTTAATGTTAGAATCTATTCTAGATGTACAAATCATTTCTGAGCGACGTGGTGGCATTTCCCGTCTGCCTCGCGCTAACCCTAGATTGGTAGGGATGTAGGAGGGGTTGGTGGCGTCGGTCAACCTTATGATGCATGCCCCAGCACCCCTCCAGTTCTTATAACGCGGGCGACGGGAGCCCACCAGCCATGTTTGACTGGACGCCCCCGATGAGGGCGCAAATCAAGAGATACTCTTGGAGATCTGGCCCCTGGAGATCAATTCCAACATTTAAAACTAAATAAAATATTTTCTTTGTGGTTAAAACTTTTTTTGCAAAGGTTCCAATCTAGAATTATTTGGAGTAAATATATTGGATATAATCCGATTGCGAGCAGGAGGGAGGGTCCCACACATTATAGTCACTCGAGGCCATTCTTCATGTACCGATTGGACTTTTGCATCGCGTGTTGCTAACACCGAGATCAACCCAGGGGGGGGGGGGGGAGCAGATTGGCATCCGACTCATGGCCACGTAGATAGCTGCGTGATGAAGTTCAGTTCGTTGATTTGTTTGGGGGCTAGGGGCACCGACGGCATGCTGCTTCATGGTCAGATCACGATGATCAGTTGGTGCCAATCAACTTGGTCATCAGCCGGTCCCATCCGTCCAATAATGGGCCTATCCTATGCGTATGCAGGGAGAGTCACCCGTCTCCCATGGCCTTCTTTTTTACCCCGTAGCTACGCGTGCTCAGAATTTTTATTCGAATACTTAGAGAGCTGCACATTATTGTATTTAAAAAAAGTATTTGAGAATATTACAACTACGTACAGCAAGGCCATATGCATAACGGTAACACGTGTGCTTCGAATTTGACTTAGAAGAAGACACGTGCTTAGAATTTGACTTCTTGGAACTAGCTATATTTTGTGATGAGGAGAAGAAAACGTACAGTAGTGCAAGCCGTAAATAATACTGTTAAACCCTACCTGTTCAAGTGAATATTAGGAAAAAAACCCTTCAAAAAAATTATTAGAAACAAAAGTATGGTGGCGGAAAGAGTACATATATCAAAAAAAGAAAAAAAAACAGCCACGAAGATAGCAAGTCGTGTCCGCCGTCCTGCGTGCATGCCACGCAGCTAGGAGTAGATAATTAAGAAGCGGCGGCCTGCCACTGCCAGCGAGGAAAAAAACAAAAAGGATCATCGGATAAGCAAGCTGGCTAGCTAGGACTACTTGCATCTCGATCGATCGCCAGCTCAAAAGAGGGTAGCTCGATCGTGTGCTCCTTTTTTTCCAAGGAGAAAAAGCACAGAGTGCGGGTTGGTGAGGCAACCTCTCGATACAATCCCTACGCTTGATGAAGTATAGCGCTGGAAGAAAAGAAAAAGGCGACGGAGAAGCACAAGCGCAACAGGATTTGAACACTTGCACGCACCGAAAGCGAACGCGGTGGCATCCATCCCGATTTCGAGCCTCAAGCACTCTTCCCCGGTTCTCCAGCGGACGAACGAGGAAAAACTGACTAGGGGTAAATTAAAATTAATTTTTGTTCCGGATTCAAGTTAATATGGAGTAGTATTTCTTATGGAAAAAGTCTATTTTTGACCCCTCAACTCTTCGCAAAATCTAACTTTAACCCCCAACTACAAAATCGGGCACAACAGACACCCCAACTTCTAATACCGTGCAACTTTAGCACCTGTGCTCGATTTAGGTGGTTTCGTGCTGACGTGGAGTGGATTTAACCCGCCACGCTGGCGTTGACCCACCACGCTGGCTCTCCCCTTCTCTCTCCCGTCACTTTCCCTTTCTTCTTCCCCATCTCCAGCCAACCCACACCCCCTCCGCCCGATGCTGCAGCTAGCCGGCACGCTCCGCGCACGGGGGGCTCGCCGTCACCGTCCTCCACACGGCGTTCAACGCGCCGGACCCCGCGCGCCATCCTGGCCTCGCCATCGTCGCGGTGCCCGACGCCATCCCGGAGGCCGCCGGTGCCAACGGCATCGCCAAGATCCTTGCACTCAACGCCGCCCTGGAGGCCTCCGGGTGCGTCCGCGCCGCGCTCGCGTCTCTCATGGCGGTGGCGGCGGCGGAGGGGGAGCCCCGGCTGGCGTACCTGGTCCTCGACTCCGCCCTCCCGCCGCCCAGAAGGCCGCCGCCGCCCTCGGCCTGCCCACGCTCGTGCTCCACACCGGCGATAAAGGAGCTGCCACCACTAAAGGTGAGCGACCTGTTCGACCCACGCAAGCTCCCGAACAAGGAGATCGGGTAGAGGATCCTGATCCTGACCACAGAGACCACGAAGAACTCCTCCAGCGCGATCCTCAACACATTCTAAGCCCTGGAGCCCCACGAGCCGCCGCCGCCGAGACCACCACCAGCCTGCTCGAGCAGGACCGCAGCTGCGTGGAGTGGCTGGACGCGCAGGCCCCCGGGTCCGTGCTGCACGTGAGCTTCGGCAGTGTCGCCCGCCGACGAGTTCACGGAGGTCGCGTGGGGCCTGGCGGCCAATGGCGCGCCGTTCCTGTGGGTGGTCCGGCGCGGCCTCGTGCTCGAGGCGGAGCCAAGCGGCCGCCGGAGCTCGTGCCGCCTCCGCCACCGCGTGTACCGCCGAGCTACCTGCTCCACGCCGCCGCCCGCGCCGTCGAGCAAAGATGGTGGCGTCAGAAGTGAAGAAGGGAGAGAGAGAATGGGTATGACATGTGGGCCCGGCCACGTCATAGCTTAGTTGGAAAAAAAAAAAAGCAAAATCGCTGCCATGTCATCACAATACCACCCAGAAGGGGTCGGGGGGCCAAAGTTGCACGGTATTAGAAGTTGGGGTGTCTGTTATGTCCGGTTTTATAGTTGTGGGTTAAAGTTGGACTTTGCAAAGAGTTGATGGGTTAAAAATGGACTTTTTCCTATTTGTTATGTGTGCGCGTGCTCCCGTTGAGATCCGCGAATCTCTCTCGCGCGCAGCCCGTGGAAGCGTTATTAAGTGTTCGTTCTCGCTCATTTCCGGCTAAGGCCTCGTCCACGATGGCTCTCCTCCCTGCCGCCATGAGGTCGATCCTCAGAGCTCGGAGTAACCGTGTTCTTCGCGCTGCTCGCGACTTGCAGGCCGGAGGAGGAGGCGGCGGCTCGAGCCTCCTGCGCCGGTGGCAATCGTCGCTGCCGCAGCCGGATCACGTCGATAGGTGAGCGACATTCGAAACCCGACCGATCTCCGGCTCTCCATTGTTCTCTTCATTTGCGGACGACCGCTACATGGGGGCATGCATGGATGCACGCGCAGGTCCGACGAGGAGAGCGGCGGCGAGATCGACTGGGACAACCTCGGCTTCGGCCTCACCCCGACCGACTACATGTACGTCATGCGGTCCTCGCCGGAGGACCTCGGCGCCTTCCCCCGCGGCGAGCTCTGCCGGTACGGCAACATCGAGCTCAGCCCCTCCTCCGGCGTCCTCAACTACGCCCAGGTCAGCTCCGCTCCACTCCAGCCCACCCAGGACGTTGTTCTAAAAGACTCTTGTTTTAATTTCTTCGAGTAAATTATTCACGATGACGAAGACGATATATAAATCTCCATCCCCTAGCTAGCTAGACACGCACCGAAGTTTCCTAATTAATCGATCCTTGCCATGCCTCCAACCACCGGCCGGCGAAGTGCAGGGGCTGTTCGAGGGGATGAAGGCGTACCGGCGGCCGGGCCGCGGCGGCTACACGCTGTTCCGGCCGGAGGAGAACGCGCGGCGGATGCAGTTCGGCGCCGAGCGCATGTGCATGCCGGCGCCGTCCGTGGACCAGTTCGTCAGCGCCGTCAAGGAGACCGTCCTCGCCAACAGGCGCTGGGTGCGTCCCATTATTTCACGCGAATGCGCGTCGAGCTGTCGGCCCGGACGCCATTGATTGACCTCTCGACGATCTCTTCCATTCCAGGTGCCGCCGCAGGGAAAGGGGGCCCTGTACCTCCGGCCCCTGCTCATGGGGAGCGGCCCGATTCTCGGGCTGGCGCCGGCTCCCGAGTACACGTTCCTCATCTACGCCGCGCCCGTCGGAAACTACTTCAAGGTCAGTGCACGCACTGGTTGGACACGATCGTTGAGACCCGGAGACGAGACGTGAATAATCACAGAGCTTGGAGAGCTTCTTTTTTTTTTCAGGAGGGCCTGGCGCCGATCAACCTCATCGTCGACGACGAGTTCCACCGCGCCATGCCGGGCGGCACCGGCGGCGTCAAGACGATCGCCAACTACGCGCCGGTACGTTCGCTTGTTGGGGGCGTTCAGCTGCGATGGCCGCTGGCTATTCTGCCGCGCACTGTGCGCGGTGGCTGAAAGGGTGATCGGAGATAATGGTGGTGATGCGTGCAGGTGCTCAAGGCGCAGATGGACGCCAAGAGCAAGGGGTTCACGGACGTGTTGTACCTCGACTCGGTGCACAAGCGGTACCTGGAGGAGGTCTCGTCGTGCAACGTGTTCGTCGTCAAGGGCGGCGTCGTCGCCACGCCGGCCACCAGGGGCACCATCCTGCCGGGGATCACGCGCAAGAGCATCGTCGAGCTCGCCAGGGACCGCGGATACAAGGTCACTGCCTCTCCTCTCATCTCAGGACCCTGAACCTGTCTGCCTCTTGTTCTGTTTCCCGACAGGCCCGCGCTCCGTCCGTACACCGCACACACAATTCTCAGCAGCAGCTTACTGAGCCGTACCGTACCGTGTACGCCGCTGATCCCGTCTGGCCTGGCCGAGCAGGTGGAGGAGCGCCTCGTCTCCATCGACGACCTGATCGACGCCGACGAGGTGTTCTGCACCGGGACGGCGGTGGTGGTGGCGCCGGTGTCGACGGTGACGTACCAGGGGAGGAGGTAAGACTGCATCCCCATCTCGATGGATCTGTCGTTGTCTGTTGCAGAGGACGAGAACAATCCTCGATGGTTTTCTTGGGTGTTTCAGGCACGAGTTCAGGACCGGCCCGGACACGCTGTCGCAGGAGCTGTACACGACTCTGACGTCCATCCAGATGGGCCTGGCCGAGGACAACAAGGGATGGACGGTAGCAGTAGATTAAGGCGACGGCATGGGGGCCATGGAAGCGCCGCAACATTCATATAGTATTTCTTACTGCTTATTATAAGATTGGCCATTATGACTTTGTGAGCAGCTATTGGTATTGTCATCACCCATAGTAGGTAGAAAATGCATGCATTTTGCCATTGGTCAGCGTGTAGTATCAGGGCAGCTGGAAAAATAAACCTTGTGTCGAGACAGTTCCATTTCAGTGTGTGGTGCACGTCACGAGCTGGACACGATAGATCAGTAAAACATCGTAAGATGCTCGACATCAATGATGATGTGATTATGTGCAGGCTGCGCATAGCAGCTATCGGTGTGAGGATTTTTGGGGAATTCAGAAGTCACATCTAAAGAAAAAGAGAGAAAAGCCCTCAGAAATCCTTTTTTTTTCATTCGCCACGTGAGAAAGCGAATTACACCAAAGTACCAAAGTGCAATTAAACTACTAAGTAACAGTAACAGGGTAGGCTCTCATCATCTCATGGGAACTTCGACTTGAATCTTCATCTCTCCAAGTAATCCAACTTCGACTTGAATCTTCATCATTCCAAGTAATCAAATCACCACTTACAAATCTTCTTCCACAACCAGGATGACCAACCTTCAGCCTATACAATAATATAACAAAACTTGAGGCTAGAAACAAAACTGAATATACAGCTAAGACATTAACCTTCAGCCTATACAATAATATAACAAAACTTAGGCTAGAAACAAAATTGAATATACACCGATATTGAGATATACCTGACCAGAAGGATCTGCAGCATCTATTTCCTCCAATCCATCCATGTTGTGACACTTCAAGACGGCCTCCCCGCAGAAAGGGCAACAAAGCTGCAATTGAAGTGTTCAGCAAATCCTCCTAAAAAACTAATAATCAACAATCTCAAACAGGTCAGCTACCTTCTGTTCCCTATCAGAGAGAAGAGATTCCATTAGTAAGACTTTCTTTTTCATCATCTTGAATTCAGAGGTAGATGTTTCCTTAAAACCATCCATAGTCACTTTGGTTTCCAGGATATCAGTGTACATGGCGAGCAGCCGAGCACCCAACCACCAAAGATGCTAACACTTAGTATTGTAAAAGTATGATTTACTCCTGAGGTTGTCTCAAGCTTGGAAACCCTAGATAAGAGTTTATGGTAGTTAAACTCGTCAAGGGTCATGACTTTTGAAACCTGGTAGATAAAGAAAATTTTATTGAGTTTTTAGATGCCAAACAACCATATCAAATATCTTAAGATACCGCAATCCATTGTAGTCTATTATAAAGCAGCAGTTTGAAATTTAGAAGAAACCACACCTATGTACAGAACTCACTAGTAATGATCGCTATGGGTACAGAATTCATATGGTAATAACTATTTCAAAAGTACATGCATAAACCTTAATGATCAGGTCACCACGGATACAAACACAAAAGCAAATGCTACCAATAAGACTAAAACTACACCACGATGTACAGCTAGGACCATTGCTAAAACACAAAAGCAAATGCTACCAATAAGCCTAAAATTACACCACGATGTACAGCTAGGACCATTGCTACTGTGCCTTGAATAAATACCCTAAAGCCACATTACAACCTATAGGATGCTTGCAGTCAGAAGTTAGATCTAACTTGTAGGATCTCCAAACAGAATCCGCATAAATTAAAGAACTTGGCAGTGCAAAAGAATATTGCAAGGACGCAGGGAATATGATAAGGTAGTTACCATTGGGGATTCTTTAACAAGCTTGGAAATTTGGTCAGCCAACACACCAGCCTTCTTCAGGTCCTCACCAGCCTAAAATGAGAAACCAAATTGATGCGGAGAAATATGTCAGTTTGTCATTGGTGCAGAAAAATATTTCAGTTGCTACCGTGACTTGAATAACAGGAAAATTGCATCTATACCATCAAAATATCTAAACTTTAGAAAATATCATCAAAGGATTATGTTTTAGAATTATAGCATGGAAAGATTGCTGTCACTTTTTTTACCACTGGCTTTAAGTAGACGTTAGATGCTGAATAAAAACCTCATGCACATCCCTTGGCCAAACACTCAGAGGCGTAAGGGCCAACAACACGCACACACACGCGCACGCACGCGCGCGCACAGAGAGAGAGAGAGAGAGAGAGAGAGAGAGAGAGAGAGACCACACACACGCTAGACAAATGCCTGCACCCACCCAGGCCACATAAGCACTCCAAAACAAATGCACATGCAGCAAAAGGGTGCGACCACTACCAGGTCGATGGCAGCGCACGCCGGCAGCCCAGCATATCTCCTCGGAGGCAATGGTAGGCCAGCATCTCCCTAGGCACCTCTTTCATGGTGCGCACCTCTCCCTCCCCTCTCGTTTTCTCTCGTTTCTCTCCTTCTCGTGCTCCCTATTAATAGTCTAAATCCTAGCTTTTGGGGATTCTGCAGTGTCAAGATAAGGAATCATTGGGATAGATGCTACTGAAGTTCCACAAAGATAAATAATCCCCTTTTTTGCGCTCTGTATTCTTCCAATTTGTGCTGCAAACTTGGGGGAGGTGCTGCTAGAAATGGGCCTGAAGTACCAGTCATTATGTTGCTGGAATGAGGGCTTAAAGGGTTGCTGAATGGAGCCTAGCAGTGCACATGTGTTGCTCTCCAATTGATTTTTGGAGTAAGGTAACGTGGAGTTAACAGAAATGCTAAAAAGGCTACAATGGAGCATCCTTTTGATGTTAGTTTTCCACAACTCAATCTTTTGGTGGTATTTTTCTAAAGTTGGATCCTTTAACGGTACATATTAATTTTCCCTTGAATAAATCCCCTAAAGCCACATTACAACCTATTGGATGCTTGCAGTCAGAAGTTAGATCTAACTTGTAGGATCTCCAAACAGAATCCGCATAAATTAAAGAACTTGGCAGTGCAAAAAGAATATTGCAAGGACGCAGGGAATATGATAAGGTAGTTACCGTTGGGGATTCTTTAACAAGCTTGGAAATTTGGTCAGCCAACACACCAGCCTTCTTCAGGTCCTCACCAGCCTAAAATGAGAAACCAAATTGATGCGGAGAAATATGTCAGTTGGTCATTGGTGCAGAGAAATTAAGAAGAAGAAAAAACAGTTGATGCAGAAAAATCAGGTAGCAAATCCAACTGATAGAGCCATGAGTGAGTGGTGAGCATGTGAGGAGGATGAAGTTGACTAACACCAGGAGTACTGCTCATCAATCTCCTTGCGACGACCCGCAGAGACGAAAGACCTGATGGCTGCTGGACCAGGGAGCCCAATCCTCTCGCAGCTGCAGCCGCCATCTTGATGAGCTGTTAGCTAGGTCTAGGGTTTTCATTAGCTGGGAGGGGATTTTATAGGGAGGTCTGGCCGACTGACTGGTCAGGCCAAAAATCGAATGGGCCTGATTGGGAGGTATGAAGACAGGAGCACGGCCCAAGTCGAGCAGTACAACACCAGCTAGTTTGATTCTGCCTTTTTCACATAATATTAAGTAGGAAATCTCCATGATATATATGGCATTTGAGATTAGATCTAGAACCTTCATTCATGTGGCGGACTATTTAGAACATTTATAACTGGAAACGTGGGAGGGAAAATTCCCTCTGGTAAGGCCAAAAGGGCAATATGGATGGTTAATTAGAAGGAAAAAGTATGTATAACCCTCAACGTATTAATGGTGGATCAATATCAGCCTCTGAACTACAAAATCAGATTTCTAAGCCCTCCCCTTTGCAAAACCATGGTGGCCAGGGTGGTTTTGCGGTTCGGTTTCGCTATGGTTGAGTGATTTTGTGTTTTTCTTTTTTATTTATTTTCGTTGGATCTTTTAAAAATCATTTTAATTCATAGAAAATCATAAAATAGAAAATCTAATTTTGTTGGACTCCACATGAGTATGAGTAGATCTACACAATATACAGTGAACATTGGTACGCATTAGCACAAAGTTTTTATTGTAGCTTTAGATCTATGCATATCAAAAAGTCATATAAAGTGGTACTACAATTCAAATAAGAATCTGAACTATTATAGAAGGAGGGGGGGGGCATGGGCAAATTCTCTTTAGAAATCACATGGGAAACGTAAAGTATGTTTCCTAAAGATCTTGATTATAGTCATCCTGATGTAAGCTAAACTATCGAAATGAAAGAAAGAAGGAATGACCTAGCATTGAGGAATAGAATAAGGCTAAAACAGAGTGAGGGATATAATTAGGAAAAGGTGAAATTATTGAGTTGAATAATATGAATAAAATATTAACTAAAGACTATGAACAAAATTGAAATGTTCTACAAGTGATGGAATACGTCATATTACCTCATGATGATTACACATGCTCGCACACACTATGATCGATTCTTTACAAATCCTCCTCGTGGGACCACAAGACCAGCACCGAATTCGACTCCAATGATCACGCATTGTCCTAGGTTGGCCTTCCTCAATCTTTTGACATGTGCAATAGAAGCATGCTCTATTGACTGAACATGCCTAAACTGCAAAATAAAGCTAATCCAACAGGGAATTTATTCTATAACTATTGACTTCAGTTTTCAAAAAGAAGATAACAGAAAATAAAAGATAAATATGTACTTTAATAGGAAATTGTCAGCTTGCCGTCTAGCAAGTTAGATGGAAAAGCTTATTATTTTAGATATAGAAAAAGTTAAACATATTATAAAGTAGCTCTTAATGAACATAGTAGAGTCAATCTTGTGTTATGAACATGTAAAAAAAAATAGATCTGTGATGGCCTCGCTGTCTTACCCATATTCATTCACATACACCCTCCCATCCAAAATGGAGTGCATTTAACTTTGCCATAAGTTAGGCCTTATTTAGCTTTGACCATCAATAACTATAAAGTCATTTTGCTTGATAACATTGGCTTATGTTACTAGATTTACTGTTTCCATTTAAAATTATATACAGTAATTTTTGTGTAATACTATAAAAATTGTGTTGATGTCCATACCTACGAGCAATACATTAACCCTATTCATGAAAAATATCTCCAAATCCGAGGCTAACCTAGCTAGTTTTAGCTATAGATGGCCAAAAAGCCCGAGGCCCGATAGTTGGGCACAAAGCACCGCGTGACCTTTTCCCCCGGTCCAACCATGGCATGGCTCCATACCGTGCTGTGCCTAGGCCAACACCCTAGATTGCTAGACAAAACGTCGCGCTTGGTAAAAACATAGTCGCCCTGACGCTAGTCCGCTAACCCCCAACCGGAAAAGAGGACACAACCGTATCAGTTCCTCATCCCCACCCCTTCCAACATCTCCAATAGCTACCGTCTCTTGGCCACACTGCCTCCTAACCTCCACTTGCCATAGCCCCTCTTTTCCCTTCCCCCTCCAGGCCTCCCCACAGCTGCCTTCTTCCACTCCTAGCTATCTTCCTCTCTACCGGGCGAGCACAAGCATTGCCCCGAGGGTGAGCCCGGCGAGCCACCGAACCTAGAAGGGTTAATATGAGGTGCTTGTGGCCGCTAGTGGAACTTTGGTCCACATCGAAGCCAAATATGCAGAGGTGCAGTGGTGTTGCTGAGCGACAAGCACAACTCTGTTAAAGTTGGGACATCTTGTAAAATTGAGATGTATATATGATCTGAATTATATGAAATTGTGAACCGATGGAGTGGTTACATGCCTAACATTGCCATTCGTGCCTTCCCTGTCAGCGCGATCCGAAAAAAATGGAGGGCTTTCATGCAGTGCTGTGCGGAGCATGTTTAAGAAGAGCCCATATCAAATTACCGGTCAGAGTCCTAACAACACCTCCGATGAACAGTGACAGAGGGGCCTAGGGGCCTTAGCCTTCTTTCCTTTTCTTTTTTCCTAATAAAGAGGATCATAACTTTAGTACTCAAGGCACAGCAACACAAAAAAATCCTCTAATGCAAGTTTTTTATGGGTAAACTGAATGCACTGGCACTCTCTGAACATTAGACAGAGGATTGATTTATAGGTGTCGTGGCTCTAGAAGGAGGGACACAGCCAGGTGGCGTAGTGTACCCGTCTAATCTCAGAGGGTGGTTACTCGGGGAAGCGCAAGCGATTCGTCTGATCTACTCATGAAGCAAGAACACAAGAACACTCAGGGGTTTAGAGTGGTTCGGGCCGCCGGAGCGTAATACCGTACGTCCACTGTGTGTTGTATTGCTCTTGTGTCTGTGGATGAGTTTATCCTCTGCCACTAAGTCCTTTTTCCCCACCTCCCCCCCTCTCTAACGAGCATCTCCCTTTTATAGCGCAAGGAAGACGCGTACACAGGCGTTGTACCCCGACAGGTGGGCCCAACGAGAATATATAGTATACCACGAAAAAGACATTAATGGTGCTACAGTGGTTGAGAATCTCTCCCCGGATACGCTTCATCGCACTGCAGACTCTCTGACCGAGGGGGGTCTTCACTTGTCCCATCGGCGAGGCGCCCGTTGAGGCAGTGTAGGCTGCGGCGTAGACTGTTGGGTCTACCGCATAGGCGCCATGATGGGCAAAGCCGAGCTGTCGTGTCTAACTGGCGTAGCAAACTGACGCGCGTGGCGTGGGCGGCGCCAGCGGCTGCACTGTGCGCCTTGGTAACGCGCGATCAACAATACAGCCTGACAAAAGTCACCTCGGGCTCTGCTGTGGCAGAGCGCACTTACGTCTCCCGCATTGAATGCGGTAGGTGGGCGAGTCTTGCAGTGAAGCCTCGCGACCGTGCATGTGTCCGTACCTGTGGACACGTGACGGCTCCGGACCAGCCTCAGGCGGGGAGTTGGTTCCCTCCCCGCTGAGGGGTCCGGATAGTATATGAGGGTCCGGGCCCCCGAGGGGGGTCCGGGACGTCGTAGGAGGATCCGGGGCTTCCGTGGGAGGTCCGGGGCTCCGTGAGAGGTCCGGGGCCCCCCGACTGTTTGGACTGAGCGCTCCCTTCTCCGGAGCACGTGGCGTCACCGGACCCTTCCCAAGCAAGAAATGGGTCCGAGGCCGTTGGCCGGGTGAGAAGGGCTCCGGACCACGGGGGTCCGGCTGCTTAGGTCGCCAGCGCGTAGTCAAGGATAACTACGAGGCTCTTGCCTAGACACAGCAAGAAGGGGTACCCTAGTCCAGGGGTACCGACAGTTAAATGTCGTGGTGTGTAAACCAACAACCGGGTGGCGTCGTGCACCCGCCTAAACCCAGAGGGTGAGTACTCGGGGGTTAGCTAGGATTAGCCCAATCTCGGTGGAAGAACACGATGAACACAGAGGGTTTAGAGTGGTTCGGGCCGCCGGAGCGTAATACCCTACGTCCACTGTGTATTGTATTGCTTGTGCTCTCAAGAGGTTGAGAACAGAATTGTTCGGAGTGAATCCGAGCTTGTGTTGTGTGTGCCTTTTGCCTGGGCTTCGAGCATCCTGGCCTTGGCCTGTGTGTATCTGTGTTCTAGTGGGCGTGCTCTCCCTTTTATATGTCCAAGGGGAGCACGTACACTGAGCGGGGCCCCGACATGTGGACCCGGCGATGTATTATAAACTACACTTTGACCTTCAATGTCTCAGATCCGGAGATCTTGTCGTCGGCTTCCGTGCGTAGCTTCTGACCAGGGATGGTCTTGAGCTGTCATATCAGAGTAGAGTCTAGCCTCTGCAGTTGCGCGTCGAGGTCATGATGAAGCGCCGCTCTACTGACTCAGTCTACTGTAGCAGCGTGCACTGTTGCTCCAGTCAGTAGCTGGTCATCATGACTCGTCGCCCATGCGCACGGCGCTGAGTCTTTAATGCTTGCCTTGGTAACTGATGAGCCGCATCAGTAACTGGCGATCCACAGTGTGGACTGACAAAAGCTGCCCCGTGCCCAGAGGCAGCAGAGCTCGCCTCAACCACTCGCACTTAATGCGGGTGGGTGAGGGAGCTTCCAGCGGAAAGCTTGCGCCTGCGCCCGCGTCTGCGTGACACGTGGCGGCTCCGGACCCCTCCCGAGCAGCTAGCTGAGCCGAGAGCTCATGGGGTCCGGATAGGCACGTGGAGGACCCGGACCCATCTGCGGGAGTCCGGATGGCACGTGGAGGTCCCGGACCCACCTGCGGGGGTCCGGGTCCGCGGTCACAGGTGTTGAGCATTTCCACCTCTGGGACACGTGGTGACACTGGACCCGTCCCCGAACGGGAAGCGGGTCCGGGACCGTTGGTCCGGTGAGATGGAGTCGGACCCCAGGGGTCCGGCTGCTCAGCTCCTTAGGGCGTAGTTACGGATAACTACGCGAGTCTTGGCATAGTAGGAGTGGGTACCCCAGTTGCAGGGTACCGACAATAGGTTTTTGGAATTACAAGAGGGCCATTGCAACACCAACATGACAGCACTAAGAACTCAGACTATCCGCACCCCTCCCCTCCACCGGTACGGCATGCAGATGGAGGTGATATTTAAAGTAGAAAGCAGTGCAGTCCACAGCTCCAAGCACACCTCCACGCTCGGGAGAACTCCGGGCTACGCCAAAGCCAGAGTTGTACGCGGATCCACCCCAAGCACTGTGCTCATTTACTTTCCCCACTCCGCAACGGCTCGCGCGGCGGACTGGAGGTCTCCGTATTCGGGTGGTGGTTGTGGTGGGATGAATATAATATGTGGTAGTGGGGTATAGAGTTAAAATGTAGAGTTGATGGAATGCGGGTGAAGTTGGTGTAGGAGGAAGAATCTCGCTGACCAGACAGGAATATTTCTTTTAGAGTTGAAATTTAGGAGAGATGGGGTGTGGATAGTCTCAACCAAAGACGTATTAAGAAGTGTTCCTATTTCACGATCCGGAAAAACCCAAATGCTCCATATGGCAACATCTCTTCTGATAAATCTGCTTGCCAATGCCCATCTAATCTAATTACCGACAGGTTCGCCGTTCTGGGTGCTGGACTCTGACAAGTTTGCCATCAGCAGGCTGCACCAGGCTTCTGTTGGTGTGATTGCTGCGAGCCTAGAGGCGCCACCTCTATCTGCCACGCCAAGCACAGCTTGCCAGTCAATCGAGTGCAGCCTGCTAGGTTGTGCTGAAACAGTGACCTAGAGAATCTAGGCTTGGAAGTAGAACAAAAGCGGTAGCATGGTTAAACCCGACAAAATTCGAATGGTGAACATGCGATCTCTCCCTCTGTCACAAAATATTTGCATTTCTAGATTTAGGCACGAATACCAAGATAGATGAAAAATGACGCTTTTGCTCTTAAAAAGAAAGGCTGTTCTAGGTGAGAAAAAAACACAATTTTAGAGAGATGGTGAAAAAACACAATTTTAGAGGGAGAAAAAAAAGGCAAAAAACGATTGCAATAGTCAGGTCTATGCGGTGCCGTAAGCACCGACGCAGATCAAATCATCAACCCCCCCCCCCCCCCCCCCCGGTTCGTCCGTCGTCTCCGAGCCGCCGCCGTGCCCCCGTCGTCGCCACCCATACCATGTCCCTGGACCCTGGTACGTCGCCTCTTCCTTTTCTCTTTCCCTCTCCCCGCCGCCGCCCCCTGATGTGCCGCCTACCAGCCATCTCCCTCCGATTGCCCGCACCCGCAGTTGCACCGCCCGCTACTCCACCTCCACCCATCGTTCCTCACCCGCTTCGACATCTTCCCCGGTTGGAATTGGCCTGTGACCGGACACCGGCGCTCGCGACCGCCAACGCTAGACGCCTGACCTGCTGTGGTGAGCTTTCCTGCTGCCAACGCGCTCTCCTCCCCACGCACGTCCCATGTCTCCGGTGCTGGAACAGCGGACGCACCCCCGGCCGAACCACCGTGCGCCACCCCGCACGCTGGTGGCCACCTCCAGCCCGCCAATCGCCTCGCAGACCCCCAAATTGGGTACGCACGTCGCGAATTCCGATCCTAACCTAACAATCTCTACTCACGCCCCATGATCCCGTTCCAATCTCCTGAACCTCGCATCCTTCCTTCCTTCCTTCCTTTCTCTCCAAGACTCCAGCGCATCATTCTCCCAACCTTGCAGTCGGCGTCCTTCCGATCTTCCCGAACGTTGCCCTGCAGATCCCGTCCTCACCACCTCTATCATGCCCGGCAATCCTCCACCATGCACAGTCCAGCATCGAGAAGACTGAGGCCGGACAGTGCTCAAAGAAAATCGATGACCTCGCTCCATCCCGCCAACACCACATTGTGTTACGTCGAAAAAATTGCAATACATCTATCTGTTCTAGCGGTGGTGAGGGGGATGGGTAACGTCTCAACCCCAAGGGTCTACTACGGCTTGCTTGATGGAGCCGTCCTGATTGCCATCTCCAATTTTTCACCGCAGGTACATCGTCCAAACTTTGTCTCAATATTTCTCCATGTTTTTTAGGTGCTTGCCACAAGCTATGAGGTACGGGAGCTCACACTTTGTCTCGATATTTTGTCCAGACTACCATACTTTTCGTCACAGGACAGCAGCTCACAATTCTGAATTGGAGCCAAGAGAACTGTTTGCTTTCCTCAAGAAATTATTATTTGCTTTATTACTATCCTATTTCATTTATCCTCACAGTTATTCAATCGCATTTATTTCTTGAGGTGATATATGTTTTACTTTACTGGTACAATGGAATAAATTTTGGGTTAATTTTCATGTACAGTATAGTAGTCTTTGCTTGCATATTATTTTCAAGTGTGGTAGACTTTGCTTGCCTATTATTTTCTGTAAGTAATGCATTGGCTGATTTTCTTTAATTAATGATTCGTTTTAGTGTTCTGGTCAGCTACTAGCAAGGTTGGTCACATGTTGTCTAGGTGATAAGTTATTATTTCTTCCTTTCATGTTAATTCCCTAGCTTGGTCATTAGATATTATGGTTAGGTGATGCAGAGCAAGATGTGTTTGTACATATGAGACATGGAGGAGTAGGAGGCAATGCTGCTGTAGAAGTGCAGATCCGGGTAAGAACTCTTATTGTCCGTTTTGATACTGTATTTTCAGATCAACATCTCTTTGTTTTTTAGATGTGGTTGCAAATGATCAAGTTTAGTAAATTGATGGTTTTACTATTTAGTTTTTATTTTCCTAACTTTTAAAGTTTTTAGTTTAGCTCATTTCGCAGTTGCCATACTCATTTTAGAATTTGTAGCTCACTTTTTAGTTTCAGTTAAGCGATAGGTTCAATTTCAGGCTAGGATCAGTTTTTGGACTTTTACTTTTAGTTGCAAACAAGTCTATAAATTTAAAAAATGTACACTTTTAGGAGTCCTTACTCTGGTGAAAGTTCAGAACTTTTTCAATGTTATACTTGACCTATAAATTCAAAAGTAATCTGCATGTTATTTCATATAAAAAATTCAGAAAGTTCACTCTCTGCATATCACTTGATGCAAAAAGATTAAGAAAGATAATAACTCTTTGCATCCGGTACGGCGGGGAGTGCAGAGCAACTGGGTGGCGATGACCTCCTCAAGCGGCGATGGGATTGGACCCGTAGATTACTGCCTGCCCTCGACAGCTCCTACCAAAGACTGACGTGAATCGTCAACAACGTAGTGCAGCACACGCACGACGCAATCAGCGAGATATAGAGATGGATGGATGTGCAAAAGCTATGAGGTACTGCTGTCTCCGTTGCTTATCTTATCAAATACAGTAATAGTATTCCATCCCTTCTGCCACCTGTTTCTTGCATGCCACCACATCCTTGATGAAATGCTAGGAAGGATCGAAGTCCATGCTGTTGTGATAATATTTGTTGTTTTTATTAATAAGATGACTACATTGTCTTTTTATGGAGCAGATGCAATTTTTTAGTGTCAAAGGAGCAGTACTCATAGATCGAGATGCAAAAATGGGATAAGGAGCTGATCCTCCACTTCTACCATCTGCTTGGCAGTATGTTTGATGCTATCACCTGTGTGCTGATACATGCTTGGTAGTATGTTTTGCATTACTGTTGTTGTTGTTGTTCAATTATAAATTCAGAAAATCAGAAAAGAACTACTATCCCAGAAATCACATTGAGTTACTTAATCAGCTTCAGTCTTTGATCGAACTCATTATTTGTTGGCTGTTGAGATTACTATAAAGTTGCCTAACAATTCGCTTTTGGTTGCACTATAGATGTAATACGTAATGGTTTATTTGCTGCTTTGACCTGACATGTATGACTATGGCAATATTTGCTGCTTTGACCTGACATGTATGACTATGGCAAAAACAGCCCTCTGTGCGCGCAGCCGAGTCCGTGTGCGGGCACGAAGCAGATAGTTGGGATCTCGCTCGCAGATAGGAGGTGTCTCGCTAGTGTTGCCAGGATTAATACTTGTACAACGAGCAAAATCATGAACCACTGCCGCCCATGGTCATGCTAGCTAGAGAGATCTAAACTGTACGGGTGTCATCTGATAATTCATCTATATGCTGATTGTAGTTCTAAAAATTCAGATAGATTGCATCACACATTCATATCCATGCATAGTGGTTCAGGCATTTAGAACTGAGCAGCTGCTGATCTACATTCCCTTCATCCAGGTGGTCGAACTGCATTCCACTCTATTATAAGGCCCTAAGGAAGAGGGTACTTTCTGCTTACCGATGAATCCCAAGAGATGGCAATAATCTTTGGCTCTTAAGGTATGCATCCAACTTATTCTCACTCAACTTGCTATCTTGACCCTGAAATCTGTTAACTGAAGAAATCTGGTGTTCATATTTTTTAACAAATCAACTTTAGTGAGTTGGCTGGATTCAAAATTTTGAGCTAATCTTATCTGTAGCTACATCTTGCTGATATCAGTTTCTTACATGCCACTTGTGCTTATTTGTGATCAGGTCTGCATAGCCTCATATGTGTATCACATTTGAATGCTATTTGTCTTCCATGCCACTTACAGAGGGAGAAACCACATGCAACGAGGCAATAATAGATCCTGATGAAACAATAATTGGGTGGGTAAAAATGGCATTTCAACTGTCATTAGATTTCTGGTACATGTATCCTCCTAAACCAATCAGGTCATACCATTTGTATGAAGTCTACTACTAGATATAAATTGCAAAATCCTAATCTTTTTAGTTGTTTATTTCATGCTCCTCTATTCAAGGCTGTTGTCTTTCTTTGTTCCAATAAAGTCTCTCCTTTAAGGACAGTAACCCTGCAGTAAGGTCTTCAAAAATATTTTTCCTGTGAAGCAATTTTTGCTGCTAATAACCTTCTCTCTGCAGATGGTCAAAAAAAATTATGGCTAGCAAGGTATCGACACAACAATTAAAGTAATGTTGTGAAGAGCCGAGTGATAGGAGGATTAAGCATTGCAGCCTTAGCCACATGACCTCTCTTTGGAATTGAACGATTGGCCATCAAAAGCTTATTGTTTAAAGTGCGCATTGCTATTTGTGTTGGTCTTTGTATTCATTCTCATCATGAATTCATGATAATTTCAGTAGTCTTGAATCATGAATTCACAAGGTCTTCATATGATCTCACACCAACTATAAAGCACACTCTAACTATTTTTCTTAGTAGACTCTTTGTTGTATGGGTCTGGACTAGCCATCTTTAATAATGCCCTTGTGTGCATTTTTTTTCTTCTGGTACTTTTGAGGGATCGAGTGGATAAGTAGAGGGAGCAAGCTAAAGAGTTGGAGTGCCAGGTGTTATTTTTGTTTCCTCCTAATTGTGATGATCATTTACCAATACCACTCTACCATAATAGATATCGAGTTACTGATGTTGTCTGTGTTGTTTTTAATATGAAGTTATTAGTCATTTTTGTTACAAGTTGCTACTTATCATGTAGGGAACTTTGGTGGAGATTTTTAATTCTCATTAAGTTAACATTGTGCAGCACTATTTCAATTTCATTGTTTCGCTTTTGAACTGAATATAGATCTTTTCAAATGGGCAGCCTGTGCTGGTCACTTGTAATTTTCCTTTATCTGTAGAAGTGGGAGCTCTGAATCATTCTCTCCGTGTTTAAAATATGATGGTGAGAGACGGCATGCGATAGGACGATGCTATTGGAGATGGCAAATGTGATACGGTGATGGTAAGACTGACAGATGGTAGGAGCGGACCATAGGTGGAGATGCGGTGAAGAATTGGTTTCTGAAGGAAGATGTGGGTTCAGAGTTATGAAGGTTGATGTCTGAATTTGACTTACACAATGAAAAATTAAAATATCAGTGTTAGAGTTTTTGTATACTTGTCTCATCAGGAAACTTAGACTTACCAAATGATCTAATGGGATCTATTGCATAACATGGATTTTACTGAAAAATGCAAATCTTGTACGACATTGTGTGCTCCTCTATTGCATTGAAGATTTTATATACACTTAGCAATGGGATAGACCATTAGCTATACTTCCTGAAATGCAATTTACATTGTCTACTAAATTAAAATACTATTAATCTATAATTTGTATTGCCTATGTACGGGAGGAATCTAGTAAATCAATAAATTCTGATGCCTGCGGCTGCTATGCTAGAAGGCGAGGGCATCTCTTTCCTTCCTCGACATGGTGGCTCTCGCCCACGGTTCGAATCCGAGCAAGTGGGACCTGCCCGCTCTCTCTCTCCCCCACTCCTTCATTTCTCTTCTTTCCCTATCCCTCTGCCGATCCAATCCCGTGATGGCGAGCTTGGGCGGAGGCCGGCCCGTGCGGCGGCGCAGCGAGCTTGGGCGGCTCTTGGCGGCAGCGGCAAGCGCCGGGCCGGGTCTTGGCAACGGTGCGGAGGAGCGGCCGAGGTGGCGAGGCGCGCGCGACACGAACGGTGCGCAGTGGCACGAGGTTCGCATCCTGCCCGCCGGTGATGGCCGCGAGCGCCGTGGCGACCAGCGTGCTCAATCCGGTGCGGCTCCCGGTATTCTCGCTCGTGCGGCGATGGGGGCGCCGGCGTCGACTTGGGTGCCGTAGCTCTGTGGGGGCGGCAGGGGTGCCCGAGCTCGCGAGGCGGCGATGGCGCGCGTGCGGCAGCAGCTCGAGCTTGGGGGCGTGGGCGACGCTGTGCGGCAGTAAAAAAAAATGTAGGGGCCTCCCTACCCACCCGTGGAAGAAGGGGTCGGGTGGAGGTATTTGGGTGCCTTCCTAGTGACCAAAATAGGGGCTCTCCTAGATATAGTTTTTTGGGCTTTGTCGGTGTCTAGACCTGGCGGTCCAGCACCAACTAGTGATGATGTTGCGTGTCTCTGTCTCTAGATAGTTGATGCAAGATGAAACACAATTACACATGGTTTATCCTGGTTCCGGCCAACGGGGTCGTACGTCCAGCAAAAGGGAGTGAGCACTGTATTATCTTGTACGGGGGTGCCTGTAGTAGGGGATACAAGTTTGGCCGAGAGAGGGAGAGAAGCTCTCAAGTCTAAGTGTACGTGAGGAGTGATTGAGGCAAGTGCCAATATGGGGAAGAACACGCTTGAGTGTGTCTCAGAGAGTTCGCCCCCCTGGGGAGAGATCCGCCTCCTCCTTTTATAGGCTCAAGGAGGGGCGGATTACATGCATGGAAAGTCTCTGGTTTCGTCATCCTCTCCCCGAATCGGGGTGGAGCAGTTGGCAGTTCCTGTTGCCGAGCACTGTGAGGCATGGCCACGGGCATGGTCATCGTCCTTGGAAGCTTTTAGCCATGCTTGGAATATGTCCTTGTCCTGTGGCGTTCGTGGGCGGCGTGGCGACCGCAGTAGGGCACGCTGTTCTCCGCGTCTGACCGGGCGGAGCACCGAGGGTGCTTCTGATGGCGGTCTTGTCCTGGTCAATAGTCGTACAGTGCTCGAGGGTCGTTGCCCATGCCCGCCGAGGGTCTTGCAGAGGGGGGAGTACAAAGATTTGGCAGCATAGTGGCAGGAGCAGTGCCGGTCTTGTCCGCGCAGTGCATGGCAGGTCCGCACAGCGCTGGGAATGGTGGCACAGTGACCGGAGTTGGTGGACGGGACTCCGGTCACGTTCGCTGTGCGGTGTGGCTGCTGACGCCGCCTGACACCCGCACCATGCCGCGAAGTGGTTCGCAATAAATGCGCTGGTTCCATCAAGTGGGAAGGTTACAGTCCTAGTCTGCCGAGGGGGGCCTCGAACGAGGCGGAGTTTTCCCCGCGTACCGAGGCCCTGCGGAGGGCTCGGCCGAGGGTGGGGTTCTCATGCTCCCCGAGGGTAAGCCTCTTACCCTCGGGCGAGGCGGAGATGTAACGCGCTGCCAGGGGCCTCGGCGGGGAGGCCTCGGGCGAGGCGAAGATCGCTCTGCGGCTCGTGAGGACTCGGGCGAGCCATACTTTGGTGTTGGGCCGTGGGCCAAGCGTGTATTTGGGCCTTTTGGAACCTGGAGAGGATTTGGGCGTCCAAGCATAGATTATGGCACTGCACCCGGGGGCCTTTAGTCTGGAGAGGATTTGGGCGTCCAAGCATAGATGATGGCACTGCTCCGGCGGGGGCGGGGGCGGGGGGGGGGGGGCTTTGGACTGGTTGCCTGATTGCGTTTTGCGTTTTTGAATGCGTGTTAATCCCTAGGTTAGGGTGCCCCATATTATGGTACCCGAGAGACTTGTTGGAGTTGCTCTAAGCAGACCATTTGCTCTCTCGGTGCTGGTGGATGTGCTCCGGCGACATGCTCTCCAATCCATAGATGGGGCTCGTGGGAGAGGCAAACACCGGTCGCGGCTAATGGTAAATGCAAGATCTTAATGAGTGAACCAGAGAAGAAATGCAAGATCTTAATGAGTGAAGACTGCATATAAGCACGATATGCGCGAGCACCAGCTATTCCATCACATCAGACTAAGGATGGCAGCGGGGCGGGTTCGGCGCGGGTATCCGCGGATTTCGGGTTTGCCGGTTTCAAGTTCGGTTTCCAATCTTCGCCCGCGAATTTGCGGGTTCGGATATCCGAAACAGTTCGGGTTTGGGACGGATTTCAAAATTAACCCGCGGATCACCATCGGGTCCCGAAGCAATCAGCCCAACAAAGGCCCACATAGCAACCCTAACTATATAACCTTGGAACACCCACCTTCCTACTCATCGTGACCCTTCCCTCACCCCGACCCCCGTAACCCAGCTTGGCTGCCAGGCCGCCTGCCTCACCTCACGACCTCATCCCCATCTCGAATTTGCTCGGCGCTCACCTGCATCCCGGCCCGCTCGGCGCTTGCACAGGCGCGGAGGCGCCGCCCACCCCGCACGGCTCGTCGGCTCGGCGCACCGTGCATGGCAGAGGGCCGGAGGCCGGCTTGGCGCTCGGCGCTCGCGCAGGCGCGGAGGCGACACGGCGCCCGTGGCCCACCCGCTCGGCACAGGCAGAGGGCCGGAGGCCGCCCTGCACGGAGGCCGCGGTCGCGCGCATACCCGCAGACGCAGCCCAGGCGGTAGGCGCGGAGGCACCCCTGCACCATGCACGGTGGCTCGCACCGCGCTCGCCGCTCAGCGCCTCCGGCCGCTCGCTGGCAACCAAATTTCGGGTTTTGAATTATCCGTTGGGTTTCGGGTATCCGCGGGTTTCGGTTTTGGGCATGAATTTGCACTCGAATCGGAGTTCGGGTCAGATTCAGGTTTTAAGTTCGGGTTTCGGTTTTGGGTGCCAGACACTCCACCCGAACCGAACCCGACACGTTGCCATCCTTAGATCAGACCTCATTTTTTATTTTTCCTGTGAAAGTACATGTATTCTTCAGTTCCTTCGGAATCTCCATGTCAGTTTCCTGCGTTCCAAACGCATGGTGACCTAAGCAAAACATAGGTTTCCCATTCCTTTGAAAATACTCCATGCAGGATTACATGGCCTGAAGACCTCCACTGTCCAAACATGCTTGTTAGATAGAGGTCCATCACTTTCTGGATTTGGAAGGAACTTTTAGTCCTGAAAACAGCGCCGAGGCGCGTCCCCAACCCTTATGAAAGGTGAATAGCACAAATTCTATTTTCCCTTTGGATGCATATTCCGACTCAATGGTTAACTAAGCTTTTTTTAACCTTATTTTTTTTAGTCAAACATGATGCCTGAAGAATGGAGGAGAAGTATATTAGTACCGATCTTCAAAAATAAGGGACATGTTCAAAGTTGTTCTAACTACCGTGAGATTAAGTTGATGAGCCATATAATGAAGCTCTGGGAGAGGGTTATCGAGCATCGCCTGAGAAAAGTGACAAGTGTGATCCAAAACAAGTTTGGGTTCATGCCTGGAAGGTTGGCCACATAGGCAATTTTCTTAGTACGGCAATTGATGGAGTGATATAGGGAGAAGGACTTGCACATGGTCTTTATTGATCTCGAGAAGGCATATGACAAAGTACCGAGAAATATCATGTGGTGGGCTTTGAAAACCCACAAAGCCTCAACGAAGTACATTACACTCATTAAGAATATGTACAAGGATGTGGTGACGTTTGTCCGAACTTGTGATGATGACATCACTGACTTCCCATTTAACATAGGCCTACATCAGGAGTCAACATTGAGCCCTTATTTATTTGCTATGGTGATGAATAAGGTCACAAGGGACATACAAGGTGATATCCCTTGGTGTATGCTCTTTGCTGATGATGTGGTGCTAGTTGATGAGAGTAGGGCAGAGGTTAATAGGAAGTTAGAGCTGTGGAGACGCACGTTGGAGTCGAAAGGGTTCAAACTTAGTAGGATAAAGACTGAGAACATGATGTGTGATTTCAGATTGACTAGGCATGAGGATGGAGACGTTAACCTCGATGGGCAAGTGGTGGCATAGAAGGATAATTTTCGGTATTTAGGATCGATGCTACAAAAGGTTGGCGATATTGATGAAGATGTCAGGCATAAGAGTTTCAGTTGGCTGGTTGAAATGGCATAAAGCTTCTGGTGTCCTTTATGACAAGAGGCTGCCACAAAAGTTAAAAGATAGGTTCTATAGGGCAGTGATTCGGCCGGTGATGTTATATGATTTTGAATGTTGGCCTACAAAAAAGTGATATGTCCAGCAACTAAGCATAACAGAGATGTGGATGTTGCTGTGGTTTTGCAGGCACACATAGAGTCCGAAATGAAGTTACTCGAGATAGGGTTGAGGTGGCATCAATTGAGAAGAAACTCATCCAACATCGGTTGGGATGGTTTTGACATGTCCAACAGAGGCCTCCTGAGGCGCTGGTGCATAGTGGGGCTCTAAAGGGGGTCAATATTGTAAAGAGGGGTAGAGGTAGATCTAAACTGACTTGGGACGAGTTGGTTAAGAGAGACCTTAAGGATTGGAATATCTCTAAAGAGCTAGCTTTGGATAGGAGCGCTTGAAGACTAGCTATCAGGGTGCCTAAACCGTGACCTGCGATTTCTTTGGATTTCATCTCTAGCCTACCCCAACTTTCTTGGGACAAAAGACTATGTTGTTGTTGTATTTCATATGGAAATTTGGTTCTAATTTGCTACAATCCGATCAGCTCTAACTATTCAGATAGAGATGATCTTAAAGGACCATATATATTCTGCTTGTAATTGTATAACCCTTAAAAAGAAACTTCTGCTTGTAATATTTTGGTATTTGAACCAAGTTTAAATTTTGAATGTTGAATTACATTCAAACTGTGTTGGATCTTGGATCAAACTATTGATATCCCCTCCTTGTTTCTGCGCTTCGAAAAGTAATTGTAGCTACTACTTTATACCATTGATAGAAATAATAAACTAGCTGTCATGATATTTTTCAGAAATAAAATGCAAGGAGTAATGTAGAGATTTTACCGTTGATTAGTCTATAACTTGACCACCGATGTCATTTTTCTTTGATGATGGATTTGGAATCGACGATGTCTTATAATTATCTGAGCTGCTATTATCAGTTGTCCAAGTTATAGTACTGCCAAGACATTAGAGAAGAACCAACAACTGCAAATAACGATATCATAGGTAATTCTTAGAGCAAGTATTATAAACAGTGGTAAGCCGGGCGGTATCCGACGTGGAGCACAGAGGAATGAAGAGAGAGAGTCTTGCGGGCGTCTCACGAGTCATGACGCGCCTGCTCAACACCGACGAAGACGGGAAGTCTGATTGTTAGGCCCCGTTTAGTTTGCAAAAAGTTGGCGAAAAGTTATTGTAGCACGTTTCGTTGTTACTTGACAAATAATGTCCAATTATAAATTAATTAGGCTTAAAATATTCATCTCGTGCTAATTAGTTAGACTATGTAATTAGTTATTTTTTAACTACATTTAATACTTCATGCATGTGTCGAAAGATTTGATGTGACAGATCCTATTGGAAAAAATTTGGGAACTAAACGGGGCCTTATTGGCTGAGTGTGTTGCAGGGCATTGAATTCTGGCAGGACCCACCACAGTCGCACGGCACCCCACCGCAGCTCCCAGCCGGCTGCCGGCGAAATAATAGAACCTGCTCTTAGTGAGACACTTGAGATGACCACTGTTACTGTTCCTCGCCAGGGGTTCCTCGGCGACAAACTAGATTTAGCTTTGTTTTGGGATGAGAGTCGATGTTTCCTTGCTGTCTCAGGAAGGACATCATGTTGATGTTGTAATAAAGGAAGATATGAATGCTGCCCCATGGAGGGTGCCTTTTGTGTATTGCGACCTCGTGTTGAAAACCAAAAATTATGTGGGACTTGTTAGGGAGTTTATGTGGTGCTTAGTCAGGACCTTGGTTGCTTTTAGGAGATTTCAGTGAGACAATGTGACAATATGAGCATTTTCCCGAGACACCGCGGCCTGAATGCCAAATGTTGGATTTCAGAGAGTATTCAAGCCACTGCGATCTCTATGATCTTGGGTTCTCGGAATGCCATGGACGTATAATAGTGATCAGGGGCTGAAAAAAAATATACGAGTATGTTTAGACCTGTGAGTTGCAAATACTGACGGAGGGAGGGAGTATGAATTAATATAATTTTATTGTCTGTAGCAACATATACGGGTATAAAGCTAGTAAATACTAGATGATTTGCGTGCTTTTTCGGCCTGGTCCGAGTTTGCTCGGGTCGGAGCAACTGGACCGTGCCGGCTGGTTTAACTGAACCGAATTAGAGATAGACGGCCGAGCATGTCCCTCTCCCCTTGAGGCCCTTACATAAAAACATATACTTCCCACCAAAAGACCAACTCTTTGTTTAGTTGCAAAATTCAAAATTCAAAAAAAAAAATTCGATACATGCATGGAGACTTAAATCTAGACGAAATAAAAAACACATTGCACAGTTTGCTTGTAAATCGCGAGACGAATCTAATGAAACTAATTAGACCGTAATTAGACGCTAAATTGCTATAGTAATACTACAGTGAACAATATCTAATGACGGATTAATTAGGCTCATTAGATTCGTTTCGCGATTTACACACGAGTTTTATAATTTATTTTGTAATTAGTATATATTTAGTACTTCAAATATAGAAAAATATGATTTCAAAAATTTTACACAGCGCAAGGCCTCGTATTTGGCTTGAGAGAGAGAGATAGGGCTATTGGGGATGGCGGCGATTCGATCGGTCCTGGCGATGGTCGGCCGCCGTAGCTGCGGGTCTTCTGGTTCCACGGCGGCCGCGTCCTTCGGCGGAACAGGGATGGAGATTCACCAAGTCTTCCGCCACTCGGCGCCAAGGACGCCGCCGCTGCCGTCTCTTCGCCCGGCTGGACATAGCCTCGAGGTAAGGAAACATCAGATCTCAGGTGTTTGATAATCCTCGTAGATTAACAAAGCTCTGATCTTTGTATATTGATGACACGATCTGGGCCCATAGGCACGGGAAAACCTAAATAATCCTGCTCAATCTATGAACCGTGGCTCCGTAGATTTCCTCCTCCGCGCAACCAACTTCTTACCTGACCTGAATTTTTACTCCTTAGGGTTTGGTCGGATTGGTAAAAATCCCATCGGATTGGTGGGGATTGTTGAGGGTATTAGGTCATTTTTTTTATCTTAACCCTACGAGTAGCATCTTTACCTTTATTATCGAAACTTGCCCTCTGCCCTTGCACTGATTGGGATACATTTGAGGTAACCACTCTCTCCCATCAGTCCACTACTATTTGGTAAGGAATTTGGTCGGTGGGGGCTGTTCACCAGCTCTTTACAAATAATAATAGTACTGAGTTTATTGCCCTGGATGGGTGCAATAGTCCAATTTAATTGCTTCGATTAGTGTACGTTCTTCTAAGAGTTTGATGTCTCACTGTGATTCTTTTTGTTATCGTGTACTTGTAGCAGTTATCATTATTGTTGTATTTTACTTTTCTACGTCTGGAGAGTTTTGGCAACTAAATATAGGAAATTGTTTTTTATATATCATCTGGTACCAATTTTCCACGTATTGCCTAAGTATGAAAATCGAAATATTTGCTGGGGATGGTCTGTTCAATGCAAAATTTTGGTTTATTCTACTGGATCAATTAGGGTTTTGAGATTTGCATCCACTTTTGTAATGTTTAGACTTGTGCCACAAATTCCTGAACCTGTTCATTTTATGCATCTGTCTTGCCTCTTTATGAGTTGCCTTCGGCTGTTCTATGCTCATTGATTACATCTGGATGCTAATTTCGCATCCTTAACTCAGTAGCCTTTTGCAACTATTGTACTTCCGCTTCCAACTCTTGACTACCTGTGATAATTCCATGAGCAGGCAGGGAATTGCGTTGTTTGCCATTTTATGTACTAGCAATAATGTTGTGATTGCCCTAATATCGTTGTTTGTATTTTCGTTTTCAAGTTTCACATGATCAATCGTCAGCCATCCTTTTGAGCTTCAGAGCTCAAGCACAGCAAATATATAAAATAGGTAGGGAGCTCCCCTGCTGTTCTGGTAAAAAAAAAAAACACCTGTCAATCATCCTGTGAAACTGGGGAATGGCCATCTTTTCCCATTTCCCTTGTTGGTTATCTTGACACTTATTTTTAATCAACAATCATGTCAACCGTGAGTTATAATCTTTTTGTTTAGAATAACACAGAGTCATGTCATGATTTAATTTAAATCAAGCGTCTTTAACGTGAAGAATAGAAAACTACATCCATTTCAACTCTTTTGTGGTTAGCTGCAGAATAAAACTTGAGTGTATAGATGCAATATTCTGGTTTGCAGTCCTCTGGCTTATACTATTCTTGGGCTAGACTTCAAACTTACAATCAGAGTGCTTGCTGCAGAGCTATCGGCGTTTCTCAACTGGGGGTAGGGTGCCAGCAGATGAAGCTGAGAATGGTCTGCGTATGTGGTGGCATCGGTGAGTGCACAAGAATGTGATGCAACACTGTTGGTTGTTTCATTTTGCAGAATCACAATTTCTATTTTAGTTTCTCTGCTTAGACAGTCAATATTTTTTTTTGTTGATCAGATTTCAACTCCCACCTATTCTGATTTGAGTAATAGTCATATTCTTATTATTTGAACTCAGTAGTCCATTTAGGCAATTTTAATAATACCTTTAAACTTGCATATAAAAAGGATATCCAAAAAAGGCGAACAAACAACCTTAACATATCTTTTTTTTTTCTCGAACAAGCGACAACCTTAACATATCACCAAGTGTCTAAAAATTGCAACTTGATGTGGTAGATTTTCTACCCCTTTACCATGATTTCTCATTGATTAATTTCATCAAGTCCTAACTTGATTTTGTACTGATTTAAGGGCACTGAATCATGCCACTGTTATTTGAGCTGTAAACTTTGCTGACCCTAGTCTATAAATAGGAGTCACCACCATTAGGGATACTCTGTGAAACAAAATCGTGATTCATTATCATGTTATTTTATCACACTACCTTTTTTTTAGTTACTTGGTGTGTATTATCCATGTGCCACAAACCTAACAATTGCAGCCCTTTCCCCCCTCCTTTGATAGGTGCATGTACCGGATTAAAAATGCTGATCTAGAACAGAGGAGCAAGTTCTTGGTTTGGTATTCAACTTTTGTTTTAGTGTCAACGACCTGCTATATGATGAAGACAAGGAAGGCCCTCCGTCGCATAAAGATATAGTGAAGAACCAAGACTGCATCAAGCTGTCGGCTTGATTGCACTTTCGTAGTTGGTGCTATTTATCCTAGTATCCTAGTAATCCCTTCGTTGACTAATATGTTAATTTTACTGGCAAACATCTGTAGCATATGACCAGAGTTGATCGATGTATTCTCGTGCAATGTTTATGGTCGGATGACTTGTAAGCTGTCGGCTTGATTGACCTTTCGTAGTTGGTGCTATTTATCCTAGTATCCTAGCAATCCCTTTGTTGACTAATATGTTAATTTTACTGGCAAACATCTGAAGCATATGGCCAGAGTTGATCGACGTATTCTCGTGCAATGTTTATGGTCGGATGACGGTTGTAGCACCCATAGCTGTACCTTGCGTGCTTGTAGAAGATGAAACCTGTTCCGATAATGTAATAGAAGTTTTTATCACTCATATGTTGTCTTTTATGCTTTAGCCAGCATTACGTTACGTCATGCTGATTCGTTTTTGCCATCCTTCGGAGGACAGTTTATTGACGAGGAGAATCGAATCTTAGGACTTATATTTAGATATTTTCTTAAGAGGAAGGTAGGACTTTATAGAAGGGAAAAATCGATCGTCAGACACTTAAATTTGTGGATTGACTGTTTAAGAATTATAAGATATCGTGTCTGACAATAGGGGTAACAATTGGTTGCATGCTGGTGCCTCTCGAGGAGTCGAGGGGAGAGCTGCCGGCTCCATAGGCCATAGCCTGTGCTATCTCTGCTAATGCTAACACTCACGGCTGGACTTCCAATCCACGAGAAGAGCCTTTCCATCTTGCCACTTGTGGCGACAGGCGTTGGTTCCGATAGACTTCTCCCTTTCAATTGTTTCTATTTTTTTCAAAAATTTACAAATCATAGTTGTCTTTAGATGGCACCCGCGGATGCGGGTGCGGGTTTGGCGAAAACCCGCCTGTAGGCAAACCCGCAGGATTGGGAGAAACCTGCCCGCATGTAGACCCGCGGGTGTATTTTTTCACCCGCACCCATAGGTTTCGGGTGGGTTTCGTGTGCCCGCAGGTGTGGCAAAAAATATAATAAAAATACAAAAAATCATTAATTTAATCAATCAAACAATATATTTCTATAAGTAATAAGGATAAACTAACAACAAATTCATAAATTCATAGTAATAAGGACAAACTAAACCAATCCATAAGTTCCTATACTCATTTTATAGTTAGAATAGTTAAGTTGGGCTTTACCTAAGCAGGCTGGTCAAGATTTCTTTGTTTTTGGATGGGTGCGGGTACACCCACAGGTGGAATCTCAAACCCGCACTGGGTCCACCCATGGGTGAAATATCGGACCCGCACCCATCGGGTCTAAAATCCGCGGATACCCGCATCCGCAGGTGGAATTGCCATCCCTAGTTGTCTTTTCTCATAGAACAAAGCTCTGAGGCCGTGTTTAGTTCCAAAAAAAATTTCTACAGTATCCATCACATTGAATCTTCGAACACATGCATTAAATGCAGTTAAAAAAATAAATAATTATATAGTTCAACTGTAAATGACGAGACAAATCTTTTAAGCCTAATTAGTCCATGATTGGACATTAATTGTCAAATAATAACGAAAGTACTACAGTAACCAAATCCAAAAAATTTCACGAACTAAACAGGCCCTAAATATATGAGCTTGTATTTTTGCATCTGCAGCCCTTCACGGCAGAGGCGCGGCGGCATTTTGGCTACTCCCGTGAGAAAAGAGAAAAGAGAGAAGGATAAGGGCAGGGGTATTTTGGTTACTTCAGTTGCCCAGGAAAAGGAAAAAAATAAGTAAAAAAAGAGAAAATGAGAAGAAACACTTGAAATAGAACAATTCGTAGCCATAGTGTCAAATTCCGAAAGGCGTACGAATTGAGCCCCAAATCCAGTGAAGCGTGCGAATTGAGACCCAAATACTGAAATCTCTCCTATTCAGGTGCTCACAACCTCCAAGGCAACCAGAGGCCACTTTGAGCTACATGCGCAGGCAACGGCTCACTTTACCTGGAGACTGCTTCCTCCATCTTACCAGTCGCTCCGTTGTCTTTTTTTTTATGAAACGAAAGTCTCTCTGTTTTTTTCGATAGTTTTTACCATATTTAATAACTCCTTTATATTTACGTGTAAAAAGCATTTTGTCCAAAATAAAGTAGACACCACCTTTGAAAAAGTGTACTCACCAAGTGACAAATGCAATTTGATACGGTGCTGATTTGAAGGGCTGTAGGTTATGCTTTTGCAAATCGTGATGTGAAAGTCTGAGAGTTGTAATCACCACTAGGAGGTACCCTCTGGAACTAATCACATTTCATTATCAGAGTGGTGTTTAGTATTTTATAATCCTATATGCACTGTTTTGTTTTCCTGAAAACTGAGCAACCTAACCCCGCTTTCCCCCTCTTCTGATAGGTGCAGAAACCATGTACAAAAATCTCGATATAGAAGATAGGGTCGGATGTTGTGTTGTGCATTTAGTGGTTGTTTTAGGGGGGATGTGCTATAGGATGATTGGATGAAGATGAACCCAATGTAGGGCCTGCACCGCGGGAGACAACCCTGGCATCTTCATGGTTGCTCGATAGGATCCTACTATCTTAGTTTATTGGCAAACATCTAGAATTTTAGATACTCATGGTGGCTCTGATGCTGAAACTACATACGCTCAAGCCACCTCTGTCGATGCCGTGAAACCCAAAATGCGCACAACAGAAGCATGGATGTTGAGTAGTAGTGGGACTAACTCGTCAGACCAATATATCACCCACGCCGGTGTTGCTAGCCTCGACACGCACCCACATGCCTTGATGCCTGGATTCAAGCATCGGTGTTGCAGTGGTTACCTCGATGCCAGAACCCTCTCTCCTGGTTCAAGCATCGATGGAAGCCACTGCTGTGGCTAGTCTTATATCAGAAGTCACATTATGGCCTGTTGCTGTTGAGCTATGGCATTCTCATACAGTGTGTCAATGTCCATGGTCAGTTGTAGCACCCATAAATGTACTTCGGATTCTTGTCGAAGGTGAAACATTTCTAATATTGCGATGGATGTAGTTAAGTTGATAAGTTTATGACTTTGAGCCAACGAAGGTCTATCGTGCGAATTTGAGCGAAAGGCCGGGCGGCCAGTTGGCTAGCCCGGTCCGGTAGCATTGCAGCCCAACAGATTCTGAGTTCGATTTTCATCATAAGCGAATTTCTGGCTGTTGGGTAAAAAAACTCCCTCGCTGTGCTCGCCGCGAGGCTTGGCCCTCTCGAGCATGGGCCAAGATTCGGGGGTTTTCTCTACCCGGGTAAGCCGGTGTGGCTGTGCTCGCCGCGAGGCTTGGCCCTCTCGAGCATGGGCCAAGATTCGGGGGTTTTCTCTACCCGGGTAAGCCGGTGTGGCTTCCTCTTAATGAAAAAACGGTGGCGTCATTTCCTCCCCCGGTAGAGTTTTTTTTATCGTGCGAATTTGAAATGCTTCGAGGGGCGGAGTCTCCCAGAGCTGTTCTAATGGAATCCCACAAGTCTTTCTTCTAGCAGCTCCATCCGGCCAGGACATAGGCGCGACAACCTGACACGATCTTCCAGTTAGAAACGTGCCTTACCCAGAATGCTGAAGCCCGAGTAAGGGGATCATAATCCTAGTCTACTCACAATCCAACATAATCTTTATATATTTTTAGCTTAAAATTATATGTGATAACCCATCAAAACAAAAAACAAAAAATGTATAAAGTAAGAACACAACTCTTTTAGATCCGCTCCTTAAATTATCTAGATTAAATTTTGAGTCTCTTTACCACCCCTTTGCACGAATCAAAAAGCTCCAGAAGCTGTGCAAGGATGACTAGGAGGCTGGCGCTTCGTTTCTCTGCAAGTGATGAATTTTACGAGGCCAACTTAATTAGATCGAAAAGGATACCTTTGCATAGTCTCACACTATCTATCTACTGCCTGTTTCGGACACGGTTATTTCTACAATTTTGTTAAAAAGAAGAGTTCAGTTCCCTCCAAAAGATCAAAGAGTTTTGCGCTCTCCAGTTTCCAGCACAGGAGACATGGCACTACGGCCGCTGCCAGGGTGCCGCTGCCAACGGAGTCCATTGCTTGGAAGCCAGAAAAGAGCTCACCAACCATACAGCTAAGCGGTCACACAAGACCTGTGTCATTCAGCAGGCAGCGAGCAATTAAGTTCGATCAGCGTGAAAGACGACGACGTATTCACTTCACTAGTTCAACAGAATCATATACAACTTGCAGGATTCGACATGCGTACAGAAGAAACCCAACACATTTCCAACTCGAATCAGTACAACCGGCTAATGACGACGAACGACCACTAACGCTGGAAAAATGCCATCCGTGAAACAGCAGTTGCCATCAGATCAGCAGCAAAGAGTCGGTTCCTAGTTCCAGTTTACTCTGCAGCAGGAGCAGCCCGGTAGTATGCAGGCACGGTAGCAGGGAAGAACATTTGTCTCACACCTTCAGCTTTGATGATAGGGAGGATGATGCCACATGCACCCTGCATAGAATTTTCAGTTAGAAAAGGTAGTAACTAGTACGAGTAGCTCTCTATGTAAGACACATGCCTACATTAGAGTAAAATAGACCAAGAGATGACTCGTGCATACTGTATGTTTTGCTCTAGGGATGGACGTATTCTGCCTGCGCATAGTACTAAAATAAGATTTTTTGAATACCCGTCCATCCTAGCTAGATCTGCAACTTAATAAAGGGGTATGTGCAACATATCTCAAAATGCTGGCCAAATTACACAAGCATTTTACCAAATGACACACAAACAAAATGCTGGACAATTATACAAGGGTTTTCACGAAACTACCAAGTTTCAGATTGTTCTGGCTGAACAAAATGTCAAAAGACGAAATGACACAGCAGGTACTTTTCTCATTTCATTTCCTGGACGTTAATATTAAAGCTCCTATTCAATGATAAATTATGGCTGCCAGTCTGCCACAGGCTGCCACCGTGACATAACGAAGCACAGTGACAGAAATAGAAGATTTGAGAGACTTACAGAAATCAGCCTGGCTCCAATCCACATTCGTTTAGGTGAAGGAAGAGGGAGCATCAGTCGGCCAACACCATAGATAGCAACAGCAAAGAAGTGGGCAACTAAACTCAATGGCCGAGGATTAAGACCAGACAGTAGAGCAATAGGCCCATTTGAGAAGACACCTCCAAGGCTCAAGTAATCAAAGCAAGCTTGGCGCATCTCATTCCTAGCTTGATCAGGCGAGGCACTGAAGACCTTATACAGAGCACCAGCCAATGTGTTTATCGTTGAAGCAACCGGCTGAAAATATGACAGCTTGTTAAATAAACAAATCACATTGCAGGGAAGACAGATAACGAACGGTTATACAAAAACTGACCTTCCGCAATGTATAGAATGATTCAAGGTATTTGCACAGGGAAAATGCGTCATGCAGATTGCGAAGAGGCTGGAGAAGATTGCGTAGGACAACAATGTCAGATAACGCAACAGTCATTCCTCCACCAGTTAAAGGATGTCTCATATTAAAGGCATCCCCCATCAAAAGTGCGCCAGGGGTTGGATGTGGTGCAGCTGGCATGCTCCTATTTGGCATTGTTCTTATGCTTCCCTTATCAATGGCCGCTATAAAAGAGTCGTAGATTTCTGGAGGAATCTGACAAAATACAAGCATTGATTATGGCATCTAGTTGGAATGACTAGTCAATGAAGATTAAAACGAGAAAAATGATGTTTTTTTAGGAAAAAAAGGGAAAAATGATGTTTTTTAGGAAAAAAAGGGAAAAGTACCTGAGGTGCAACAACAGTTTTGAGATAATTTGCCATTTCACCACTTGCTATGGATGGCACCTTCTGACCAGGGACATCAACCAAACAACGCACCTCAGTGCTGCTTATTGGGTAAAATAGGATGGGCGAAGGATTGGCCAAAATAACATGCCCATGGTTCGGGTGAGGAAGTTGGCAAGTCTCCAAGACCAGCCCAACAAAGCAAGATGGAACATCAACCTAAGAACATATTTCGATTAATATCCACGGGCCACAAAATTCAACAAATATAATGTGAAACACTACCTTTGGAGAGCAAAGGGCACGTCGTAGATTCGAAAAGCAGCCATCACATACAATCGTCAAGGGTGCGAATGCCTTTAGTTCTTCACCTGACTTGATTTTGTATTGTACCCCCTTAACGGTACCATTTTCTTCAAGAAGCGATGTAACAGTTCCTTGCTCTAATTGGACACTGAATAACAATAACAGTACATTAAATATTAGCACGTCACATGCAGTTATAAATAATACAACTTATGCAAAGATGAAGACATGAAGAATGGAGAAAAGAAAAAGGGGAAATAACATGAGAACTAGAACACACCAAATAAATAGCTCCAAAATCAAGAACTCTTAACAAATTAAAGATAAAAATACAGTGCTTTCAAACCGTCCAATTAATCTTGATTAGTCAATGATTAATCAACTAGTCAGTCATTGGCTCGTGAACCTCAACTTGATTAGTTTGTTAATTAGTTAGCAAAGTCAACTAGTCGGCATTAGTTAGCGAAGTCAACTAGTTTGCTGATCAACCTTTGATCAGTCGCAATTAGTAGTCAAGTCTGAGAGCCAAGTCAACTAGTCAGCCGGCCAACCTTTGATTAGTCGCAATTAGTTGGTCAAGTCTGAGATTCAGCCCGTAACTTGGGCTTGGTAAGAAGGGTCAATTCACACACTGCAGCCCTGTTTTTGGCTACACACGGCAGCTCATGTAGCCAAGCACGAATGGGGAGAGGGAAAATTTCTCCCGCTCGCTGCCTCATGCGCTGCACCGTCACCACTGCTCTACTCTGTTCTTTGGTTATTTTTACATGTTGGGTTCAAAACAAGTAAATGATCACCTCCTGATCTATTTGTGCCTTCTAATAGTCTTTATTCCATGCTTTGCTAGATGTCAATACTCTCAATATATGGGTTAATTAGATATAGAGTCATGTATAGCCGACTGACTAGTCAATAGACAGACTGAGAAGACTGAACCAATTTGGTGGACTAGCCAACCGACTAATTGAACCTAGTTGTTGACTAGTCATGATTCGTCACTTAGTCAGTGTGCAGGTGACTAGAATTGACTTTACAACTTGAAAACAGAAGTAATATACACACAGTTTTAAGAACGGACCGAACCGGTGGTGCCACAGGCAAAACCGGAACCAGGACCTTGGCCGATCATGTCCTGTTAAAGATTGGACATGTAAGAAACAGTAAAAACCAGTTGAACCAGGAAATACCAGGCATAAAAACTGCTGCAGAGCGGTAGAGGGAAGTGCAGTTTCTGTCAGGTACTTGGGTGCGGGGCGAAAGGAAAGATTGGGGTTGTGCGCTGCCCAAATTGAACAAAAAGTCCTCGTGTGGTTCGAACCTAAGACCTGGAGCTTTGCAGCTTACTCACACACCACTAGAGCAGCCATGCACTTGTGGGGACAATCATATATTATTTAGTTAGAACCAGTGGTCGGACTGGTTGGACCAATCAAACCATGAACCGAGTGCCTTACCAGTTCGATGCTTGGTTCCGGACTCAATAACATGCATATACAATACCAAATAATGAAACATTTAAACAAAAAATGTGTGAATGACTAAGCAAAGAATATAGGAAAATTATAAAAATAAAGCATAGGGATTAATGATATTACTTGGGCAAAGACGCAGCTTTTTGACGCATCCTTTGTATAAACCTTCCATTGTGAAAGCTCCTACCAGCAACATCGGAATGGAATTTCTCCAGGGGGTAAGCGAGCTTTGTGTTCCTCCCATCTTTGAATAAAGCATAACCAAGGACACGTTGGGCATCAATTTCTTCCACACAATCTGAACAGAACGAAAAATTAGTATGGTTCTATTAACTTTAGAAAAGGCACTAAAATAGAATGAGGAACCCAGTGTATGCTTTACCTTCGAGACCCAACTCAATTAATTTCAAGTAACCCCCAGGTTGCAACAGTTCACCCACAATTCTGTCAGGTTCTGTCAAATCTCTCTCAATAACATGTACCCGACGGCCATCCTGGATTCCCAACAAACAAAGGTGATTAGAAACAAAAAGCTACAGAATATTGTAACAAGTTGCTTGTTAAAACAAGGAGAGGAGAGCTGGAACAATATAGTACCAAAAAAAACAATTATACCCAGATCTAGGCGAAACTAAGTTCTCACTGCAATAACTGCAAATAGGCATGGGATAAAATAAATCACAGCGCACACCATCAAGCCAAATAGAACGTCTAAGACATTACTATTAAAATTCAGATAATACTAGTATGGTGCCTTACAGTTTAAGCTGGATATACAAAGATAATCGGTACACAGTTTAACATGGTCTTAGACATATGCAGTCAGCTGAAAATTTTCTTCCCAGCTTCTTGCAGATCATTACTGAACAAAAGGCATATTGCACAAAGAAAATGCCTATAAAATGGATAAAATATTACTTCGTGTGAGCAAGGAGATTTATCGCTTGCTTTGTTTCATACATATAACCATTTCTAATGTGAACATTATCTTCAGACAAATGGGAAACAGTCAACTCAAGTAACATGATCGGCCCGCATTTTTGTATTGATGAGACATCACTCTCGAGCAGCTGGGAGTTATGTGAAGTTAAGCAGGTCATTAAATTGATTGGACATTCCTCTTTTCTTTTACCTAAATTAGTTAGGCAATTCATTAATGGTGAGAAAGAGCACAACAGGACTGTGTTGAATCAGCTGCCATTTACATCTAAAAAAAATTTGTAAGTGCTCCAGAAACATTGTCTTCAAGGTTAATTTACAACTTCAATATAGATTTATGGAAAACAATAAGCACCACTAACCACTTTACTAGACATAGAACTTTTTAGTGTCCACGATTCAAGAGAAGTAGAGAACTAATGTGTGAGGCGTACACGTATAATCTTCCCTTAGCTTTTTATTGCTTTCTCTCTCCCCTTCTCCCCCCTCAGCTCTTTCATTCCCCATCCCAAAAGTTGTGGCCAAGAGACCAACAATGTACAAGGTGAGCAAGTATTGCAAGAATGCTTTAATTGGAGGAAAATTTTCCGCTCACAGTTGCACGACAAGGAAATTTGGCAGCACCTAACTGCCATAAGCCACACGAATTCCACGTCCACAAGAAAAAGTGACTGGGACAGAAACCTCGCTTTCCAGTTTCCAGACACGGTAAACATGCAAAGTTCACCGACGTAAGTCGCAACAAAAATCACAGCTCTAATCTATTTTGAATCTATCTCCGAGACTGGTCAGAACTGTTAACACAAACTTTGTACGGAAAGATGAACTGGAATTTATTCTCGTCAGATCAAAAAGAAAAAAAGTGGACGACTTTGTAGAACTAAATAGAAACATGCAAGCAGGGCAGAAGTTGTTTTGGGGTTCTCTATTCATGAGAAAATTTTGATCCCTGCTCATAAGCCAAGCCAAACAAAATTCCACACTGCGTTCCCCTTGCAACAAATACCAGCCCTTGTTCTTCACGCCAAGCAATGAGTAGCCAATTAAAACGGACGAAATCTAGCGATTTTCAATCGAAAAAAAAAGTTCCCAACTTTCAGCCACCTAGTGAAACGATTCGAACGAACGAACGAGTAGGATGAGACAAATGAGACACCTTTCCGAGCGTATATGCCAGCGCAGACCCAGCTACTCCAGCGCCAACGATGATGACATCCGTCCCACCGTCACCGGCGGCGCCCTTGCCGTCGCCGACCGCGCAGCCATCCTCCGGCGCGGGCTTCCCTTCCACCAGAGGCGCCCGGGCCAGCGGCCGGCGGCGGCGCCCAAGCACGGCGGCAACAAGGACCGCCGCTAGGAGCGTGGCCGCGGCTGCGCCAATGAGCTGGAGCCCGACGCCAGCGCCGGCGGCCACAGCAGCCATGCCGCAATGGGGGGCCCCTCGTGCCGCTCTCTGGGATCTTCCGGTGCGCGGTGCGTTTGCTGCCTTTGCGAGTGCGGCTTCTTTGGGGTTGCGAGGGGAGACAGGAGGAGACCGGTTTGATGCGTCTGGGCCTCTGGGGTCGAGGCGAGACGAGGCGAGACGGAGACAGAGGAGAGGGGGCGGGCGATGGGACGAAGCGACTCTTCGAGATTCTTCCGCGTTTTATGGGGAAACCGGAAACGGGGAGGAGGTGGCCGCTCTCAGCCAACAGCCATGTCGCATAGCTGCCCGGCGGGGCTTGGTTTAGCTGGATCTCTGAATTCGTCCGAATTTGTATTCAGATTTTGTTATTTTCTTGCGGTTTTTCTGTTAGTGATAGTTTTGTTCTGCTCCCTCTGTCCCAAAATAAATACAATTTTAGAATTCAAAATTTGTCCCACAAAAAATATTAATTTTGATCCACCAACCACATAAGACAAGCCAATTTCCAAAAGATTCTCAAAAAAACAACTAACACCTCATTCATTCACTACAAAAGACAAATAATATTTTGATAATTTTACATCTAGTATTGGTTTGCGTGCTTAGTCATAAAATTATATTTATTTTGGGACGGAGGGAATAGACTTGTGGAGTTGTTGTTCACAACAAAGGGCTGAAAATGTCACTATGAATATAGTGGTCCGCGTATGGTTGTATCTATAGAGCTCCGCTCCACGGAAAAATCCAAACTTTAAAATAAATATAACTTTACAGCTCATCTGTGCTAGCTCCTTCTTTATTTTAATGTAATCTAAACAGAAATCAATCTTAATAGAACTAAAGATGACTTCACCTAATGATGCTACTCGACATTGCTCTAAGAATCGCCAGAAAACTAAACCGACACCTACGGCTAGAAAATAGAGTTTGGTTGCCTGCAATTGAGCATCCTAATAAGACACCAAATTTAATCGAACGACTATGAACCTGGAGTATTTTCAAAGAGATGAATGAACTTCCACAGAAAGCAGGAGCTTACAGGGCGTGATAAGAACTCATATAAATTATTGACAAATTCATGTATTCCTATCAGACACCAAGACGCATCAGTAATCATTTTTTTAAGATTAGCATCATTAATCTTCTTTAGGTACCCTAAAATCATCCAAATGTGTGGATTCTTTCTGTAAACTTAAGAGTATTAAACGTAGATTGCTAACAAAATCCATTCCATAACCCCTAGACTAATTTGCGAGACAAATATAATGAGCTTAATTAATTCATAATTTGCTACAATGTGAAGGACCGAAAAGGCGACCAGAGGGGGTGAATGAGAGCCAATTAAAATTTTCTTCAGGGAAAGTTTGGCCTATAATCCCAAACGCGCACCACAAGCCCTCTCTTCTAGAGTGTGCAAAGTGTAGCTATAGCTGAGCTAGGCACAAAACACAAACCCTAGGAACAAGCTTCGAAGAGATCGAGTCAAGAACAGCGAGCGAGCTACAGAGAAAGCATGGTATATGAGCACCGGTTAAACTGACATGGGAAGAAAACTCTCACCGGTTTAACCGACGTCACAGAGCCGGCAGCAAGAGACAAGCAAGCACCGGTTGATCCGACGTATAGATTTGAACAGCGTCGGTTCAACCGGTGTTACTACACCGAATGATCCGACAAAATCAAGAGTCAACGTCGGTGCAGTTGTCCAGAGACACCTCAAAACGGACTTAACGAGCACCGGTTAAACCGATGAAAACAAAACCCTAGCGTCAATGCAGTTGTCCAGAAAGACTGCAAAACGAATCGCACTGAGCACCGGTTGAACCGACGTTGATGAATTTCTATACGTCGGTGCAACGAGCAAAACAGCACGCAGGGATCACTGGCTTCACCAGTTAAACCGATGCATGTGGAACTAATGCACCGGTTCAACCAAGCAGAAAGGCCAAAAACCCTAAAAGCCAAAACTTCTACTCACCGGTTGATCCGACGATCTTGATCTCAAGCGTCGGTTCAACCGGCGATAACGAAAAAACCCAGCCCGAGCAGAACTGGTGTTTCACAGCCCGCGACCTTTGGAAAACTTGACGATTGGAGGATCAAAACAAGTCCAAAGAGGCTCAAATTTTGCAGGCACGATCACAAAGATCTTGTGAACATACCCACCAAAAGAATCGACGAATCACTCCATGGTTTGGGAGGAATCGAGGAATTCCCGAGCAAGAACGGGGTTTTCCTAGAATGTGAAAAGCTTCGATTTGAAAAGACTCATGATTCCGTAGGATTTAGCACTAGGCTAGGTGGATTAGAATCACTTCAATGAGTCACGTGATCATCAAGAAACAACCCCTCATCTCGTGCACAAGAATCGACACGGGAAAATCGAATTTCAACCAAACAAGGCACAAGATGTATGAAATTGAAACGAATTCAAAAGCCCCGAGGGCACAAGGAGGAGAGGGCCTCCTTTCCCGATCAATTTCATACAAGAGTCTAAAAAATCCATAGCCCTAAAATCCTAATCCTAGAGAAGAAGGAAGGAACAGGGAGGAGGAGGAGGAGGAGACGCCTGGGAGAAGGGGCGGCTCCACGTCTGGGCGCCAGGCAAGGAGCAAGGAAGAGAGAGTGGGTGAGTAGATATTTATGCCCACTAACTCCAGAACTAAAGGACTAAACTACCCCTAGACTTAACTAGACACTAGAAAGCCCGTAGGGGCAAAACCGGAAAAAGATACAAGGACTCATCTAACGGCCAAGGTTCTTTCTTCGAATCGAAGTCTTCTCCGCGATGCCGCCGTGTTGATGAAGATCCGGTCCGCGGTTTTGGAGGGTCCGCGAAATCCGGGTAGGTGGCCGGTTTTGAGAAAACCGCCAAAACTCCACGCGCGGGAAGATTCCCGCCTCCACGCCGTGGCCCTAGACGCCGTTCCTGCCTCGGCCTTCTGACGGCCCTAGACGCCGCCCGATGCCCGTCACCTCCTCGCCCGCAGCGAGGCCCTAGACGCCGTCGATGTCCGTTCCTCCGCCAGTCCCGAGACCGACGCCCGTGCCTCCACGACTTGGCGTCTTCAACCGCCGTCCGCCGACTTGGTTTTGTGGCGCAAACCAAGAAACCCGCCATCCACCGGTATTTGCGCCCTCGATCCAGGAGTGGACGCCACAGCTGCCGCCCGGTTCGAGTTCCGGTCCCGACTGCCCTTCACCGCCGTCCACCGCACGGTCCATCGGCCACAGCACCTCCACGGCAGCTCTCCGTCGACACTCGACGCCCGTGCACCTGCAACTAAAGACCAAGCACACGATCACACCGCACGGTTGACAATTCACTCATCACAGCCAGGAGAAGGTACTCAACATTCCTCACAATGATGCTATAGTAATCATTCACTAATTATAAATTAATACAACTCGTTAGATTCGTCTTGCGAATTAGCCCAGGGGTTCTGCAAATAGTTGTATACATAGATTTTTATTAAATATCTCTAAATAGTAAGATTATTCTCGATAGCTAATTTTTAGCCCCTTAGAATTCAAACGAGCCCATGGTCCCCAACAAGCACATATCTAAGGAACTATCAAGAATCTGCTTCAAGCAATTTAATCCAAACGAGCGCCAATCCGATGGGACATATCTCCTCGATGCAATCCAACCCGTCAAATTGCCTTAAACCGAAAATTGATCACAATCAAGTAAAAAGATTTCGCGATCAGTGTGGGGGGCTGGGGGCAGACGTAAAAGTGGCGAACTACCACAGGGTCTACACATGAGGACACCATGCCCAAACCGCTACCGTATGATGCAACCACTTGATCTTTTGTGCGTAGGGTAGTGCCCGTGGCGCCCCAGGCCGGGCTAGGCGACCGCCTGGACCAGCCAAGGAGAAACCATGGGTCGAACGAACCGAAGCTGGGAGATCGGGAGTGCGTGGTGGGCACGAGGGTGAGAATCAGATGTTGCGCATGCAGGATGCAGCTGGTCCACGGCGCGCGTCGCGACACGGCCGCGCCAACTCACGAGTGCCGCCACCGGTCGCTCAGGCCAGGCCACTCCACCAGCACCTACTACCCAGCAGCAGCAGCAGCAGCAGCAGCATCATCATCTAGCTTAGCTCCCAGTTGGGAGCGTGCCAGGCAGCCAGCTGCCACGGTGCATGCCGGCATGGCGGCTAGCTCCAGCCTGGGCGCCGCAGCGCCGGCCGCCTCGCCGGAGCACGGGTGGCCACGGCGCCACGGTCACGGGCGCGAATCCGGTGCGTGCAAACCCATGTCCGGCTGCCTGGTTTCCAGATCGCATCACCGGATTCTCCTGGCAGCTGCGGCTGCAGCCGGGACCCGGGACACAGTCCTTTCCTTAATCGTATACCCCCCGCCCCCCCCCCAAAAAAAAACTAGTTGTACAGCTTAGATTTTGTAAAAATTGTTACCGAAGATCATCATTTCATGTAGGATCCACTTCTATTTAGATTATTTAGCGCCAGATGTGGGTCATGATTATTTAGTGCTAGGTGTGGCACTCAGGACCACTGTTTCAATGCCACTTTGTATCCCTCGTGATCACAAATTTTGTAATGTTTCCTATGTATTATAAAGTTTGAAAAATTATATGGTAACATATCAAACTATTTTTAAGGATATTTACGTAATTTGTTACCATTTCATAGTTCATCCAGTCTTACAACTCCGATCTTTCTGGGACGGGGAGGATAGGAAGAGTATGATAGATACTTTTTCAAATTTTTTTATGGTTTGATGTTCTAAAAAAATATTCTTTCGGTGGGTTTGTTGCGACGCGATGTGTCAGGTACTCGAGATGCTCGTCTCATGCGCCGCTGGCAACCAGACAATCAGTGATCCATCCCGAGATGTCAATAATACAAATATCAGATGGACAAATTTTGTAATGTTTGGGATGGACCCAAAGATTCGGAGGCGAGCGATCCTTTCTAAATCAGAAAAGCTCGTGCGAGTGGTGTTCGTGACAGTGTACCAACCGCACCCCACGTGGTGCACGCGTTTCTTTTTTTATTCCCCCCAAAACCACTGGTCAACGATCATCAGTCAGGATTTTCATCTTGCAACCGCACAAGAAGCTGCAACACACAGGGGACTGGCGACACACAGCATGGATCAGCAATGCACGCAGAAGCAAGCGACTTGACACGGATGAACCGGGCATGGACTGCCTCGAATGCGGGGCGAATCTAGCATCGGGTCAGTCGGGGCTCGAGCTCCTTCTACCTGTGCTAGAAGTATGGAGTCTCTTAAGCTCCTCCTATAAATTTATAACAATTAAATCTTGAAAGAGTAACTATAGGTAGAAATAATGTGAAACAATCCCTTCTAATATCTTTTCTAGATCTGCCAGATATTGTTAGATATACGACTAACCTAACTAGTATTTTTTGAAGGGGTCTGGTTAGTTAACTTGTTACTACTAAACAGTAGTGGTATTCAGAAACAGAGGTAGAGGTGCCGTACCAGCCGGTACAATATACGTCCGGGCGGGTAGCTAGGTGGTCTCTTTTGGGAGTTATGGACAGGATGGATCCACATCCACATGCGCTCACGGTGCCCTGACCTGCCATGTGCGCCCGAGCCCACTGTATCTGCATGGTCGAGCTCGAGCTACAGGTATCAGTTTACAAAATCAATATCAGAATCCATGCGCTAGGAATTTTGAAGAATCTAATAAGTCATTTGTCGCGTAATTAGAGAATGATTACTGTAGTATCACTGTAGCCAATCATCGATTAATTACCGTTATTAGATTCGTCGTAAAAAATTACACTCATCCCTGAAAAAAATTTACAAATAAATTTTATTTAGTATTCTATGCATGAAAAAAAAATTCTTAATTTGCATGCGCTAGAGAATGATAGGGAATGCCAGAGGAAAACAAACTGGGCCAAAATGGTCGTTGAGTGCATTGATTCGTTCAGAACTGATGCGTCACGATCTGCTTTGCTCCAGTATTAGTGACCGTCAACCACCCGCAAAGCAAGCGCAGCAGCAGCGGTGAATGTGGGGCGAGGGATCGGCGTTCTGCTTCGAAAAAAAGAGCAGAAACTGAAAAGAAAAATAACAAATACTGTAGCAACCACCCGTTGTGTCCTTGTCTTGTCCTCGTGGTCCTGTGCTCGAGAAAAAAACAAGCACGCGTCTCACGTGCGAGGGTGACCATGAAAATGACCGCACCGCCCCGCCAGAGCACCAGCGCCCGGCGTCCGGCGGTGGCTCGCACGTCGCCGGCGGGCCGGCTGTCCAAACAGGTCACGCGGCGGCGCCTTTCACGGGTCAAGCACGCCGTGAAGGCGTGAACGCTTCCCCGCCGCCCGCGGCCCGGCGGCCGGCGGCCGCCGGCCCGCCCCCGCTGCTCTGACTGCCGAGGTCAGGCGGCGAGCTCGGATCCAATCAGGGCGCCGCGGCCTTTTAATGCACGGGTCAATCAGGGGAGCGCGCGGCGACCAGCGGCATCAATGGCGTAGATCCGATCCTGTAAACCTATAAACACAAAAAAAAAATCATATCGAATATTTTGATATATATATATAGAATACTAAATAAAATTTATTTATAAAATTTATAAACCTATAAACTTTCTTGCTGAGACGACGGAGCCGGAGATCCCAGATCTGATCTGAGAGCTGAGCCACCAGGCAGGATCTGGTAGGCGAAAGAAAGACGACTGCTTTGCCTGCTTCTTGTCAGGCTTCGGCGCAAGTGGTTCGGCTCGTAACTGTGCATCGGCAGTGGCGTGTCGCGCGGGCACGTCGATCGTGTGTCGCTGGCGCCAAGGAAGCGGCGGCACGGCGCGATTTTTATTGTTCACCGCAATTTCCACAGCTTCCGTTCCTTTTATCGCTCTTGGGCTAGCCGTGGCTGTAGCTGGTGCTAATGTGTTATTAAATAAAAATGCTGCTAATTAGCTGGAGTTCATGATTGATGCTGGTCTAATATGAAAGAAAACACTACTAGCTGATTGTAAGAGAAAAGATGGACGAGCGGACAGGTGCACGTCCTTTGCTCTTTTTCTTGCCTGCCACAGCTTCGTCAGCAGTGCAGCACGCCAGGAACAGACTAGACAACGAGCGTTGAAAAAAAAAAGAGAGAAGACACCAGGCAACAGTGACTGTGCCAAGGCCACCATCGTATCGATAGCACCAAGCAGCAGCGGGCTGAAAATTTTGGATGCACGGGAACAGCTGCACAAGTCAAGAACAAACAAATGCGGCGGCAGTTTGTTGAGGATCAGAGGAACACGATCCTGAAGACAACCCCGGAAGCGGGATTTCCGTTGTCGCGTTCATTGTATCTCAGAACGGTCAACTGAAACATCGGATACAATCCGTCGTGTTTCTCTGCGTGACGAAATCAGATCGATGTGCCCCGCACTCTAAAACAAACTGAGTATTCTGCACACAAAACAAGCATTCGTTCTTCAATATCTGCAACTACCTCGGCTGCTTACGTGTCATACTCATACTCATATACTCATACATGCATACAAGCCTAGCCTGGCACCTCCAAATGCATCGCGATCAGAACTGCAAACATTCTTCAGCACAATTTCATTTCTTTTTTTTTCTGCGCGTATGAGCTCCCACCAACTCAAGCATCGATCCTCAATGCGCCCAGGTCGAGAGGAACCACTTATTCTGTTCAGGTACGTGTGGATTTGTTTCATTCCGGTCCAGCTGAGGGGTATAGCAATAGCAATCATCCTAGTTGGCAATGAACTGGGAGCATTCTACTCCCTCCGTTCCAAATTATAAGTCATTCCAAGAATCTTGGAGAGTCAAACCATCTCAAAGTTTGACCAAAATTATAGAGAGAAACTCAAAGATTTATGACATCAAATAGGTATACTATTAAAATATAACTAACAAAGAATCTAATGATACTTAATTGGTATTGTAAATGTTATTATCTTGGTGTATAAATTTGGTCAAACTTGAAAAATATTGACTCTCCAAGATTGTTGGGATGACTTATAATTTGGAACGGAGGGAGTATCTCATTAGTAAGTAACTCTTATATTTCTTTTTATTCTAGAGCCTGCCAATGCAGTCTGTGTGTGTCTGTCTGTGTGTCCACAGAGAAGGAAAGCAAAATATCAACCAGCAGTCTGTACTCTGCTCCATCGGCTATCATCGTTGTCGATCCGGTGAATATAGTTGTACCGATTTTCTCTGATATAAGTCACCCCAGACCATATTCCTCGAACAAGAAGGATGCTTGCAAACACCATGCTTCCAAATGTGCAGACCACCTGTGCACACAAAACATGAACCAGTTTTACTGAAAGGGACAAAACAAATTCGCAACATCATCAACGCAATAGAATGCAAAGCCATTTATATCATGTCATGTGCTCCTCAAAGTACAATATTCCAGTGATGCACGCACCAACTGAAAAGTTTGTAGATATGCTCTAAGCGGACAATCAAATTTACTGGGCTTGCCATCTTGCCGACAATCAAACTTATTTCGAGAGTTACAAGAAACAAACTGAACATGACATTTGTTTAATATTCAAAGCATGCCATTTAGAATTATATTTAAAGCATTGAGAGGCATATGACAAGAACATTGTATGGGCTCCCCGTTTAAAACTTTAAATGCAGTCAGAGGGAATTTCCAACAAACTGACCAATGTGAGCCTTATTAATGTCTTACACACAAATCTGGCCACATGCTGACGAATCCAGTTGCTGGACATTTCCTGACCTGGTATCAGGCAGTTGTGACCCTATCCTAATTGAGTAATTGGTGAGTTTATTGCACGGATCAACCACTACTTGATATCAGTTGGAGAAGACCAAGTAAATTGCACCGGGAGTTTATTGTGAACAAATTCTTTTGGGTAGTACTGGTAACCAGAAATATAACACGAATGACATGTGTTGGTCACCTTCAACTTCAATATGGACTGAACCAACAAACTACTTCAATTCACACTATAATTCAGAAGATTGGCATGATCCTCCATGATATTTGCTTTCTGATTCTTGCCAATTTCTTTATCAGCCAGTACCACCACAAGTTACTCCTAGTGTACATTCAATAGATCGGTTCATGCTCATTTCACCTGCTGCGACAATTTACAAGTACTGACAAAAATATTCCTGGCTGAAGCTCGAATGTGGTTCAATTGGCTCCCAGCCCAACAAACCAAGGTAGTCTGTGCCGAGGCAGTACAGCCAGTACTTAACAAGCCCAAAATAAACTGGAGCTTGATGGAAACTTAATTTCGTTAGTTCTTGACAGTGATATGTCTTACAGCCTCATAGTACCAGGCTTGGGCAGCAAAAATTTTGGTTAAAATCAAATGGGATCTTTCCTGGCCCAGCACCAAAATCTCCAGGTTTCTAAAGGCACAGTTACAAGCCCAATTGACAGGATTCAGTGAGGAAGGCCTACTTAGACAACAAAGAGGGCGAGGGGCTTGAATACACAAGGTGGTAGAGGTGCTCAAATTGCAGATGGGCTTCAATTTGACATAGGCCTAAAAATTGTTGACTGAACATTTAATTGTAGAAGGGTTGCTACTTGATAGTGTATTTTGCTGTTTTGATTATCAAGTGATAATGGGTACTAGGGCAATAAAGGATAAGCACAGAGAAAAAGGCTCCCACAGGGCCTGTAGTCTGCACTCATGCACTCAGTTTTTAGCAGAAGACCCAACTAAAGTAGACAGCAGATAAAGGGTGTACCCAGTGCAAAAGCTCCCACACAACTACACAAGGTGGGTCTGGGAAAGGGAATTCCTACACAGTGCAAAAGCTCCCCCACAAGTTCCTTTGAAATTCTGCAAAGAGGCTGTTTCGAAGCCAGGATCTCCAGGCCGCCCACAAGGTAGGGAGCCTCTACCACTGCGCCAGGTCCACCCTTCTAAATTAGACAGCAGATAAAACTTGAAAATTGCTATTGTCTGAATGCAGGGGCCAGGAGTAACACTAGCTAGAAAGTAAGAGGAGTTCAAAGTTAAAAAATACTAGATGCAGAGTGACAGGGTGGCTTATCATTTATCAAACAATATAAACATGCAACATATTGAAATAAGGAAATCCCCATTCAGATAATATTATCAATTTCGTGAGTTAGTATGTTCAATACTTTAATCACATATATGGTAATCCAAAACTCACATATGGCAACAGGGCTTTTCACCATATTTTACCACTCAGATAATTACAGTTTACAATTAGTCAATTACCAACATATACACATCCTGCCTGTGGCTAACTGGAATCCAGCCAGTTGCCCTGACCCCTGAGTCTACAATCATCCTAGCATATTCATCTAGAGGGTGGCTGATACACATACACCATCATATTGTGAAGGTCTCAGCCAGGCATGACAAGGAGGAGATGCTGCATCGACCGAGCTCAACCTTACTGGCTGCTGTAGAAGACAACCCTCAGGCTGCTCCACTAGACTAGTACCTTACCATGCAGCAGCTGACTTCGTGTGATGGGTGCTTCTACAATCCTACTCTGGCTGGTTCTACTTAATTATCTTGTGCCCTATGAATTATCTGTACTAAAGCTTGAGCTATCACAAATCTTTGCAGTAAGCCTAACGTGCTTCATTATACTCTTCCTATTTGAACCTATTTTCTCTTCTGCTGAAGAACCAATTCCGAATCTGCTAAACCCATTCTTTGAGTACGTAAAACGATGAGTCATGAAGAACAAAGGTGATCCCCTGATTTAAGGGAAATAAATACCCAACTAATTGAGCATTATTTATAAATTTCGAACCATGTGACAGCGCACGTAACAATCCTAGTATTATTTCACAATTTTAAGAATCAAGGTAACCAACAGCATATTTTAGACAAATTCTCCAAGCAGCATGCAATGGATGTCTCTTCAACATGAACTAGATACTTGATCCCTGAATCTAAATGCCATTCTGAGGAACAAACTACACTGCTATCCAGCGCAAGTAACATCAGACAAGCACAGATCGAGTGATGTTTCACAACTGGTGCGAGGCAGGCCATGAAACAGCTCAGCATACAAATGCGTCGCTCACCTCGAGAAGACCCTTCAGGATCCATAAGAACGTCAGGACAAGCACGCCATTGACCGAGAACTTCACCTGCATACGCACGGGCAACACCAGATCAGGACCCAATACCGAGAGATCCTAGCACCATTCCTCCGCGACGCCAATTTCCAACTGAAATCTAAATCGAGTAAAGAGAAACGGGGAGCGGAACAGACCAGCTCAGCGGGGACGGAAGGCGGCAGCACGGACCTGGCGGCGCGGCCCGCCCGGCGGGAGGCCTTCCTGAACACGGAGTGCAGGAACCGGGCCAGTAGGTCCAGGCTGCGGTCCTCGTCCTCGTCGTCGTGCTCGTCCGCGTCGTCCTCGTCCTCCTCGCCGCCTTCCCGGTAGGAAGCGGTGGCGCCCGAGAGATCGCCGACCCAGGGGCGGGCGTCCGGGACGACGACGACGGCGTCGGGGTGCCGGCGCCGAGCGGCGCGGAGAAGGCGAGTAGCAGGAGAGAGGCGCAGGTGGCGGGGGGATGCGGAAGGGGAGGGGTGGAAACGGTGGCGGGAGGCAGGGGCGGGGAGGAGATGGGGGAGGAGGGAGGTCGAGGTCGCCATGGCAGCGGGGAGGCAGCGAGCTGGTTGGTGGCTTCGTCCCGAGTTCGTGACCGTCCACCCTTTTCTTATCGGTTATGTTTGGATTTTAGTGTAAGTGGAGTTTGTTTCTATAACATTGTCCAGAAACCGTTGCAAAAATGGAACAGCATCCAAATTTTGACTTTAAAAATATCTTAACATGTTTTTTATTCATGAACAATGCAGTTTGTAACTGGAAAGATTTTCTAGACATTGTTAGATCGGTAAAATCAATTCGGTAAATTAAAAGTTCCATCCGCAAAATTGATTCAGCAGTAAACCACATATCCCTTCAGCAAAAAGCCACATATAGTCACTATAGTAATTGTAGATGTAATAATCTAGTTTCTCGAATATGTTTATAAAGGTAGGGTTTACTTGCATTTATTAAAGGTGTGCATGCATGGGTTGTTTGGGTTGTTTTGTACAAAAAAATTCACATTGAATTTTATTTATCATTTCACCAACTTTTCTACCATTAGAAGTAACATATAAGATTGTTACATTTCAAAAAAAAGCTCACATGGATTGTAATCCAAAAATGTTAATTCGTGTTAGTATAACATATATGTTCCATCCATTTCAAATTATAGTTCGTTTGATTTTTATAGATATATAGTTTTTTCTTGTGTATCTAGGCATACGTTGTATCAGATGCATGATAAAAAAAATATATTGTAATTTGGGATGGGAGGAGTAGAACAGTAGAAAGCGCAATACTGGTATCAATGGAACATATACTCCCTCCTCCCAAGAAAGATGCAATTCTGGCTTCTTGAGGACTCAAACAATTCCATGTTTGATCAAATTTATACAAAATAGCATTAACATTTATGTTACATAATAAGTATTATTAAATTAATCATTTATTATGCTTTCATACTAAATCTATTTGGAGATATAAATGTTAGTATATAAATTTGACCCCTCAAAGATCGAGAGTTGTATTCTTTTGGGGATGGAGGGAGTAGTTTTATTATGCTCTAAACCACCTCCACAATTTTGTATTTTGTGATACATGCAGTTAAATGTTATAAGCTTATTTACCTGACTAGAAAGATTGCCTCGCTACGCTACGCCTGTAGAGGATGCGTGATGTGCTGCTGGTTTCTTGTTGATGTTGCATGGATGATTGATTTTTAGGGCCATGGCAAATGATAGTGTTAGCGCTTAGGAGTGGCAAGATTGCCTGTGTGTTTGATGATCCGTATGATCAATTTGAATGGGAATCAGGAGTTTGAAGTGCCAGATAATCTGATGCAGATGACATGAAGCATCTATATTATCCCATTACTAAGATAAGTGTTCTCAGTGCTTTACTGCTAGCACCACAAATATAACTCGGCACCTTTTGGCTGTGCACTTGTTCATAACTACAGGCACTGAATCAAAGCGATAACTGGAAACTAAAATTAGAGAGGAAAATAAATGGTTTCCTAGACATAATTCTATGAAAAAAATGAAACATAATGTGCGTCATCAATTGTATGAGCGTGTTGCTCCTCATATTGTATAGCACTGCAGAAAAGAATTCCATCACAAGCTGGAATGAGTGCAGGGAGGCAGATGGACCTTGCTCAAGTAGCACGTCAGATGGGAAACAATTCCAATCTGGAAATGGCATTTCCATGTTGTCAGATTGAAAATGACATTTAGAAATTTTTAGAGGCAGCGTCCTTTGCAAGAATTGCAGAGACACAGAGAGTTCGGTGAAATAAAGAAATAGATACAGGTGGAATGCTGGAATTGCATAGAGGGGACATAGTAGGCTGTAGAGAAAACAATGGTAGAATATTTTTTTATTTTTAACCTATTTTTAATTTTATTTTAAAAATAACCCACCCGGATATATATTTGCAGATCTAATCTTTTTGGTCGCGCCGGTCTGCGTGGCGTGACAAAAACACACTGTCGCGCCACATGCATTGGCGTGACAAGATGTGCCACGTTGGCACGCTTCGGAGCGCTCGGAAGAGGTCTGCCAGCTCATATTCCACGTGTCAACCTTATCACACCACTCCCACCGGCGTGACAGTACAGCCTTGTCACGCCAGCTTAGAAAAATCATATCTTTTTCATACGAACTCGGATGGAGATGATTTTTATACAAAAATTGTAGCTCTCAACGAGATATACAACTTTGTAGTTTTGAGTTTTTTCATTTGAAGTTATTAAGATGGTTAAATAATTGATTTAAACTTTTGACAGCATATTAAGCACTTTACCTCTATCGGATCATCTCTAACTTGACATGTTTATCATGGTTCTACAAATTAAGTTCTATATAATATTTGATATATGAAATAATATGGACTAAATAATAATAGTTCGATAAGAGATACAATGAGAAATCAAACTATATCATCATTGAGTACGGAATATAATGCAACACTCTATGTATTATTAATTATAGCTTTAACTTGTGAGTTGGTCCATGCTAATAGCGTGGCTAGTTTTGGTACATTTTGTTTTTTATTATAAATACTTTGTTGTAGCAGGCTATTTTGTTTGTTCCCCTAGAGTTTGTTCTTCAACCACTATACAACACTAAGTCTTATTATACATATTTTCACATCGCCTATCAAATTACGTGCATATACATTATATCTATTTTGTACAAATCAACTCTGAAGTTACATGTGCATATGTACAACCGTTTTGCCACCACCACCTGTATGGAGACTTCTCTACTACCGTTGTGCCGAATTTCTTACGGTCCCTGATGTTGTTGGAAGCCCATATACAAATAAGCATATAAAACAATCAATAATTGTGTCATTCTTTTGCATCCATATATTATGTTGTTTTGACCCCATCATCATGCCCCATCATTTTACTTCCATCTATCAGGATCAACCTGTTTTGATCCCCATTAGACGTGCCATACGGCGTAGTCGATTGGGTGGGAAAGTCTGACGAATTTTTGTATTCGGCATGGACTCTATAATTATATTCTAATTTTTTTAATTCTTTAATTATGAAATTAGATATTTTTCAATTGTATATGATATGGCCTCTTGAGTCAGTTTAGATCATTAGTTCTTCGTAAAATCCAATTGTGTAAATCCTTCTCCTTTTTAGATTAATGTATAACTTTCTAGACCCTCTCGACGAACGTGGTGGCTCTTTTTTTTCTATAACAACACTTGCTTATTAATATAATATATATCTGGAGTGGTGGGACCATGGAGGCACCTTGAGTGATGATCTTGGCTAGCCAAACCAAGCAGTGCAATCGATAAGCGTTGCGCTGACCAAAGGAGATACAGTGAAAAGAAGGCCATAAGATGGAGAACAACAAAGAACTCATTTCATCTAAACCATTTAATTACTAGTATAAAACTTACACATTTGTATCTTTTTCAAACTGTTATCATATTTTAAGATCTTAATCTTTCAAAAAAAATACTTGATCTAGCTTATAGCTATAATTAATATCTAGGGAGTTGCATTATATTTCATACACAAGGATGATATAGTTTGATTTCTCATTGTATCTCTTATCGAACTATTATTCGTTAGTCCATATTATTTCATATATCAAACATTATATAGAACTTAATTTGTAGAACCATGATAAACATGTCAAGTTAGAGATGATCCGATAGAGGTAAAGTGCTTAATATGCTGTAAAAAATTTAAATCAATTATTTAACCATCTTAATGACTTCAAATGAAAAAAAATCAAAACTACAAAGTTGTAGATCTCGTTGAGAGCTACAATTTTCGTATAAAAATCATCTCCATCCGAGTTTGTATGAAAAAGATATGATTTCTCTAAAGTCAAACCTTGTCACGCCATCGGGGGTGGCGTGACAAGGCTGTACTGTCACGCCGGTGGGAGTGGCGTGACAAGGTTGACACGTGGAATATGAGCTGGAAGACATCTTTCGAGCGCTCCGAAGCGTGTCAACGTGGCACATCTTGTCACGCCAATGCATGTGGCGCGACAGCGTGTTTTTGTCACGCCACGCAGACTGGCGCGACCAAAAGGGTTAGATCTGCAAATATATATATCTAGGTGGGTTATTTTTAAAATAAAATTGAAAAATAGTTTAAAAATAAATAAAAATTCGACATAAATGGAATTCCATTGCACCGTACAATCAAGAATAATTTGACGAACATTAATCATGAACTAGTGTATGAGGCGCGCCATTGGCGCGCGGCGAATAACGCTGGATTGAAATCATGCAAAAGAAAGGGATGCGGCGGATTCGGCGGTGGTTCTAATTGGAAGGGATAGACTTGTCCGTTACATAAATTTTGGAAACAATGCTAAGAACTGCCGAAATACACACGAAATAGTCAATGGAAACGGCTCGCAGGCGAGCGCACACAGCTGCCGAAACGATAAGCTATTTAGCCTGCATTGTGTTGCAGGGCATGGCTTCAAAAGCTGCAGCCTTTCTGTTGCCGAAGCCTGCGTGTAACGAACATGGCACCATTTATGCCATTTCGAGTGATTTTGGTGATCGTATGAAAATGCAATTAATATGACTAATAGTTTTGTTGAGTGAACATTTCTAGATCCCAGGGATGATATAAAAAGGCCATACAAACAAATACACGAAGAAAGAACTCAAAGAAATGCTGAATTGGACGAGTTCTACTGAAACCAGTAGCACCGGAAGAACCGATGCCTATAGCATCGGTGCATCCAATGGTTGTCGGAAGATCCGACAGCCTGACTTTGATGCAAGACTGAGCGCCTCTGGAGATCAAGTGAAGAAAGAATGAAGCACCAGTTGAACCGACGGTGTCAAGAGAAGCGTCGGTGCAATCAACGTACTCAGCACTGGTTGAACCAGTGGAGTGTCGGAGCAAGGCATCGGTGCAATGACGTCAGCAAGAGCAACAGCTACATGGAGATCAAGAGGCACCAGTTGAACCGACACTAAGTCATCGGTTAAACCGGTGGTTACCAACTCAGCTGCAGAAGTGTCAGAGTTGCCAACGGCTACTTCAGAGCGCAGAGTGACTGTGTAACATCCCGAAAATTCACTAAATAAATTATGCGCTAAAGTTGTTTTTGTCATTGAGCTCGACTCAAACCCTGAACCCTAATCCCCAGAGCCTCTCCCGAACAACCCGACAACCGACTTCAATCCACGTCCCATCTCCTTCAACGCGACGCGTCGTGACCGGCCGCCGCGAATCCCGCCCCTTTTTTTTTCCTCTCTCTCCTCTTCCCTCTTCCCCTCCGACCGCGTACCACACCTCCCGCGGCCGCACGCCACGCGTGGCCGACCGCGGCCGTGGTCGCCGCTGGCGCGCACCGCCCCTCCCCTCCTTTTTCCTTTCTCTCCCTCCCTTTTTCCCATTTCCTTTCCCTTTAATTCTTTTTCTTATTTTCTTTTTCTTTTCCCCTTTTCTCTTTTCTTTTCTCTCCCTCTCTCCTTCCTTCCTCCCCCTCCTCTGCCTCGCTCCCGGCCGTGCACCACGCGCGCACCGGCCCGGCCCCCCCTCGCCGCCACTCCGCACGGCTCGGCCCGCGCGCACCCGCACGCGCCGGCCACGCTCCGTGGCCGCCCGTACGCCCAGTGCCCCGAGCCGCGGCACCGCGCCGCGCCACGCCACCGCCCGCTCAGCCGCGCGCGCTCCCAGCCCGCGCACCGCCCCTGCCGCGACACCGCCACGCCACCACCCGCTCAGCGCCGTTCGCACGCACGCGCACGCGCGCGCCGCCGCACCGCCCGCCGTGCCGCCGCTGTGCCACCCGCTGCGCCGCTCGCCACCGCCCAGAAACGCGCGCCACACGCGTTCCACGCGCACTGAGCCGCGGCGAACGCGCCAAGCCGCAGCAACGTGAGCTCCGCCGAGCCCACGTGCACGCCTGGCCGCGCCGCGCGCCGCCCGCTGCTGCCCGCATAGCGCCGCCCTGTGCTCACCGCTGCAGCACACGTCCCATCACCCATGCACAACCTCGCTGCCCGTGCGCCGCTCCACGACGCGCGAGCGCGGCCGAGCGCCATTAAGGCCGCCGCGCCGCCCGCCTGGCGCCACCTACTCGCCACCAGCCACGCCCCCCCCCAAACCGACCTACATCGGCTATAAAAGGCCCCGCCGGCGCCGCTCCTCCGCACCCAAATTTCCCCGGTCACCACCGCCTCTCCTCGCAGCTCACAGCGCCGCCGCCGCCGCCATTTCCGCCCGCCGCCGCTGGTACGCGCCGCCCTGCTCCCTCGCCGCGCCCCGAGCCGAGGTGAGCTGGGGAATCGAACCCCACGCCCCCTCTAGCCCTTCTCCCCCACCCCCGGCCGCCGCCGTGGTCCAGGACGGCCCAATCGGCCGCCGCCGGCACCCCGGGGACACCTCCCCTGTTTCCCAGCGTGGGAGGGAGGAAGGGGATGGCAATTTTTCCAAGAACCCCTCCCCCTTTTCTTTATTTCTTAAAGAAACCTTCCACCCTTTTGTCTTTTTGCAGAAACACCCCCACCTTTAATATATTTGCGAATAAACCCCCCTCCAATATAAACTTAATCTCAAGTATACCCCTGACCTCTCCAGAATAACCCAAAAGCTTCCAAAAACTACAAGCAGACCCCTGCCTACCCAGGATTATTTACAACCAGGCCCCTGGCCCCTTAACTAACCCTCGAACCTTTGCGAAACCTATTATTTCATGCGCCTAAACAACTCCGATTGACCCCAAACTTTACCATGTCACTTCTATTATAGTTTCGGGCCGCGCTATTACCAAACCACTCAAAGATGTCACTTCTATCTCCATATTCTATGTGATTCCGATTCGAGCTCAACGATAGATCTTGTATTGATTGGATGTTTGTTGTGTGTGCTGTAGACCGCGGTGTGAACGAAGGAGAGCCCGCTAACGAGCAGTACTGCGAGCAAGAGAACGAAGACCAGTTCCGCGACCCCGAGCCCGAAGGACAGGACTTCCCCGAAGGCTTTGAAGACGGCAAGTTCAATCCCATCCTTTGATGCATGTTTCGGTCCTAGATTTTATAAACACAACCCCATGGCCCGTTTTATAAAGTTGCATATGTTTTACTTGCATGAAAACACGGTTGGATAGCCACCCCTTGATTTGTGACGACTATTCCTTGACCACCTAGATTAATGTCTGATTTTGCTTGGACGTTAATCGATATTAGAACGCTTAGGACTCTACTCATAATATAATTTATTTGATAAAGAAAATGTGTGCGTGTGGGAAGGGAATAAAAATGTGGATTTTCGAAAGATGAGTATGGACGGGATGGACGGCATTTCTGTATGGATTGCCGATTGGTGTGCTTATGCCTGTGTGGCAGGGCAAAGAAGGGAGATATCCATCTTGTCGTGTCTAAGGACCGAGTTGGTGTGTCATCTCACCTAACTCCTTTATCGTGCAAACCACTCGACCGTTGAATGGGCAACGGCGTAGCATAAATCCCACTAGTTGGTGTGATAGCCATCAGGAGAGCTGAGAGCAACGGGTGACTAAGGAAAAGGGATAAGCCCCGAGTGACTTATGCCCGGTTATACCTAAGTGAACGGTCGATGACCCCTTGGTGCATCCCGTGATGGCTAGTCAGGCTTAGCTATGGTGGGTAATGGCTATGTTGGGATCTACACCGACACGACGGTGTTCGAGTTGTGGTATCCTACTTGTGGGCAAAGTTGCACACCTCTGCAGAGTTAAGAATCTATTCGAATAGTCCGTGCCCACGGTATTGGGCGAGTTACGGTGTGGTCACATAACTAGTGTTTCCTTGGGATGGGCTGGTGTGAGTTGTTTTGGAATTGTGTCCGGCAGTTGTGCCGTGTGCTACGACGGACGGGGAGTCCGGTAGCAGTTTTAAAACCTGAACTCTGTGTTACTACAAAAACTGATTTCTAAAAGGTTCTCCGTAAAATAAACCCCTGCATAAAATGTCGTTTTTCCTGCAAATTAAACCGTAACCATATCCTTGATTTACCTATGCATATTATTCTGTTATAACCCCCTCCGTGGGTGTGGTTGGACTTGCTGAGTACGATCGTACTCACCCCATTCTCACTTTTTACAGAAGAAGACCCGGACTTCGTTCCAGACGTCGCCGAGTAGGGTTATCGTTCTACACCCAACCTTGCTGTGGAACCGGCCCCGTTGAGATGCCTCCGCTGTTGCAGTACTCTGAGCCCGTAGTGGACCCTATGTGGTTTGCAGTCTGGTGTTATGTTGTAGCTTGGTTAATAATTATCATCATCTGTATCGAGTGTCCTCCAAGGTTTGTACGGTTTTGAACCATCTGATGTAATAAATGTGGCATCAGCCTCCTGGGACTGGTGCTTTGTATCACATTTAAGTCTTCTCTTATGAGGGGACGCTTCAGACTGGAAGAACCGATACCCTATACATCGGAAGTTCCGATGCCTACGCGGAAACTGGCTAACAGCTAGTTCGAGTTGGTGGCCTATATATACATCTCACCCCGGCCATTTGAAGATTGTTGGAGTCCCAAGACATCTCATACACACCCAAGAACACCTCCAAGCCATACAAGAGCTCATTGATCATATCCTTAGGTTTTAGCACAAGCTTTGTAAAGTGTGAGTGCTAGATTAGCTCTTGAGTGAGTGAAAAAACAAGGTTGAGATTCTTGTGGCTGGTTCTAGAGTGAACCACACTTGTATTACGGTGTGCCGGCCCCTTGGAGCAATTGGTGGCTCGCCGGCAAGTCAAAGACCATCCGGCTTCGTGTGGAGCGGCGTCGACAACATTGTGCGGGGGACGGAGACCCCTCCTTCGTGGGCAATGTCCCTTAGTGAAGATCGGGATCAAGGTGACCGTGATTGTGTTCACGGAAGAGACTTGATTGCCGGGAAAGCGATGCTCTTCGTGAGTGCTTCAACAACGTGGACGTAGGGGCGTCTTTGTGGCAATCCGAACCACGGGATAAATCCTCGTGTCGAGAGTTCGCTTTCTCTCATCCCTCCCTTTAAGCTTCCGCATTTCATATTGCAACTTGTGTGCTGTTACTTTCTTGGTGTAGTATCTTGTTAGGATTGGCTATAGGTTGTAAAACTTTTTTGGGATGAGGGTTTCACACTAAGGTGAATCGTAGTTGCACATCTAGATAGCTTGATCTAGTTTAAGTTTTGTGCAAACTAGTTTGAGCCATAGGTTAAGGTAAAAAAATAATAGTGACTAATTCACCCCTCCCCCTCTTAGGCTAGAGCACCCGATCGCTTTCAATTGGTATCAGAGCCGGGACTCACTTCTCTAAAAAAACCCAATTTCATTGGCAAATTTGTGTTTACCGGCTCATTAGATCGGTAGGCTTCACCGCCTAGTGAGTTAGCTCTTAGGGGGAAAGGATGGATCCTTTTAGACCCGCTCCACGGTTCGACGGCATGGGCTTCCAACGATGGAAGGTTTTGATGCAAGCCCATCTCCAAGCGACGGGGCTAAACGTTTGGAGAGTAGTGAGTGAAGGGGTAAAAAATAATAGTCAACAAGAGAAGCAAAATGATGTCACTGCCAAATACATAATCTTGTCTTCTCTTAGTGACAATGTGTTCAATCGTGTTTATTGTTGTGAAAATGCTAAAAAGCTATGGAAGACTATTATTGAGAACCATGAGGGCACGGAGGATGTTGCCAACGAAAGATATCATGTTCTCATTGATAAGCTTAATAGCTTTAAGCCACTTGATGATGAGAATGCCGAATCTATGTACTCATGTTTGAACACTCTTGTGAATGAGATCAATTCTTTAGGTGTAAAGCAAATTGAAGACTTGGAACTCATTCACAAGATACTTCACTCACTCCGAAGGCCGTACTATGATTTGGTGACCACAATTCTATATGAGAAAGATCTCAATACAATGACACAAAATCAAGTTCTCAACAAGGTGATCGCTCATGAGCTACGCAATGACATCAAGGCAAAAGCGTCATCTTCCTCACCAACACATAGTGCACTTGCATGCAAGCAACTCAAAAAGTTGAAGAAGATGGCCATCAAAGGTAGCTCAAGTGATGAGGAAGAAGAAGATGCAAGAAACTCCTCAAATGATGAAAAAGAGCCAATGCACCCCAACCTCTACAAGCAAGTAAAAAAGATGAACAAATGCTTGAAGAAAATCAACTCAATGGGGTATATGATCTTCCTCAAGGATGGGCCTCCCCATCAACTCATGAAGGTTGAGAAAAAATTCAAGAAGAACAAGCAAAAGAAGGAGAAGAAGCCCAAGCATGAATCATTTGTCATATTTGGTGAATCGATAAGCGGTGGTGAAGAATCAAATGCAAGTTCATGTGATAAATCAAACAAGAAATTCACCACCCGCATAGGATCATCATCCAACACTTGCTTTATGGCTAAAGATATGGATAGCGATGTAAGTGATGATGACTCCAACTCTCCTTCAATTGATGAACTTCTTGACCTTGTTCATGAACACCAAAAAGTCATTAAGAAGAAATTAAAGGAAATCAAAAACCTTAATGCTCTCAATGATCTAAATGCTTCTCTCGCTACAAATTTTGAAGATTTGATGTGCAAATTCAAATTGATTAGCAAGGAGCATGAAGAGCTCAAATTAAAATTTGAGAGCATTAATGGTACTAATGACTTTTTGGAATTGAAGCAAACTATCCCTTGTGCAATTCTAATCTCTAGGATAGATGCTTCAACTTCTTGCATTGATTTAATTGATGAATCTTGCTCTAACCCTTGCAATGAGAAATGCAATAAGAATATTGTTGTAGAATCATGTGATGATCTCATTGCCAAGAAGAATGATGAGCTCAAGCAAGAAGTGGAAAGACTCATGAAGGACTTGTATAGATTGAAGGGCAAAGGCATAGAGAGCAATGTCCTACCTTCTCAAGATAACTGTGAAGACATGGTGAAGAAGCTTGAGAAGGGGTCCACCGTGACTTGCTCAAAGTGCCACAAAGAAAGCGACAAGTCCAACAAGTGTCCTCAATCAAGAAAGAAGCTTCCGGATGAGAAGAACAAGAAAAAGCTAACAATTAAGAGTTCTCTCATCTACACCAAGCCCAACCGGAGGAACAAAAGCAATAGCACCTCCTATATGATAAAAAAGAAGACCAATGGGAAGGTGGTTGCTCACAAGGTTGGGAAGAAGGAAAGGAGTTGGAATCACTCCATTTGGGTGCCCAAGGACATAATCACCAATATGAAGGGGCCTCAAACGGTGTGGGTTCCAAAAGAGACTTGAAGCCCAAGAATGGCTACGGGAGATTTGGAGACTTAGCTTACAAGTTGAAGAAAAGATTCAAGTCAAAAAAAAGCTAAGCTCACAATTTGGACATTTATTGCCCAAATCCCCCATAAGGTAATGGTAGTTAGATTTCAATTCAAGCATCATGTAGCTCCATTGCTCTTGCTAGGATATTTGCATGTCTTGCATCTCCTAGTGTGATATATGGTGGGTTACTTGTGTTATGATTCTAATCCATGAGCAACCTACATGGTTTGATAAGTGTGTAGAAAACTACACAAGGTTACCCTTCATGGTACATAGTCTTCATAAGGTATGTATTTCATTTGTGTACCATGAACACAAGCTATAGGGTAAACTTCCCAAATTATTGTCAAAAACTATGTGTATACTTTTGCTTGGTGATTCAAACACTAAATGCACACATTTAGAGGGAGTTCATCCTATGGTTTGTGATTTTGAGATTAACATATTTGCTAGTTTATCTTTTGTAGTCTCACGATAGAGTTAACACTCTAAGAGAATGTTATTCACGCTCAATGTGAACAAACAACTCTATAAGAGTGATTATATATTTTGTGCTTCATGCATATTGAGCCATACTCTATTGAACTTAAATGCTCATATCTAGGTTCATAGGCTATGTGCTCATACATTTGCTTAATCTTGGTGTATCAAGTGCTCATCTTCTAAAGACTTTCAATTGATTGCAAATCACTTTCAATTGGTACATGCAAGGTAAACAAAGAAAAACTCCCGAAGGTATGCAAGGTTCTAAACTCATTCAATTGATATCATTGTCAAACCTTTATTATTTTAGAGCTACCTCCGAGTATGATATGATCTAAGCTTTCTTGTTGGAACATCTAGTTGTACACTTGACTTTCACATTATCATTTTGTGAACACATTTGTGGAAAGCTTAGCTCATGTCATGCTAGTTTCGTGATGTTGTGATCCACCGTAGTAAATTTGCAATTGGTATCTTCATTGATATCATACTATTGGATTATAAATCATGGAACTAACTCCCTAGCCTAATAATCTTCTCTTGAGCTATATTGTTCTGCAAGACCTTTTAGGTGCAAGACCTTTTAGGTGATTTGATTCCAAAGAGGGAGAAATATGGATCAAAGCAAGTAATATTCCCAACAAAGTGGGAGAGATGTTCCCAAGAAGGGAAAATATATTCCAAAGGGGGAAACATGCCGATTGGATCAAATCAACATATGAGAGAAGAGTAGCAAATATGGGAGGAACAAAAGGGGGAATCATGGTTTTAGGGGGAGACCAAGCCGTCATTGGATGATGGAAGCATCCAAGCAAGTGTAAGTGGTTCAATTTGACAATTTTTGCAAATTTTATACTTGGTTTGATTATGTTGTCATCAATCACCAAAAATGGGGAGATTGTAACGAACATGGCACCATTTATGCCATTTCGAGTGATTTTGGTGATCGTATGACAACGCAATCAATGGGATTAATAGTTTTGTTGTGTGAACATTTCTAAATCCTAGGGATGATGTAAAAAGGTCATACAAACAAATACACGAAGAAAGAACTCAAAGAAATGCTGAATTGGACGAGTTCTACTGAAACCAGTAGCACCGGAAGAACCGATGCTAGGCATCGGTGCATCCGATGGTAGTCGGAAGATCCGACGGCCTGGCTTTGGTGCAAGATTGAGCGCCTCTGGAGATTAAGTGAAGAAAGAATGAAGCACCAGTTGAACTGACTGTGTCAAGAGAAGCGTCGGTGCAATCAACGTACTATGTTCCAGAGACGATGTCAAGCGCGAGGTAGCCACGCCTTCAGCACTGGTTGAACCAGTGGAGTGTCGAAGTAAGGCGTCAGTGCAATGATGTCAGCAAGAGCAACGACTACATGGAGATCAAGAGGCACCGGTTGAACCGATACTAAGTCATCGGTTAAATCGATGGTTGCCAACTCAGCTGCAGAAGTGTCAGAGTTGCCAACGGCTACTTCGGAGCGCAGAGTGACCAGAAAAACTGATGCCCTATGCATCGGAAGTTCCGATGCCTACGCGGAAACTGGCTAATGGCTAGTAACGGCTAGTTCGAGTTGGTGACCTATATATATGTCTCATCCCGGCCATTTGAAGATTGCTGGAGTCCCAAGACATCTCATACACACCCAAGAACAACTCCAAGCCATACAAGAGCTCATTGATCATATCCTTAGGTTTTAGCACAAGCTTTGTAAAGTGTGAGTGCTAGATTAGCTCTTGAGTGAGTGAAAAAAGCAAGGTTGAGATTCTTGTGGCTGGTTCTAGAGTGAACCACACTTGTATTACGGTGCGTCGGCCCCTTGGAGCAATTGGTGGCTCGCCGGCAAGTCAACGACCCTCCGGCTTGGTGTGGAGCGGCGTCGACAACATTGTGCGGGGGACGGAGACCCCTCCTTCGTGGGCAATGTCCCTTAGTGAAGATCGGGATCAAGGTGACCGTGATTGTGTTCACGGAAGAGATTTGATTGCCGGGAAGCGATACTCTTCGTGAGTGCTTCAACAAAGTGGACGTAGGGGCGCCTTTGTGGTAATCCGAACCACGGGATAAATTCTCGTGTCGAGAGTTCGCTTCCTCTCATCCCTCCCTTTAATCTTCCGTATTTCATATTGCAACTTGTGTGCCTTTATTTTTTTGGTGTAGTATCTTTTTAGGATTGGCTATAGGTTGTAAAATTCTTTTGGGATGAGGATTTCACACTAAGGTGAACCGTAGTTGTACATCTAGATAGTTTGATCTAGTTTAAGTTTTGTGCAAATTAATTGGAACAATAGGTTAAAATAAAAAATAATAGTGCCTAATTTACTCCCTCCCGCACCCGATCGCTTTCACTGCGGAGGCGTCGTCTTTGCCGCGCATGAACCGGAACCTGCATCGATTAGGAAACAGGCACCAAAATGGAAATGAGCAGAATGTGTTAGCCACTTTCAGCGATGAAAAGTAAAGAAGGCAAAGAGAACGCACCTGTGATAACAAGGACGACTATGCGGGCCTATTACCGCTGGTCTAGTTCTTGAGGGCACAACGTCTGATGTAGGAACAGGCAGCCACCACATGGCGCTTAGCGAAGTCGAGGGTGAGGTTGATTGCGCCGGCAAGGGTGAGCATAGCCGGAGGAAGGAGCTGGTACAGGACGTTGTTCGTGGCTAGTCTTCTGATGGAATTTTCATTGTTGGGCAGAGTGCATATGAACGCAACGGTTCAGATCAGCGTGCCCGTTGTCAGGCAGAGTTTCGTGTTCTTGATCAGTGTAGCACATAGCCACCATAGCGGGTATGCATGGGAGTGCAAGGCATGATAGACGACTGCATAAGAGAGCACACCAAATATCGCGAACAACAAACTGTTTTGAAATGGCTATTCAATTCGAAACCATGACCATATGGGCTAGCAACACCACCACCAAATTAAGGAACTTAGAGGGCTACAGGTAACAAAATCTCAAGTTATTAGATCATTGAGATTCAGATGTGTTGACGACCAAAATTGTCACCGGTCGAACAGACCGGTCTGACCGGTGCTTTTGAGCGGTCTGACCGGTCTGGCAACACCGACCGGTCTGACCGGTGGGTCTGACCGGTCAGACCGGTCTACCTGGAATCCGAGTACAACTAGAACTCTTTGTAGATTTAGATCTGTAATAGGATTTCTTGCGGGATAAGTCCACCCCACCATATAAATATAAAAGGTCACGGCCGATTAGGACATCCAATCGATCAAATCAATACAACTTTTATCATTTTACTTTTCTCTTGCCCTAACTTTTCCAATCTACTATTTGCTATTCCTCCGTCGTCTCTACGTCGATTGAGGGCGTTCTAGGTGGCCTGTCGACCCTAGAACAACCCTACGTGCGCCTGCCCCGACGGGTCTTCCCGGGCTAACGTTCGTAGGCTTCGTCACCGATCTGCCGGCGGCGACCGGTCTGACCGCTCCAAGGGACCGGTCTGACCGGTCTACGCAGGACGCGCTGCAACGAGCTGCCTCTTCGCGCCGCACGTTCGAGTGCGTTCGTGTGTTGATCCTGAAAGGCGTCAACATACTTTTTTGGCGACTCCGCTGGGGAAAGAATCAATCGGCTGCCATGGCCGGTAAAATTCCTAAACCTAGCGATGTTGATGCCGCCAACATCCAAAGGCCGACTGTTCAGCAACTTTCGGTCGAACAATAGAAGGCTCTTGATGACATCCAGAAGAAGATCAGAGAGGAGAAGGAGAAGGAGATCCAGAAGCTGGAGGAAGAAGCCATGAAGCAGTACATCTCGCACTTCTCCATCGACCGACAAGGGAAGGTCACGACGGATGCCGGCTTCGATGCTTCACAGTTTGAGGTAAATTTCGATGAGAACAAGCAGCCTGTCCTTAATTCTGAAATAGCTAATGCTATAGATGATGCTGTTTCTTCTCATGTGAATAATAAGTTGGAATTTATTGGTCAAAATATGCATGATATGTTTGATGACCGTTTTAGCCGAATTGAATACATCTTGGTATGAAGTCTGTCGGTAATAATGCGTCTACATCTAATACCGATAAGACAATTCGTGGTTCGGCAATTCCAACTAATAATGCTATTGTGACTAATTCGGCTAATCAGCAAAACCGAATTAATTATAATGCATCACCTCATGCCAATGTGCCATATGGAGCAGCAAGTTCGTTGCGACATTCCACACTGCCAAACTTTGCTCAACCTAGTAGTCCACTGATCACAAATCGGCTTAACGCCGATGATGTTGGATCAGGTAGTATCAAAGAGGAGGCGATTAAGATATTTCGGCAAACTTTTGGTATAGAGCCTAAAGCCAAATGCCGATCTTATCAAAGGCCATACCCTGAGAATTACGATTATGTTGCATATCCTCAAGGGTTTAAAATTCCTGAATTTGTTAAATTCACTGGTGATGATAGTAGAACTACATTGGAGCATATAGGTCAATTTATTATACAATGTGGTGAAGCTAGCACTAATGATATTTACAAATTGAGGTTATTTCCTTTATCTCTATCGGGTGCTGCATTTACATGGTTTATTTCATTGCCACCCAATTCAGTTTTCACTTTTGCTGATTTAGAGCAAAAATTTCATGATTATTTCTTTAGTGGTGAAACTGAATTGAAATTGTCACATCTCACATCGGTTAAGCAAAAGATACATGAAGGTGTTTCTGAGTATATTAGAAGATTTAGAGATACTAGAAACCGATATTATAGTTTGACAATTTCTGATAGAGATTTAGCTGATCTAGCTTTTGCTGGTTTACTTGATTTTCATAAAGCAAAGCTAGAGGGACAAAAATTTCTAGATGTTAGTCAAGTCTTACAAAAGGCTCTGGCTAATGAAAGCCGAGCTAAAGAAGCTAGAGATTCTCAAAAGTCCAATGAAAAACCTAATCGTCCTGTTTATGTGCTCGGGTGTGATTCCAATTGTTCGGACGATGAAGGTAAAGATGTTTATACCGCTGAATTTATTTGGTCCTCTAATGATAAACCTTGCGTTTGCGGTTCTCTTAAGCCGATTCATAAAGATTGGCAAGAAAGATTTACTTTTGATGTATCCAAATGTGAGAGGATATTTGATGAATTATATAAGAATGAGTACATCAAGATGTCGCATGTCATACTGCCGCTTGAAGAATTAAAGCGGCGAGCTTATTGCAAATTTCATAATACTTTCTCTCATGCGACTAATGATTGCAATGTGCTTCGAAGGCAAATTCAATCGGCTGTTAATGAAGGCCGAATAATTGTTCCACAAATGTAGGTGGATCAGAATTCTTTCCCTGCACATACACATGTGCTTGAATTGAGTAATCCTAAAGTGTTAATTCGGCCAAATCAAGCCGAGTCAACAAAAGGAAAAAATATAATTATTGGTGAAGAAAGGTCTGAGCCTTCGAAATCTCATCAGGAAGCTCCAGCAAAGAAGGTCCCTGAAGATTCATTGAAGAATTCAGCGCTCGGGGGGCAAGAACAGAAGGACGCCAGATCTGCTCAGACCGGTCTGGAGACCGGTCCGACCGGTCCATCTGGGATTTCTAAAAAAAAATCCAGAAACAACAAAAAGGAGAGGCCGAGTTTCAAGCAACTCTTGGCCAAGTATGAGGAGAAAGGAGCTACTCAGAAACAAAACAAGCGACCAGATCAAGCTAAAGATACAAATCCATCATCGGAGCATCATGAGCAAGGCTTCTCATGTTCAACAAGGTAATAATGCTTTTGTGCCATATTCATTTGGTGGGCCGATTGCTCCATGGTTCTGGTCGTATCCTTACTATTACACACCTATGGATTATAGTAGAATGTATATACATCCATATTTTATTCAATATTCTTCTATATATCCAAGTTATGGTGCCTCTCAAAGACCGATTATTGCTAGCAATAATCTGGTCAAAAGCAAACCTGATTGCAGCAAGGAGGGTGAGAAAGACATAAAGCAAGACAATAGGTATTTACAGCCGAGGTGGTGCCCTTCAGGCTTGTCTCACACCCAAAAGAGAAGGCTGCAGCGGATGCGCAAGAAGGAGTCTATGGAACAGCAAGTGGAGGTTGTACCAGCAAGGTCGGCGACCATGAAGCAGGTATGGAGGCCTAAGCAAGTTGTTTCGTCATCAGCTTGAAAAAGAAGCAAGATATGGCCAATAGATTTTATCGCCCTTAGAACAAAATATGGCCGATGCATATTTATCATCGTCCTTAGACAATTTTGGTCCAAAGGCTTGTTTTTTGGCATGCTAGCATCACCAAAAAAACAGGGGGCATATGTTGACGACCAAAATTGGCACTAGTCGAACAGACCGGTGCTTTTGAGCGGTCTGACCGATCTGGACCATGTAGCCGGTCTGGCAACACCGACCGGTCTGACCGGTGGGTCTGACCGGTCAGACCGGTCTACCTGGAATCCGAGTACAACTAGAACTCTTTGTAGATTTAGATCTGTAATAGGATTTCTTGCGGGATAAGTCCACCCCACCCTATAAATATAAAGGGTCACGGCCGATTAGGACATCCAATCAGTCAAATCAATACAACTTTTATCTTTTTACTTTTCTCTTGCCCTAGCTTTTCAAATCTACTATTTGCTGTTCCTCCATCGTCTCTATGTCGATTGAGGGCGTTCTAGGTGGCCTGCCGACCCTAGAACAACCCTACGTGCGCCTGCCCCGACGGGTCTTCCCGGACTAACGTTCGTAGGTTTCGTCACCAATCTGCCGGCGGCGACCGGTCTGACCGCTCCAAGGGACCGGTCTGACCGGTCTACGTAGGAGGCGCTGCAGCGAGCTGCCTCTTCGCGCCGCACGTTCGAGTGCGTTCGTGTGTTGATCCTGAAAGGCGTCAACAAGATGCAAGCAAATTTCACTCCATCGTGCTCAGCTTTACAGGGTTAACTTTGTATCATGAAAAAAAGAAATACCTAAATTGCAGCATATCAGAAGCCAAACATAACAAGATGACAATCATTTAGCACCTCTTTAACGGTCAGGGGAAAATGATTACATTGGTCCACATTGCAAGAAAAGTAAACAAAAAATTCACAAATTAAAATTGAGATAAGAACAATGGTTAAAACAGATGAAACTAACCTCAATAAGTGGATCCCGACCCACAATTCAGGTTAACAGAAGAGGACTTTTGAGGAAATGGAAATAAGAGAACTTCCATATTTGGATTGCCAATTAGAGGATGTTAAATATATGCAGAAACATATCCCCAAGTGTTCCGTTTGGCTAGCAATTATAAAGATTAGCAACTAACACACAGGTCACAATGACAATACAAACCCTCTATTATGTACTATGCAGTGTTACTTACAGTTACACCAAACTTCTCTAGCACAATAACCTGGTATATTTGTTCTAGAGAAACCTGCAATCTATTGAAATAGGGACAATAAGATTATGCAGATGAAATATATAGGGTCCTATCTATGTAAACAAGGCATTTGAAGTTTTAAATGAAATCTATTTGCAAAACTTTTTACATAGATGGGTTGTAAATCGCGAGACGAATCTAATGATGCTAATTAATCCATGTTTAATCAATAATTAGCGGATGGTTACTGTAGCATCACTATTGCAAATTATGGATTAAGTAGGCTCATTAGATTCGTCTCGCGATTTACAGTCCATCCATGCAAAAAATTTTGTAAATAGACTTCATTTAGTGCTTCAAATTAGCAAGATTCCGTTTCACTTTAATGTGTTTACGGCTTTTTTGCGTTTACATGTAAAGATCTAAACAGGACCTATGTTTGTGAATCTTCAGACTGACATAATGTGATCGTCACAGCTCAAACAAATGATGGGTCAGTTAAAGAGGGGAGGATTTAATAACCTGTGAGATGCTCCTTAGGAGAAGCTGTTGCAGCAGTCGCATTCAGGAGGGGGGTTCCATATGCAGACACAGGTGCATGTTGAGCATCAGCACCAACCTGGCAAATGGCACCATTCAGATTAGCATCTAACTATGCAAGGGTTGCAGCCGAGTGCTCCCTAAAGGGAACATCTTTGTTTAGTTACAACTATGTGAATTGGGAAGAAATCATACCTTGGTAGTTGTCTGCGGCAGCAGAGCCGATAAACAAGGAATACATAAGATGGGAAAACAGAATCGCGAGCACCAAGGATCATATGCGTGGCGTAAGAAGCATGAAAATGTTACTGAATGAGCAGGAATGGTCTGAAAGAGGTTGGATGTGAAACATACTTTTGTTGTTGTTGTCTTTTTTGTCTACTAGATAAAGGCCCATGCGATGCTACGGCCACATATGTTTTGAATAAAATAAATGATAAAAATTTATGTGCCCCACGTATCATGGCATATTTTTAAAAAAAATCCAGTAAGACACAAATCCAATTTCGTTACTACCTTAACTTTAGCCAGGCTGCAAACCAAATACTATTCTTTTAGCCTCACTTTAATATAGTTCCGATTTAGCCAAACCCTTGCGTTTGATGGAGGATATTTTATACTTAACTGAGAGCCACTAATTAACGGACAATATACTGAGGCGGCCTTGCAAATAGACAGCAAAAATTGAACATCAAATTTATCTGTCTTCTGCTGAAACACCACTGGACAAACAGTGCAATTAATGTTAATTTGTGTAACAATGCATTGCCATGTTAATCAATCGGCAACCCTCTGCACCTCCAAACATCTCTAGTACTGCCAAGTGCATACTCTAATTGTTAAGACTGTCCGTACTCGTCATATTCTAAATCCATCCTCTAAAAAGAATATTCTGTTCGGGTCATCAAAATTATCTTCTCTATCCTCAGTTTTCTGCACCCGCTATACTCTGTATTCTATCCTCTATCCCAACGACCACTGGTAGGATCCACACGTCAGATTTTTCTTTTTTTTACCCCCGTGCCCTCCCCCCCTCTCTCTCTCTCCCATCTTTCTCTCCATCCACCAGCTCCTCTGCTCCTCCCATGCTTCTCCGCCGCCGCCGCACATTGCCCCCTTCCTCCCCCTCCCCCTCCTCTCCACTGGGCGGCGCGAGCTCGGCCGCCATGCCGAGCTGCCATGGCGCGCGGGCGGGGCCGGGCGGGGGCGCTCGCGGCCGCCGTGGCGAGCTGCCGTGGCGCGTGGGCGGCGCCGGAGCAGGGGCCCCCGCGCGGCTCGGGCTCCCGGCCTCCCTCCCTCCGCCGCCATGTCCCCTGCTCCCCCTCTTGCTCATTCCTGGCGGTGGTAGAGGAGTCGGGGCGGGGGCACTCGTTGCCGCCGTGGCGAGCTGCCGTGGCGCGCGGGCGGTGCCGGAGCAGGGGCCCCACGTGGCTCGGGCTGCGGCTCGGGCTCCCGGCCTCCCTCCCTCCCTCCGCCGCCTCGTCCCCTGCTCTCCCTCCTTCTCATTCCTAGTGGCGGTGGAGGAGTCGAGGCGGTGGCGGTCGGGCGGCGGAGGGCGGGGCCGCCGGGGCGCGATGAGGACCAGCACGTGCGCGCGGAGGCACATCAGCGAGCGGCCGGCGCCCGGCGGACGAGCAGGGGGCCAGCGTGACGGAGCAGGGGAGGAGCTTGGAGGCGGCAACGGATCTGCGCCCATGGCGGAGCTCAGAGGATGCAGATCCGCGCCCATGGCGGAGCGACGGCTGCGGCGGGGCGCGCGTGGGGCTGCGTCCGTGACGGGTGCTGTGTTCGCGACGGGAGGAGCGGCGGCAGCAGCGGCTAGGAGCAGTTCTTCGGGGAGGGAGCGGGTCCACCTGTCGGCACGCGTGGGATGGTTCTGCCGGCAGAACCACCCCTGTGAGGACACTACAACCTTTTTAGCAGTAGAGATAGAGATAGAGATTTTTTTTAGATAAAGGATAGTCAATCCGGCCTCTATGACGAGGCATACATAGCCAAAAGAACAATGTTTGAAAAAACAGGAAGAGCACACCAAACTCTAGAAAGACATATAACTATTGGAAGCGATAGACATGCTTCCACTCTCCTTTAACTAAATCTAGAGCAACTGTCTCAAAATGTCTGCTCAAGCTGGAGAAAGCGTCCTTGGTGTCACATCACGCTACAACTGAGCCCAGAACCGAACCAGTATGTTTCCCTGAAGATGACCTGCAAAATTGAGTTAACTTTGATTTTGTTAAAATAATAACATTGCGACATCTCCAAATCGCCCAACAAATAGCAGCCACCCCCACCCAGATGACATTCCTAATCTTTTTAGATTGATTAGACAGCCAAGAATTAAACATATGGCGCATTGATCTTGGTGGCGTTAAACCAGTAGCATAAAAGATAATCCTCCAAACCATTCTTGCATAAGGACAATTCAAGAAAAGATGTTGTATAGTCTCGTTACTATTACATCCACAGTATTTTTGGCTTCCTGTCCAATTCTTCTTAGCAAGATTATCCTTAGTTAAAAGTATCCCCCTTTGAAGAAACCAGAGGAAAATCTTAATCTTTAGAGGAATCTTTAATTTCCAGATCAGCTTATGTCTAAAAGGTGGTTGTCTATCTAAACAGTGCAGATACAAAGATCGAACAGTAAAAGACCCTAATTTGGTCAAATTCCATCTAAACGTATCCGACCCACCCACCAGTTGAACATGAGCAATCTGTGCTACAAGGTTTTGCCATTCAACCAATTTGTTATCCACCAAAGCCCTCCTAAGATATAAATTGAGTGGCCTTGTGGCCAAAACACTGGCCACAGTCGCATGAGGATTCCTCACAACCTTGTAAAGTGATTGATATTTATCTTTGAATGACACTTGACCCTCCCATACATCGTCTCAGAACCTAGTTTTGCTCCCATCACTAATAGTGAAAGAGCCATTGGCCAAAACCTCATCTTTGATCTTCATGAGACCTCTCCAGAAATGAGAGTCATAAGGCTTTGCCTGTACTTGCGTGAGGGATTTGGAACCTAGATATTTATTCGTTAGTAAGCTTAGCCAAATACCATTGGTATTAAGCAGATTAACTAACTATTTTGCCAGCAAGCATTTATTCTGCAGTTGCAGATTTAAGATGCCAAGTCCCCCTTGATCTTTAGGACGACATAATATGTCTCATTTGGCAAGTCAAAATTTATGCTTATTCGACGAGCCTTGCCAAAAAATCTCGATCTAAAATAGTCAAGATTTTTTAGTACCCCTTTTGGGATTTCAAAAAAGGACATCATAAACATGGGAAGGCTACTTAGTATCGAATTTAACAAGACCAAACGGCCCCCATAAGACAGGTACTTAGCTTTCCAACAAGAGAGTTTTTTCTCAAATCGTTCTTCAACCTTTCCCCACTCAGAATTGAGTAACTTGCGATGGTGCATTGGAATTCCCAAATATCTAAAAGGATATTCCCCAGCATTACAACCAAAGAGATCAGTGTAGAAGTCCTGCATCTCTTTAGCTGCCCCATAACAAAAAATTTCACTCTTGTGGAAGTTGATCTTTAACCCGGATAACTACTCGAAAGCACAAAGCAACAGTTTAAGATTTTTAGCTTGTTCCAGGTCATGATCCATGAAAATGATGGTGTCATCGGCATACTGTAGGATGGACAAACCATCATCCAAAAAGTTAGGAATGACACCCCTTATTTGACCATCGTCTTTTGCCCTCTTAATGATGAGAGCCAGCACATCCGCAACGATGTTAAATAAAATGGGTGACATAGGATCTCCTTGACGGAGCCCTCTCTTAGTTTGGAAGTATGGACCAATTTTGTCATTAACTTTGATCCCCACACTCCCACCAGAAATCATCCCTTCAACCCATCTACACCACTTAGAGGAAAACCCTTTCATGCGTAGCGTTTGTTGAAGGAATGACCACTTTACTTTGTCATAGGCCTTTTCAAAGTCAATTTTAAAAATGACCCCCATTTTGTTTTTTGGTATGCAGTTCATGGATAGTTTCATGTAAGATGACTACTCCTTCCATGATATTCCTGCCTGGTAAGAAAGCAGTCTACATTGGCCCCACCACTGTTTGGGCAACATTGTTCAACCTGTTCGTAGCTACTTTAGTAAAGATTTTGAAACTAACATTGAGAACGCAGATAGGTCTATATTGTTGAACTTGTGTTGCCTCCTGAACTTTTGGAATTAGCATAATGATTCCAAAGTTCAGGCTGAAGGGGTTCAAATCCTCGTTATGAAAGTCCGCAAAAAGGGCCAAAAGGTCATCCTTAATTACTTCCCAGAATACTTGATAGAATTCAGCCGGAAAGCCATCAGGGCCGGGGGCCTTGTTGTGTTCCATTTGGAAAATAGCACTTTTTATCTCAGCCTCAGTGAATTCACTAGTGAGCATCTCATTATCCTCTTGTGTCACTTGTGGAATATCCTGAATCCGATCTTCCTCAAGTGTAATGTCTGAAGCATCCGGAGGCCCAAACAGGTCCTTATAGAACTGAGTGATATAGCTCTTAAGCTGGGCATCACCAATAACAACTCCTTGATCATTTTCAAGTTTATAAATATGTTGTTTTCGGTGTTTTCCGTTAGCCACTAGATGGAAGAATCTTGTATTATCATCTCCCTCTAGAAGTGTTTTCACCTTTGCTCTCTCGTACCACTTTAATTCTTCCTCCCGCAAAAGAAGAACTAACCTCTCTTTTAGATAGTGTTTAAAATTAACCTCTTAATCTGAAAGAGAGGTAGTCTCAGCCTTCTTATCTAACTTCTCTAAAATAGCTAGAAGTCTCTTTTTTTTCTTTTCTGTATGTCCCTGCTGTATGTTTGGCACAGCCTCTAAGATGCTGTCTGAGCCTACGGATTTTATTCTGCCACCTCTCCAGAGAAGTACGTCCACATGTTTCTGATTGCCAAATACTTGCAATCATATCATAGAAACCATCCCTAATCAACCATCCTCTCTCAAATTTAAAAGGACGTTGGCTAGAGTGGTGAGTGGACACACCAGTATTAAGAACCAGAGGAGTATGATCTAAAATATCTCGATCTCTCGGTTCTACCGTTGATAGAGGGAATTTATCTTCTCAATATGTACTAACCAGAACTTTATCAAGCTTCTCAAAAACTGGGTTGTCCAAGCAAATAACTAGGTAGAATCACTCGCCAAATCACTAATCCAGCTATGTCACAAATTCCAGGGCTCCAGGCCAACATAGTACATTATCTTTTTGACCAGATCACAAACTTTTCACCCCCTTGATCAGTCAACTGTACATGATGCGTGTTCATCATTAAAGGCCAAGGTTAATTAGTTCATCCCAGGAGAGGCCGTGCCACCGTTGCAACTTGCAAAAGCTTCCCAATAGCAGACCAACATACTAAGTTGTCATTGTCAAGGCTTTCAGATGTGATCATGTGGAGGTCCTCACCATCGAGCCGCAGGATTGTTACTCCACTTTCATTGAATCTGTAACATCAAAATGGACCTTCAGAAATTTCACAAAGTTGAACGCAGCTGCAGCCTGCAAGAAAAATGCAGAACATGGCAATGGAGGAGAAGCTGGGAAAGCACAAGAATTCTCTAAGGCACCAGCACCGACGTCTGAAGTGAAAGCATCCGGAGCAATGGTGCGATGTTCCTCGTCCCAGACGACTCCTCTCTGCCATGGGAGAAAAATACTATTAATTGCCGTTAGTTGTTGCAAGGCACTTGCTGACTTGCTGTTGCTGCTCAAGGGCGTCCAGTACAAACCTGTGGAAATGCAGGTAGCTGAAGTAACTGCTGAACCGGTCTTGCCACATGAACATTTGCTGGATTTGGGGTCATCCCGTATGGTTCTGGACGCGAGAAACCTTGCTGAGATGCCCTGAACAGGTTAAGATGCACGCTGCTAAGTTGTGGACTGTATCCCTGAAATGCAGCATGAGCATCTTGTGAGCAAAGGATCTACAATGACAAGCATTAATGAAGGGTCAATCTATATGCGCTATGGGGACAGTAAACCGAAATACGTTCTTTGCCCCGCAGTTGGACTTTGCAAATTGCAATCTTACATCTCGCAGATCGAGATCACGGTTCAGCTCAGGACTGATAGCTGAGAGCTTCATTGAAAGGAACTGAAAAATCCAAAGCAAACATGGACATACAGGTTCAGTTGTTGCCGAAGAGAAGTCTTAACAGAACTTTCCAATAGAAGTTCTATTACACTTACCTCAACCTGCCGCTGCAGAGATTGTACATAGTTTATGATCTCATCAAGCATCATGGCCTTGCCTGTAATCTGCCTTGTCATAGCAACACGTGCCCACTGGTTAGAGGCTTAGAGCACAACACCATCACATCAATATGAGCATAACCATCTGCTCGATGCATACATACCTTGTTACAACCTGGGACGAGGTCTTGAAGAAGTTTCATCCTTTCATTTATCTTTTCCCTTCGAAACTGCATTTCGAATGGCCAAGCTATCAGCAAGGGAGTTGAGAATTGCAAGATCATTGATTATGTTGCTCAAGAGATTAAAATTACTCTTTCTGCAAGGCTGTGGCTATTGGTGGCTTGGCCGCGCTTTGCCCGGACATGCACGTAGTCCTCCCTGTTGGTACCAGCATCACCTGGCTTCTCATCAGGACACTCCATGCTGACTTCTCGCTGCAACAATGCACCGGTTTCATCCTGCAGTAATACATTACGAGCACAATAGATGAAATTAAAAAGAGCGGACAAGATACGACACAATCGATGAGACGGTGCGGTGATAGCTTCTAGCTTCCTTACTATAGAATGTAGTGATGAACTGTCCTCTCCAGAACCCTTCCTTTTACCACCCTTTAAACACCTGCCTGTGTTCATATTTCTACTTAGCTGAGTATCTGGGAAGAGTTGGGAACAATGGCAATGAATGCTATTAGTCGAAGCTTCAGAGATCAACAGCTATATCTTCCTGAGAAACTGAACCGAGAAGAAATATACCCCCAGCAGAATTGTAAAGCTGAACCCCCTCTTGCACGCCTACATTGTTCATTGGAAAGACGATAGGCCCATCAAAATCCATGCCGTGGTCTAGTGAAGCAAGCAGGTTAGTTCCGATTGCGAAGCACTGGTTGTCCTCGCTTTCAGGATCGGTGCAGGGAGGGGAATACATCTGCCAAGAAACAATGATTGATCATCACTCTGAAAACTGAAGAGGTAGCTCTATTCATGTTGCAAACTGAAGGTACATAGATCCAGCCATGAACTTATGTACTACTGAAGAAATGGAATCACCAACCTGTGTTTGATACTTGAACTCAGAGTGATGTTGCAATCATTTTTGGGAATGCCTGATAACCTTCTAACTTGCCAAGTTTGTGAACTGAAGGAGCTTTACTTAAAGGGTGGAGTAGATCGGAGCTCGACACAGTCAATTCCTTGCAGGGCTCAACAAGGAACAACTAACCCTTGCAGCCTTACATAAAGATTGTCCAAAGTGAGAAGGCTAGGTAAGCCTGATGCAATAGACAAACGCAAGGGCAAAAGTGGAAACCAAGTCCTGGAATAGAATTGCTGGTACTAGTACTACTAACAACCACGCACCAGCTGGATCAAATCGAGAGATCAGAATAAAGAGGGCTCTGAATGAAGATCGATTACAGTTGGTGCTGCAAACAGAAGACCTAGTGACCAACCCAAGGATCAGATACTACTGTCATACAGTGATCTGTATAGCGCAGGCCCAGCCCAGAATAAGGTTAATTATTAAGCAATGAACAGGGCCCATCTAAGAGGCTGTTCGGCTTATCTAGACTTGGCTTGTCTTGGCTTATTTCCTCTCACAGAATACTATTCATTCTACCAGTCCTACACTATTCATGCGGTCACCGAACATGGCGTAAGCTTAAACCCTCTGAACATGCCACTATTAAAGTTCTGTCCTCCTGATTTTCTTACCAACCCAACTATATGAGCCTACAGTTTGAGAAAGTAACTAATTTTCATCAGAAGAATATAAAGAACTCTTCAAGGATTTACTTCTAAGCATGGACCAGTTCTAGCATAAAAAGATGAAATAAACTCCACAATTCGACATAACAGCACAGAATCTGAATGCAAATTAAAGTTACTATAGTAACTAATGACGGACATCGGTTAAGAGTCCAATTTCTCATAATTTTTCTCATTTTGATAGGCAGAATGCCCAAGCTAGCTAGTTGCCGACTTGCCCACGCACCAGCACACTCGATGGAAATGAGAGAATTCAGAAGCCATAGAATCAGATCCACAGAACAAGAGGGCAACAGCTAAGAAAGTGTGACCTTCAAATCACAAGGGGAACCGCGGAAGCAGATTAGGGTCTATGATCGAGAAAAGCCAGAAAGTTAGCTGGTTGTATTCTTGTGGCCAAGGTAGATTCCTCAAAACTCAACAGTGCTTACTGACCCTCCAGCCATCCAAATTCCATGCCAGAACAATAAATAATGGATTTAGACAGATTATCGGTGCATCATTGTCACTAGTTCTCAACTTCACATCATGTTCCGTAGCATGATGATGTAAGAATCACCAGGTGATTTAGAAGCTAGGTTCAACCAAGATTAAAAGTTCAACAAATGCTGGGACCTAACCCTTTTCTGAAGCAAAGATTGAGCAAAATTCTTGATGAAGAGTCAAAACACACCGATGAAGAGAAGAAATCATCCGGAAGAAGTCCAATGTTACTTAATGAGTTAACAGTCTCATGCCCATAATTCCTCCAAAAGAGAGGGAGAGGAATGCCTATATACTGTTCAAAAAGACAGAATGCTCATGAAGGGATAAAAGCAATCTGCCATCTTCAGAAGACATCATACTGCAGTACTTCCAAAGACTAATAATATATTGTTAGTGAAGTACTAGTCCTAAATGCAAAACTATTTGCAAAGAGCACGGCACAATATATATAAAGTACCAAACAATACTGGAAGATTTCTTACTACCAGCACGGAGGTTAGAACTGCTGCTCCCCCTGTTCCTCCTCTTTCGATCAGATGTTCTGCTATTCCTCACCAGCACCTTTGCTAGAGTGAATAGTGTTCACCATGTACTGGCATGCAGACATGTGGCTACGACTGAAAACAATGAATGGCTGGAGACCCCACTGTTGTCTCCAGTTCTCCACCAGCCTCTCACAGTTTTTTCAAATTTTACATTGCCATACTGTTGTCAGATGACGACTAATTTGGTTAATGCTGAAAAAAATTTTGCGAATTTTTTTTGCATCTTTGACCACTAATTTAGAGTATCAAATAAAGTCTAATTACAAAACCACCTCCACAACCCCCGTGCAAATCGCGAGACGAATCTAATGAGATCTTTGACCGCGTGATTAGAGGATGGTACTGTAGCATCACTGTAGCAAATCATCAATTAATTACCACCATTAGATTCGTCTCGAAAAATTACATCCGTCCCCGAAAAGGTTTTGCAAATAGACTACATTTAGTACTCTATACGGAAGTTCATCTTTTTGTGAAATCTTGATTTGACCCTAAACCAAACGCGGCCAAGCAGTCCATCAGTGTCCTGTTTCACCTTAAGGCCTTTCAGAATCCGGTGCCATTGCTGCCACCTGCTCCTGCTGCAAGAATTATTATCAAGCAATAGTGGAGAGGGGAAGCTGGTAGGGGGCTGGACGCCGAATAATACAGTCAAAGCGAAGAACTGCATGCAGCAGGGGCATCATGCGTGCCAGAGGTAGAGGTGTATCGTCACCTAATTCGAATCTGATTCTCACTGTCCGGAAACCTGTAGTTGGGCTTGGTGGCGCTTGCGCAGCACCTTGCAGCTTCTATCGTAGTACTCTTGTTCACAAGGTAATCCAAGTGAATAGGTAACGAATAGAGATTCTGCCTTGCTGCAATCATCTTCCTTTGTTTCAAGATCAACATATGCTGGATAAACAAAAACACATCAGGAACATATTTGTGTTTTATCCAGACATGCACAAGTATTGTATGTCTTTTACACAAGATAATAGAAGTGCAGAGTACCATAGTACAGATCTAAGTAGTTCAGATTTAGCACTGGAACAAAGAACACTTCTCCAAAAGCAGCCATAGCTGATGAAACTATCTTTTGTACACCAAGCATCGCATATTCATTTGACAAACATAGAAGGTACAGTAGAGAAACAACAAAATATCCATACAGAATGATCTAGCACCAACGGAAGTACATAATACACACTTGCTTTGTAAAGCAGTCACGCCTAGTGCAATTGAGTGCATGCTACTTCACAAAGCATATAGACCAACCACAAATTAACCTAGAATAAAAATTCAGATCAACAATCATAGCAGTGAGATCTCATGGCAGTAAAACACTGAATACTTAACCCATCTGATTTATAAACTCTTTGCTCCCATGCCCTTCCCCCACAATCTTTTCAGTGCACCAAACCACAAGCAAAGAGTTCATCTCACAGAAAGTTGACGCCTTTCTCGGGCTCCGGGTGCCCCGTACAGCTCTGAATTTAGTATTGGTAACGGTGGCTCAAAGTCCCAGTCCAATGACCGGTGATCAGAAAGCTAAATCTCATGACAGATATTTAATGGTTTAATAACGCATTATCAAAGGATAATTAGGCCAAAAGTCAATAGAAGATGGCTAAACAAGATGCACGCGTACACCAAAATGGTGGTATTTCTTCCTGCGGTCAATGTAAAGTTCACCTTAAGAAATTCTGCAATCTTTGGTCCCCAGCTCCAAGCCACCAGTGGCATTCAAATATTCAATCCATCATAGGCCATCAATGCAACATGGAACAAACTACAAAGGCATCAAGCAAAAATGCTTTACAATTTCAGCAAATTATGATCATCCCACGCTATGCCCAGTCTGATATGACTGAATTGCGTAATGAAATGATCCAGTCAGAACTCAGAAGCACCTCAAAGTTCAGATTAAATATAGACTCTCTGGGAAATGTGGATTGTCCAAGAATAACCCTTTAGCATCAAAGTTAGGATTCTGCTTGAATGAATACATAACCCTTCAATGTATAATGTATTATCAACTTTTGGAACCACATCCAGGTCAGAACCATGAGAATAAGGACATGGATATCACAGTTTTATTGACAGCAATAAGAGGTTAGTTAAATACAATATTATATGTACATTTTTCCATCATAAATGGAGACCCAGAAAATAGATAAATAAATATGTAATGAGGACCCACAAGCAGGGTTAACCAAACCGGTGGGAACCGGTCCGGTTTGACCGGTTACCGGTCAAACCGGTCCGGCCCGGTTTCGGTTTGGGCCGGTACCAAACCGGCCCAAATTCAAAATTCAAATTTAAATTCAAAAAAATGAAAAATTCACAAAAAATTCCTCAAAATACTTCAAGGTGCGACGAATCTAATGGTGTCAAATTTTCTCAAAAATTCATCCATTTAGTATAGTTTGCGAGCATATGAAGTTAAATCAAAAAAGAAAAAGAAAAAAATGGGCCGGCCCATTAAGGCCCACCGCATATGGCGGCCGGTAAACCGGTCAAACCAGGAAACCACTTTTAAACCGTCGGATTTTTTGGTTAAAACACCGGTAACCAGTCAGACCGGACCGGTATACCGATTACAGATGTGCTTTTGAATTTGGATTTGAATTCAACCGGTTTCCACCGGTTTCCGGTCAAACCGGTCCAGTAAACCGCTACCGGAGGGCGGCAGTTTGACCGGACCGGTCGGTTTTGTAAACCCTGCGCACAAGAACAAGAAATTAAACTCAGAACCATGACATTGTTACTGAAGGTAACACAGCTACTCATAATTTCTAGAAAGAAAAAAGACAACCGTCCAGTGCTTACAAGAATCGTATATGACAGCAGCAAAACTGTTACACCAGTGAGTTATGCATAACACATCCTATAGCAAAAAATAAATGTGTTTTACAATTTCTCACAATTGTATCTGGTTTTGGTTATATTATTACACAAAAACATACATGATCAAGACTCACAAGCATCAGTCCTCCTGTCAGATAAACTTAGGCATCTGTTATGTGCGGATACGCCTACACAAGGGGCAACAAAAAGTCCAGCACAAAGTCATTTACATACGTGCTAACCATTAGCTTTTTCGTTAAGGTAGGTGATAAGTACATTAGGATTAAGGTTTACATTAAGAGAGGTGTCATTCAGGAATAAAGGAACTAAAGAAGTCACCTCTTCTCTATCTACTTTCTCAATCCACCACCACTACAGGGAGATGAGGCTTGTGCCTTTGTACTCTTGTTGAGCCATTCATCCCCACCAGGCCACCAAACAACAGCAGACCAGATCAATCATTGTTGTTAATCAACATCATCCAGGTACAAAAAATTTAAAGCCTTATAGCCTAAACTAGTTTCATAAACATAGTATTTAGTATGATGTATACGTCCTAAACTATTCACATGTTTTTTGGTTAAGGTTGTGGTTTTGCATGATTACAATTATTCTCCCAGGCATAGAAATTACATAAAAATCATGCACAAGACATCTAGTAGTACATATTACTAACAAAAGAAACTAAAGTGTATCAGGTTGTTTGATGTTCAGCCGTAATGTCTTATTGTTGTAAACAAGAAGGCAACCTGACATTACAAATATTTCACTGCTTCAAGGAAAACAAAAGGGCACCAAACTGGTATGTGCTTCCATTATTTCATACAACTCTAGATTTTTGTTCAACAATCCCTTAAATAGCATATTGTATACTATAATATCAGGACCTGATCATACAATTTATCACTGTATTAATCAAAGTAACGTGTATATCGAAGGGAAATATCGAATACGGGAAAGCATATTGTATTGATGTGGAGAATATGCATGAGGTATAAAATGAAACTACAATTGTTATAGATTCCACATTCAATGCAAATAAATTAATGCAGCACCCTGAAGCTTAGAGTTATTATCTTAGCTATAAATCTCTCTATATATTAAACCAACATATAGAAAAAACTCATCTGACAGTAGAACAAGGGTACTTTATTACTAGAGCATGGGTTACATCGGTATCATAAAAACAAAAACTGAAAAGACAGGATCTAAGATACTAAAAGGATATATAAGGATAAGGGTGCTCTGCGCATGCATAAGTGAGCAACTTGAAGATATTAACAAGACGGTCTATCCGTCTATGCACCCCTTCTTACAAAATACTCTTGGCATACAAGAAAACCCAAAGAAACTTCAAAGGAAGTTATGGCGGTGACCATCAAGAATGCAGTTCGGCACGATGTTCCTTCGTTGATTTCCAAAGTTACGCCCAACAGAACCGTGATTACCAATAAAAGGCAGTCTGTCTGAGTCCCCACCAATCAACGGCTGCCTAAGTGGACGGCTATAAGGATTGTTTCCCCAGCCATAGTTCCAAAAGGTTGGATGGGGCCTCTTCTGCCGCCTCTTATTGGCCAGCCAAGCTTCTCCAAACATGGCCTTCGCGCTCATGGCCCCTCTAGAACCCTCACCATAAGTTTTGTACTTCGCTATAAACTTCTCCCAAAGACTATCATCTGCTGCAAGATTCCTCATTTCCTTGCAAGTGCACTCAACCCTTGCAAGATCATCCCCAGGTAAAAGATCCAAGACCTTAGTCTTCAGCTCAGCAGGCAGAGCCATCAAGCATGGGGGCAAGCGCAAACCATTCAGCTGGCATAAGGATATCATCAGTGGCAAGCACATATCATCCTTCAGCACTTTCCACATATCAAGAATCGCCCTCTCCTGCACTCCGCTCAGCTGATCGCTATCCAGATACAGCAAAGGCTCAAGCCTTGGCAACTCCAAGCACAATCGGCACACCTCCGACTGCGCCCCAGGCACATACCCGTATACAATCACGAAATTACCCATCAAGGAGAAGTTCAGCACTGCCACTTTACCCTCCTCGGCCGCAGGCGACATTGGTGAAAGCTCTGGTATGGTATACTTGATGGCCAGTGGCTTTGAAGCAACCGACGGCCAGTCCTGTTGCAGCCAGAGGTATGACCCCATCGGATCAGTGGTGAGGAAGCCAACCTCAAGCAGAGCTGCATGCAGGGCCGAAACCAGGCGACCGGCGGCGGTTTCCTCTGCGCCAGCGACGTTCCCCGTCTCCCTCTTGAGATCCCCAAGCACAAAACTCGACCAGCCCTTTGTGGCATCGACGACCTCCTCCATCACCACATCCGCCGGACCGGGTGCGGCTGGAACGATAGGGTCCACGGCCACCGTTCGCACCTGCAGCGAGGAACCTCCGGTGCCAGGCTGTTCCGACCCTTTACCGCCGTCGACGGCCATCGCGGTCGGAACAGAGGCGGACCCCGGGCTAGGGTTCCGGGGCAGCGCCTGCGCCGGCGGCGCGAGGGCTGTGAGAGGAGACAGGGCGAAGTAGACGAGGTCGCCGGACGCGAGGCCGAGGGCGGGGAGCGTGGCGGCGGGGTCGGGCGAGACGAGCTCCTCGGTGCGGTTGAGGGAGAGGCGGACGGACTCGGCGGGGACGGGCTGCGCCGCGGAGAGCTTGGCGGCGAGGAGGGCCTTCACGTAGGGCAGCGTGGCCGTGGGCGGCAGATCCACGCGGTGGGTCTCGACGGCGGCGCGACCGCCGCCGCGCGCCTCCATCGATCGCAACCGGAGCTTCATGGTGACGGGGAATTTCTCGCGATTTGGATGGATAAGGGCAAGACAACAATACGACTCGATGATGTGGTGGGCGGTGGCCGGTGGCACTTGACTTGACTTGAGAATGGGGGTGGGCCACGGAGAAATGGGGGGCCGGGGCGGGCTAGATGCAGGCCGAGGTCGTGACGGGCTGGTCAGAATAGTAGTGGCATGGGCTGGACCGTATAATGGGCCCTGTCTGGTCTCTTGCCTGCATGGGCCATTAACAGACCCATCTCGAGGTGGGTGAGGAGGCATCAACGAACCAGGTGAAAAACACAACGCTCCAACGAATTACTACTTTTCTCAACCAACCCAAATTATTGTATCTTGTTTGTTCTCGAGCGACGATAATCCGCTCCTTAGAAATAGGCAGAGACTTACTAATTTCAAATATAGTGGTGCCATTTGGCATCGGTATGACTAGAAAGATGGCGCGGCAACGCCGCGCGTAATGACCCCTAATGAAAGTTTGAGAGTAGAGGCCTTGGAGTGGCTGATGTGCTATTTGCTACGCCAAAATTATATGTTTATATACAAGATATCAGTCACTAATATGGAAGTTTACACTCTTGGTAATGGATTTATGCCACTGAAAGCAGCATGGATATAAATTTCCCGGTTAACAAATGTTTGGAATATTTTGAGTAACAAAGTGCTCATTACATATATAAGGACAGGGATCTAAATTGCACTCATGCCAAATGAGCCCATCATTAATATCATCGAGCAGATTATAATTTTTGCTCCCTGCATAGGAAGGATATTCAATTGAAGGTGCTAACATTCAGTATAAATAATAATTCTTGGAAAGTAGTGCAACGTGAAAACTGGAATTTACATTTTTTCCCCCTCTGAAACAAATGGTTGCAGCCAAGTATAATAGAAAGATTTGAGAAGGTTTTGCATTCCTAAATATTGATTATTTATCTTCATACACAGCACCTACTATTTTGGAGATATTTTTTAGTCTGCAGAGCAACTGCTCCTACTCTTTCTATTATTTTTAGGATTTTGTTTGAACCCATATAGTATTTATTACCCCTCTTTTGCTTACTAACAGATAGTTATCATCTCGTAAGTATTATATTTGTGAGCTATACCCATTTAAATAAGACCAAACATAACCTCCTACAATTTGGCTATATGCTGATGCAGCTGTTGAGACTGTCAGAGCAAAGTATAATGCATAGCATCCTAGGCAAACAGTAATCTTAGTAGGAAGAAAAAAAATACTTGAGCAAAAAGTACCTTACCTTAATTATCAATGCAGTGTTCTCTTGTGGTTTCCAAAGAAGGGTATTTGCCAAACTTAAGGCATCTGCTTTGAATTGCTGCAGTTGAAATGATTGAACACTAAAAGAGTCCCATCTCAAGATGGCAATGGGCAATGGGTACCCGAAACCCGAGTACCCGACGGGTTTTACCCGATAAGAAGACGGGTATGGAATGAGTTTTCTACCCGTGGGTATATTATTGGACAAAATCTTGTACCCGTCGGATATGGCGGGTACGAGTGCGGATGTATACTACCCATACCCGCCTACCCGCGGGTAAGAAATACCCGCACAAAAAAATAAGCCATCTTAAGTGTCTAACTCATTTTAGCCCATATGGCTCATGAATTTGGCCCAAATCCAATTAATCCCTCCTAGTATATATATATTGTTGAACTCTCCTTCAAATCCTACTCCACACTCACTCCAATTTTAGTTTGAAATGAATTATTTTTCATATGAATATGTGATATTTATATGTAATTCTCGGGTATGCTTTTCGGGTACGGGTTACCCGTCGGGTATAAATTACCCGCCGGGTACGGGTATGGAAACATTTTCCTACCCGTGTACGGGTACGGGTAACCCGACGGGTAAAACTTAGTTCCAGCGGGTACGGGTATGGGTGGCCAATACCCGACGGGTATGTACCCGTTGCCATCTCTAGTCCCATCAGATGGATGCTGTGAAGAGAGAAAGTCCACAAATATTTAGTTTATGTCCTATTTTACATTGAAAATACTGGACTAATTACTAAGCAAAAATTATTCTGATGTTTCTGGATGCATTAATTAAGACAGGTCATGCATTGGCATTGTTAAAGTTAGAAAGAGTATCATTTAGAATGTAATCAAGATGGACTGAATCCGAAGATATCAGCACACAGTATTGTTCAGAACACTTTGTTCCGAAGTGGCAGTCATCAAAGATGAAATTATTTTGCTGATAATGGTGGATCTCTGAAAACTGGCAAACTGAAAATTTGCCAAATTGAACTCCAGTCAAAGATTATATATTGGAGAAAAAGAGGTCACTGAAAATAGTTACCTGCCAAACTGAGAGTTCATAAGCCTCGATAATCTTAAGCCAAATTGAACTCCAGTCATCAGCCAATCCGAGCAATTGACTTATTATCGCATTGCCAATAATGGTACTTTTTGCAAGATGCATAATTCATCCAGAAATGTAACCTGCAGTAAGCCATTTCAACAAGCAAATGGTATAGACACGAGTATACATGCAAATTAGAAGTGAACAATACAATGCTGACAGTAATTTAAAAGGAGCCTATTGTACAATATTCAGTATAAGGTAGCATGATATCTTGTTCGATTGAACTACACCAGTTAATGAAATTATGTTAATATTTGTGTAATATCTAAATTAAATTCTGAAACATGACACCTAACCAGTGATGCAAGAAGTATGTTGTGCAGAACAGCCTAGCAACAGGTTTGTAGCAAAAGAACATGCAAATCAAAATACTTTTTTAGTACTCTTTTTGTCTGAAGTTGGTATTTCCTTCGTTTTGAAGCTAAACAACAATGATTGCAAAATTGAAAAATCATTCTAAAGTCTGAATTGTTGGGGAATGGAAACATTAACATTGAAGTTTCATATTGGATAACACAATGATGATTAATTTATGCATATTAGTCAATATATGAATTGTTACTATGTTCTTGCTTTGGGTTTGTGCCATCAGGAACTAAGTCGAGGTTAGCTAATGTATGATCCCAGATTCCAGGGGAGAATCTATGTGTACCTAGATATGCTCATATGCATATTGTGTCTGGCATCTTCGGAAGGCTCCTTTTACATGCTCCCGTACCAGATCAAGGTCTGGTTATGCCTTCTGAATGCTCCTTGTTCTGTACGTCCCAGGCCAGATCAAGGTTCGTTCTTTGTCATCATAATCTATTTAGGTCGAGGCTTGGTCAGGGAGGGGCAGAGGGGGCTAGGCATGGCTCCACGTAGCTTGGGAACGAGATGGAGAAACGGCAACAGGCCAACGGATGAAGGTGACGTGCGCGAGGAGCTGGGGAGGGTCGTGAGCTGTCGAGCTCGCGGGAGGAACAAGATCAAAGATCTGTCTGCCATAGTGTCTGCTGTTTCTCTTTGTCGCTAGCTCCGCAGATCGTAAAGACACAGGAGATGACCAACTAGGTGCATAGCCCCGCAGCCGGCATTCCTATTTCAATAATTGAACAGAGGTGCGAGAAGAAGAACGGTCGCGCCGCCGGCAGCCAGCGAGGAGCGAAGTCGCGAGGAGGACGCTGCGCGAAGCGCCGAGAGGATGGGCCGAGGGTCGGCCTGCGCCTACGCCCTCGTTCTCACCGTAGATGCAAGATCCGACGTCTGAATTTTGCAGGCGACGTGGCCCAATGAGGTGGCATCTTTTGGTGCAGGATTCGTATTAAGAGATTTGCATTGTCAACGTTGTGACGGGCTGTGGGCTTGGCTAGAGCAATAGCGTGGGCTGGATCACAAAATGGGCTCTGCATATGTGGTCTCTTACCGGGCCGTCAATAAATGATGGCAAAGAGGACGAGCCATCTTAAAAGAAGTTTATTTGGCGACCCCTCGCGCCAACGTATGATCGCAGGACTGTACAGCGGTCCAGTACGATCTGCTATACACGTGGCCCATACTTTCTTTGCCCCTGTCTACGGTGCCTCCCCTCTTTTCTATTGCATGTCTCCATAAAAATATTTTATCTTTAGTTCCGTTTTGAGGCCCTATTTAGTTTCCAAAATTTTTCAAAATTCCTCGTCACATCAAATTTTTGGACACATGCATGAAACATTAAATGTAGTTTAAAAAATAACTAGTTGCACAGTTTAGTTGGAAATGATGAGATGAATATTTTGAGCCTAATTAGTCCATGATTGGACACTAGTTACCAAATAAAAAGAAAGTGCTACAGTAACCGAACCCAAAAAATTTCACGAACTAAACACTCCCTGAATACTTATTGCACCATTGTGTTCTACGTGCCAAAATGAACAAAACTAGATCATATTAGTATATATTTTAAAGATGTTTGACACAGGTAGCATCTTATGGGTAAATTTAAGCTTCGATATTAGTAAAGAAATTGCTAGATATACATATAAGTTGCTACTCGCATTATAGATTCTGTTTTTTTGGCAACTTTTAGTTTTACATGCTATGCACTTAAATTGATAGTTACATACTAACAATTTATATGTGTATTTTGTAGCACCTACTCCAATAATATTAAACCTAACTTTTCATATAAGCCTACTAGCATATAAATTAATATACAAATTGTCATGAAAATAAATTTTCACACCTGTAAATAAAAGTTGTCACAAAATAAAATCTATTATACACATGAGTTGCCGCATATATAAGATATATGTTAACGCTTACAAGATCAATCATACGCTCATACACATAAGTTAACACAAAACAAAAATTGCTATAAACATAAGTAGTCATCACATTAAGCTGATATATACACAAGTTGTTACAGAAAATAGCAGGTCGTCACGTAGATTACTAGTTTTAAAATATAAGTAATATGCAACACAGTCCAAACATAAATTACTACTATATGTTAATATAAGTTGACAGTTGTATAATACATCTTCTAAATATACTCAATATGGATCTTATTTTATAGATCTCAGTCCAAATAACACATCGGTGAAAACGGATTTATATGCTCGATGAGAGAATAATGTTTATTTAAAAAAATACAACTAATTTTCACTACACATGCAAACGATGATGTCATTTTAGAAAGTGACCTACAGACCATGGTGACCTACACATGCAAATCTTGCGCGCGACCAGTCGGCAGTCGCGCGATAACGCGGTCCATCTCAAAAAGCCCAGCGAGGCAGCAGCTTGCATGGCTCGCTGAATCACAGTGTGAGGCTTGCGCTCGGCCTCTTTCCCGAAACGCAACGCTCCGAAGACTACTTGGCGCTTGCACTCACCCCGCTTCTCTGTGTGACTCTTTCTCTGCGAACAGCAGCAACTCCCCTCCGTCCGGCGAAGAAAAGCAGGTGTGCGTACAGGTACTGTACCAGCCTTGGCGGCACCAACAGGTGCGTGCGTCCAGCAGTACGTCGTACGTTAGTTGTGGTGGCACCTCCACACCTGCCGTGCCGACCGCGACCGGTGAACGGTGACCATCTCGCTTAAGAGCAGGTCATGCAGGGGTAGACTGTAACATCCCGGAAATTCACTAAGTAAATCATGCGCCAAAGTTGTCACCCTCAAACCCTAAACCCTAATCCCCGAAGCCTTTCCTGAACAACCCGACACCCGAATTCAATCCGCGTCCCATCTCTTACCCATCCGATGCGACGCGTCGTGACCGGCCGCCGCGAATCCCGCTCCTCCTTTTTCCCTCTCCTTTTTCCTCTCTCGCCTCCGACCGCGTGCCCCACCTCCCGCGGCCGCACGCCACGCGTGGCCGACCGCAGACGCGGTCGCCGCTGGCGAGCACCACCTTCCCCCCTCCTTCTTTTTCTTTCCCCTCCCTCCCATTTTCTTTTCCTCTATTTCTTTTTCCTTTTTCCCATTTCTTTTTTTTTCTTTCCCTTTTCTCTTTTCCTTTTTCTCTTCTCTCCCTCCCTCTTTCCTTTCTTTCCTCCTCTGCCTCGCTCCCGCTCGCCCGAGCCCGCCAGGCCAGCTCCCTTCCCCGTCGCGCCTGCCCCGAACCGCCTCCCGCTTCCCGCTCGCCGTGCCCTGCCTCGTCTCCCCGCGCACGCTGCAGCGCAGCCCGCCACCGCGTGCTTCGCCCACGCCGCCCTCTTTCCCAGCCCGCTCGCGCGCGGCGCCCCGGGGCGCCCGTGCGCACGCGCACGCGCGCGGCGCACCGAACAGGGGCGCACGCGCCACGCCGTGGCCGCCCGCCCGGCGTCAGCGCGGCCCTCGCCCTGCACCGCGCGCGCCACGACACGCCGCACGCCCCGCCGAGCCACCGTGACGCTCGCCGCCTGGGCGCACGAGCGCGCACGCGCATGCGCGCCGCTCGCCGGCCGCTCGGTCCCGTTCACCCCGCTCTGGACCCGCCCACCGCCTACCTCCGCTTGCACGTGCACCGCGTGCCCGCATCCCCACCGCTGCCACCCCCGCGTGGCCACACTGCCCGCCGAGCCACAGCAGCGCGAGCTCCGCCGAGCCACGGGCACCGCCCCGCCACCTTGCTGCCGCCCCCTGTGCCGCACAGCGCTGCTGGCCCCGCTCGCCGCCTGCCCGAGCGGTTAAATCGCCGCTGCGCTGCCTCGCCGGCCGCGCCGCCGCGTCCCGACACCAGCAAGCGGCTGGGGTGCCATTAATGGCCGCCGGCGGACCTCGCTGAGCCGGCCACCCACCTCCACCGCTATAAAAGCCTCCCCACCGGCGCCGCTCCTCCACACTCAAGCCTCCCTGGCCGCCACCGCCTCCCCTCCTCAGTACTAGCGCCGCCGCCTCGCTCCAGTAGCGCCACCGCCGCCGGCCCGCGTCGCCCCGCCTCCTCGCTACGCCCCGGGCCGAGGTGAGCCGGGGAATCAAATCCCACGTGCCCCTAGCCCCTTTTCCCCTCACCTCCGGCCGCCGCCGTGGTCCAGGACGGCCAAATCGGCCGCCGCCGGCACCCCGGGGACGCCTCCCCTGTTTCCCAGCGTGAGAGGGAGGAAGGGGATGGCAATTTTGCCAAAAACCCCTTCCCATTTCCTTTATTTCTTAAAGAAACCTTCCACCCTTTTTCCTTTTGCAGAAACACCCCCACCTTTAATATATTTACGAATAAACCCTCTTCCAATATAAACTTAATCTCAAATATACCCCTGACCTCTCCAGAATAACCCAAAAGCTTCCATAAATTACAAACAGACCCCTGCCTACTCAAGATTATTTACAACCAGGCCCCTGGCCCCTTAACCAACCCACGAACCTTTATAAAACCTATCATTTCATGTACCAAACAACCCCGAATCAAACCAAAACTTTACCCTGCCTAATGTAACTCAGTCTTGATCATGTCACTCAGAAACCACTCGAAATTATCACTCTATACTCTATATTTTATGTGTCTCTGATCTGAGCTCAACGATAAACCTTTTATTTCCTGTGTCTTGATTGTGTGCGTGTTTGTTTGCGTCGTAGATCACGGTGTGAACGAAGGAGAGCCCGCTAGCGAGCAGTGCTGCGAGCAAGGGAACGAGGATCAGTTCCACGACCCCGAGCCCGAAGGACAGGACTTTCCCGAAGGCTACGAAGACGGCAAGTTCAATCCCATCCTTTGATGCATGTTTCTGTCCTAGTTTTTATAAACACATCCCAATGGCCTGTTTTATAAAATTGCATATGTTTTACTCGCATGAAAACACGGTTGGATAGCCACCCCTTGCTTGTGATGACCATCCTTTGACCACCTAGATTAATGTCTGATTTTGCTTGGACGTTAATCGATATTAGAGCGCTTAGGACTTTATTCTTAAATACTATTTGTTTTATAAAGAAAATGTGTGCGTTTTGGGATGGGATAAATGTGGTGTTGTGTAAAGAAAGCCTAGACGGGATGGATGTCATTTCTACGGAATTGCTATTTGGTGTGCTTATGCCTGTGTGGCAGGGCAAAGAAGGGAGATATCCATCTTGTCGTGTCTAAGGACCGAGTTGGTGTGTCATCTCACCTAACTCCACTATCGTGCAAACCACTCGACCGTTGAATGGGCAACGGCGTAGCATAAATCCCACTAGTTAGTGTGGTAGCCATCAGGAGAGCTGAGAGCAACGGGTGTCTAAGGAAAAGGGATAAGCCCCGAGTGACTTATGCCCGGTTACACCTGAGAAAATGGTCAATGACCCCTTGGTGCATCCCGTGATGGCTAGTCAGGCTTAGCTAAGGTGGGTAATGGCTATGTTGGGATCTACACCGACACGACGGTGTTCGAGTTGTGGTATCCTACTTGTGGGTAAAGTTGCACGCCTCTGCAGAGTTAAGAATCTATTCGAATAGTCCGTGCCCACGGTATTGGGCAAGTTACGGTGTGGTCACATAACTAGTGTTTCTTTGGGATGGGCTGGTGTGAGTTGTTTTGGAATCGTATCCGGCAGTTGTGCCGTGTGCTACGACGGACGGGGAGTCCGGTAGCAGTTTTAAAACCTGAACTCCGTGTTACTACGAAAACTGTTTTCTAAAAGGTTTTTCCGTAAAATAAACCCCTGCATAAAATGTTGTTTTTCTGCAAATTAAACCGTAAACTTATCCTTGATTTACCTATGCATACTATTCTGTTATAACCCCCTCCGTGGATGTGGTTGGACTTGCTGAGTACTTTTGTACTCACCACACTCTTACTTTTTACAGAAGAAGACCCAGACTTCATACCAGACGACGCCGAGTAGGGTTATCGTTCTACACCCAACCTTGCCTGTGGAACCGGCCCTGTCGAGATGCCTCCGCTGTCGCAGTACTCAGAGCCCGTGGTAGACCCCATGTGGTTTGCGGTCTGGTGTTATGTCGTAGCTTGGTTAATCATTATCATTATCTGTATCGAGTGTCCTCCAAGGTTTGTACGGTTTTGAACCATCTGATGTAATAAATGTGGCATCAGCCTCCTGGGACTGGTGCTTTGTATCACATTTAAGTTCTCTCTTTTGAGGGAACGCTTCAGGTGGTATCAGAGCCGTAGGTTGGCCGTAGGACGTGACCCTAGGGGCGAAACCCGTTTCCAGGACCTTTCACCTTAGGACTTTTCTATCCTTAATCCTTTCCTCACACAAACACTTACCTTTGGTTCTTGCCCTGTTCCAGATGGCTGACGATGGATGGATCGGCGGAATCTGTTTCGCAGAGCCCGGCCTTCCTAAGTTGTTGATACTCAGCCTGGAACGCATTGGAGTTGTGGATCCGCCAGAGTTTCTTTACCGGGAGTACGACTCCAAGGGCACTCTTCGGTGTGACCTGATGATCTTCGTGGCAAGAAGCACCCGCTACCCAGATGTGGACCCTTGGTTCATCTCCACCACTGGATTCCGTTTCCCGGATACCTATCGGAAAGCCGCCCGTAAGGCCCTGCGACGGCTCCGAATGATCTACAAGCATCACCTTCAGCAGACTCCTATGGGATTCTTCCCGCCAACTGAAGGAAGAGGACGCACCTGGATCGCCCGGATGAGAGGACTCGGAAGGGAAGAAGAAGACCTGGAAGACACAGTATCCCACCTATCCATCTATCTCACCGGCCTGGATGAGCTCTACCGCGAGCAAGCAGCACAACTAAAGCAACAAGTCCACAGAGCAGAGAAGGCAACCCAGGAGCTGGATGAACAACGGACAAGGACCGTACACGCCGAGTATTCCCTGGCTGCCCTCCAAGTCCAAATGGATGAAAAAGAGGCAGAACTGGAAGAGCAAAAGGCAAGGGCCACGCGTGCCGAGAATTCGCTAGCCGCTCTCCAAGCTCGGATGCAGAGGTACGAGGCTCGCTGGGGAATAGGTGGATGGATAGAGGAAGACGAAGAAGAAGAACCCGAAGAGGCTCAATGGGATGCAGGCATTCAGACTGAGGAAGAAGAACCCATGGAAACCCATTGGGATGTTGGTACTCAGACCGAGGAAGAAGAACCCGAAGAAACTCACTGGGATAAAGGAACTCAGACCGAGGATGACATGACGGATCAGTATCTCCCACTGAAGAAGCGCTCCCTTAGGATTGAGGAAGAATCCCCATGATAGGAGTAGTCTCTAAGCTAGAACCTTTGCTATAATAATCATGTACCCATGAAGTTTGTACCCCACCATGATGCCATAAATAAAAATCATCTACCCCTTTTGTGTACCTCAAATAATCATGCAAGATCTTCACCCTATCTTTGTTTTCAGATGGCTGAGGAAGGATGGACCCAGGGCGACTGCCAAGCTGCGCCTGGCTTCCCCAGCCTGTTGATCAACGCCCTGGAAAGCCTTGGCGTCGCGGAGCACCCAAGGTACTACAATAGAGAGTATGAACATCATGGCACTCTCCGCTGCAAGGTGATCCTAGTCATCGCCAGAAGTGATCGCTACCCCGACATCCAGTCCTGGCGAGTGACCGCTACAGGGTTTAGGCACCAAGACACCTATCCCTTGGCCATCAGAAAGACACTCCGCTACCTGTGCCGGATTTTCGAAGAACACCTAGCACCCACACCAATGAGGTTCTTCCCGCCGGCCATCAGGACCCCTGTTTGGGAAGCTCGCATGAGAAGTCTGGAACGGCGCCGCCATGAAGAGGACCCTCTGTATCAAGTGGCTAACTATCTAGCCGCTCTGGATCAGCTCTTCGATGAACAAGCCCACTTGTTGAGGGAGCAGATCCATCGTGCTGAGCAAGCTGAACTCGCGGTGAGGCTCCAACAGGTCCGAGCAGCCCAAGCCGAGGCAAGAGCCGCAGCCGCAATCAGCAGTGAAGCAGTTGCACAGGAGAGCCTCAGACAAGCCCGAGACCGGCGCATGCAAGAATGGGCCAGGAGTGGGACCCCAGTCTCGGCCATCGGAGAAGATCATGTTCTACTCGGGACACCCGTCATAGGATGGGGACCACTCGTGATAACCCCACAAGCGCCACCCGAGGACCCCGAAGGGTCTACTGCTGCCGGAGAAGAAGAAGCTACTGCGCAACCCCAAGAGAACGGGAACTTAGAGGACGGCGAGCAAGAACTACTCGCACGTTCTGCCCCAGGGGAAGGCTCACCCCGCGAGTAGATTGTCCGACCCTACCCCAGTGTTGTACCCTTCTAGCCGTTCGGTCTAAGTTGTATCCCTAGTCTGAACTTGTACCCGGGCGTGTAGTACACGTTCTAGTCGTGCCCCCGTGTTGTACCCTGCCTCGCTTTATTGAAGGTTGCTTGTTTGCCTTGTTGTGTGCTTGTTGTGTGTGTGCCTTTCGGCAGAAGGCTAATTCTGCCTTTTCAAAAATACGAATTAAACAACTTAAACATCACCTAATCTCAATCTCACAAAAATCCTACCCAATCTGCAGATGGTTTCTCGAAGCGTCACGAGGGCCTCCCGTGTCAGGGACCCTGCAGCTGCTGATGCAGGAGTGCGTCCTAACGGGCAAAACCATCCTCAGGAAGAACAAGAAGTGAGTCAGGGCAGAGGAGAAAATCATGATGCTCAGCTACCACCACCACCACCCTTCGTGGACCTGGCACAAATAATCCATAACCAGACTCTCATACTGGAGACACTGGCTAATGCTCTAGTGAACAGGCAGCCACGAGAGCAGACCTTCAATGACAAGCTGACAGCTTTTCTGAGGGCCAAGCCACCCACTTTTGCCGGGTCTAGCAACCCCTTGGATGCAGATGATTGGCTCCGTGTGATCCAGAGGAAGCTCGAGCCGTTTGGGTGCCAGGATCGAGATAAAGTCCTCCTGGCAGCACATCAACTCACCGGGACTGCCTTAGCCTGGTGGGAGAACTACTGCGCTGCTGCCAGAGATGTCACCACCATCACCTGGAATGAATTCGTGAGGGAGTTCCGCCGTTATCACATCCCCTCGGCCACCATGAAGCGCAAGGCAGATGAGTTCCGCGCACTTCAGCAGGGGAGTATGTCGGTGGAAGAGTATACCCACCAGTTTATGGAGCTGGCTCGCTATGCACCAGAAGAAGTGAATGACGACGAGAAGAAGCAGGATATGTTCAAGAAGGGACTAAACCCAGAACTCAGGACCCTGCTCACCCCTCAGATCTATCCTGACTTCAACACCTTGGTGAACAATGCAATCCTCACAGAGAGGGCCAAGATCGATGAAAGAAAGGATAACAAGCGCAAGTTCTTGGAGAGCAAGGCACGCCAGCAGGATCGTTTCCAGAAGCCCAGAAGCTTCAGCTACAATGCACCAAGGTCCCAAGCCCCAATGCAGTACAGAACTCAGTCTCAAGTGACAGGACCATGGGCCCCTAACACTCAGCTCAGAAGCCAGAACACCATGAGGGCCCCTCAGAGTAATGCAAGCCAGGTCACCAACAACAACAGCAATGTGAGGGCCTGCTTCAACTGTCGGGAGACGGGTCATTTCATCGCCGACTGCCCCTATGCCAAGAACAAGCCGGCTACTTCAGCTTTCTCCAACACAGTGAACGGACCCAAGCCAGTGCTGACCGGTGCCAACCGAGTGCCTCTTCGCGGCAACAGCAACAACAACAACAACCAGCAGAGGCAATCCCAGCAGTCTTTCGGACGAGCCCGCATCAACCACATCGACGCGCAGGAAGCTCAAGGAGCTCAGGGTGTAGTACTCGGTGAGTACCTAGTCAGCTCAACTCTTGCAACAGTACTGTTTGATTCTGGAGCTTCACACTCATTCATATCCTCAGGTTTTGTGGAGAAACATAAAATACCTACAGTACTACTAAAAACACCCCTATTAACCCGGACGCCCGGAGGAGACATCAGGTGTCAACTGGGTTGTCTACGGGTAAGGATTAATTTAAGTGGGGTAGAATTTCTAGCAGATCTAGTAGTACTTAAGTCAGAAGGGATAGATGTGATCCTCGGAATGGACTGGCTAAGCAAACACAATGGTCTCATAGGTTGTACGGACAAGGTAGTACATCTAACAAACCCAGAGGGAGTTCGAGTGACCTGTCACACCCGGGAAAGTGGAGCAAACCCGATGGTATTCAGTATGGAAATCAAGAACTTGGAAGAAGTCCCAGTAGTGAATGAGTACCCCGATGTCTTTCCCGAAGAACTTCCCGGTATGCCACCAGATAGGGACGTAGAATTTGTCATTGACCTTGTTCCTGGAACCGCCCCCATAGCCAAGAGACCTTATAGGATGGCAGCCTCCGAGTTGGTGGAGTTAAAGAAACAACTAGAGGAGTTACAATGGATTGGCTTCATCAGGCCAAGTTCGTCACCTTGGGGAGCCCCGGTTCTATTAGTCAAGAAGAAGGACGGGAGTATGAGGTTATGTGTAGATTATCGGGCACTAAATGAAGTCACTATCAAGAACAAATACCCTCTCCCCAGGATCGATGATCTTTTTGACCAGTTAAAAGGAGCCAAGTACTTTTCCAAGATTGACCTGAGGTCCGGCTATTTTCAGCTCAAAATTAGGGAGAGCAACATCCCAAAGACAGCTTTTGTCACCCGGTATGGTCAGTTTGAGTTTACGGTGATGTCTTTTGGACTGACAAATGCACCTGCCTATTTCATGAACCTCATGAACAAAGTGTTTATGGACGAGTTAGATAAGTTTGTCGTAGTCTTCATTGACGACATACTTATTTACTCGAAGAGTATTCAGGAGCACGAGCAACACCTGAGGGTAGTTCTGGAGAAGCTGAGAATGCATAGGCTATACGCTAAATTCAGCAAGTGTGAGTTCTGGCTGGAGAAAGTAGCTTTCCTTGGCCATATTTTGACCGCGGAAGGAGTAGCAGTGGATCCAGAGAAGGTCGAAGCAGTCTCCAACTGGAAGCAACCAACTAATGTCAGTGAGATCAGGAGTTTTCTCGGATTGGCTGGATACTATCGGAGATTCATTGAGGGATTTTCTAAGATAGCCCGACCCATGACAGAGCTGCTCAAGAAAGAGAAGAAGTTCACCTGGACGGAGTCGTGTGAAAGGAGCTTTCAGGAGTTGAAGCGGAAATTGACAACAGCCCCAGTGCTAACCCTGCCGGATATTCACCGGGATTTTGTCATCTATTGTGATGCGTCCCGACAAGGATTGGGTTGCGTACTAATGCAAGATGGGAAAGTCGTTGCATATGCTTCCCGTCAGCTCAGGACTCATGAGCAAAATTATCCGACCCATGATTTGGAGCTTGCAGCCGTAGTGCACGCACTTAAGATCTGGAGGCATTATTTGATTGGAAATAAGTGCGAAATCTTTACCGACCATAAAAGTCTGAAGTATATCTTCACCCAGCCAGACTTGAACTTGAGACAAAGAAGATGGCTGGAATTAGTCAAAGATTATAATTTGGAAATTCATTATCACCCAGGTAAAGCAAATGTAGTTGCCGATGCCCTAAGTCGGAAATCCTACGGGCCCAAGAATGACCCTTTACGAGAGGAAATGGCACGATTAAATGTGCACATTGTCCCTCGAGGCTCCAGCCAAGTGCTAAACGTTCAATCCACCCTAGAAGAGAGAATCAGGAAAGCCCAAAGATTGGACAAATGACTGATGGAAATCCGAAGACAGACCGGGGAAAATAAGGCACCTGACTTTAGAGTGGATAATAGAGGAACGCTATGGTATAAAGATAGAATTTGTGTGCCCCAGAAGGGAGATTTCAGGCAAATAATCATGGACGAAGCTCACAACTCAGCCTACTCCATTCACCCGGGATCCACCAAAATGTATATGGACTTAAAACAGAAATATTGGTGGAATGGGATGAAGGCAGATATTGCACGGTTCGTCGCCCATTGCGATACTTGCCAGAGAATCAAAGCTGAACACCAGAAGCCGACAGGATTGTTGCAGCCCCTACCCATTCCGGTGTGGAAATGAGATGAAATAGGGATGGATTTTGTAGTAGGCTTGCCCAGAACCCAGAAAGGACACGATTCCATATTGGTAATAGTGGACCGACTCACTAAAACAGCTCACTTCATACCCGTACGGACCAACTACGGTGGAAAAAAGCTAGCCAAGCTTTATGTGGAAAATATAGTGAAATTGCATGGTGTGCCCAGTCGAATTGTGTCAGATAGAGGGACCCAGCTCACCTCTAGATTTTGGAAAAGCTTGCATAAAGCCATGGGCACCAAGCTGGACTTTAGCTCCGCTTATCACCCGCAGACAGACAGTCAGACAGAAAGGGTGAATCAGATTATGGAAGATATGTTGAGAGCATGTGTTCTCACCTACGGCAAAGATTGGGAGCAGAGTTTACCCTATGCCGAGTTCTCATACAACAACAGGTATCAAGCAAGCTTGGGCATGTCGCCGTTCGAAACTCTTTACGGAAGGAAATGCAGAACTCCTCTGATGTGGTCAGAAGTTGGAGAACGTGCCCTAGTCGGACCCGCACTTATAAAAGAAGCAGAAGAAAGAGTAGCCGAGATTAGAGAAAAACTGAAAGCGGCCCAGTCCCGACAGAAGAGCTATGCAGACAAGAAAAGACGAGAAATTTGTTTCAACCCGGGGGATTTCGTGTATCTCAAGGTATCACCCATTCGAGGAACCCGAAGATTTCAGGTACAAGGGAAGCTGGCCCCTAGGTACATTGGACCATACCGAGTTCTGAAGAAAGTTGGAGCAGTAGCATACCGTTTGGAGCTACCAGAGGAAATGTCAGATATACATCCAGTATTCCACGTCTCGCAGCTAAGAAGATGTTTGAGGGTACCCGAGGCAGAGCATGTACCAGTGGAAGCGATTGATCTGCAGCCAGACCTACGATATCAAGAAGTACCAGTCAAGATTCTCGACACTGTCACCAGAAGGACCAGAAACTCCGAAGTACGAATATGTAGAGTTCAGTGGAGCAGACACGGAGTGGAAGAAGCTACCTGGGAACGCGAAGACGCTCTAAAGGAGGAATTTCCCCACCTGTTTAGGAACCAGCCGAATCTCGAGGACGAGATTCACTTTAAGTGGGGTAGGTTTGTAACATCCCGGAAATTCACTAAGTAAATCATGCGCCAAAGTTGTCTTTCGTTGAGCTCGACTACCCTCAAACCCTGAACCCTAATCCCCAGAGCCTCTCCTGAACAACCCGACACCCGAATTCAATCCGCGTCCCAACTCTTCCCCATCCGATGCGACGCGTCGTGACCGGCCGCCGCGAATCCCGCTCCTCCATTTTCCCCCTCTCCTTTTTCCTCTCTCTCCTCCGACCGCGTGCCCTACCTCCCGCGGCCGCACGCCACGCGTGGCCGACCGCAGACGCGGTCGCCGCTGGCGCGCACCACCTTCCCCCCCTCCTTCTTTTTCTTTCCCCTCCCTCCCATTTTCTTTTTCCTCTATTTCTTTTTCCTTTTTCCCATTTCTTTTTTTTCCTTTCCCTTTTCTCTTTTCCTTTTTCTCTTATCTCCCTCCCTCTTTCCTTTCTTTCCTCCTCTGCCTCGCTCCCGCTCGCCCGAGCCCGCCAGGCCAGCTCCCTTCCCCGTCGCGCCTGCCCCGAACCACCTCCCGCTTCCCGCTCGCCGTGCCCTGCCTCGTCTCCCCGCGCACGCTGCAGCGCAGCCCGCCACCGCGTGCTTCGCCCACGCCGCCCCGGGGCGCCCGTGCGCATGCGCACGCGCGCGGCGCACCGAACAGGGGCGCACGCGCCACGCCGTGGCCGCCCGCCCGGCGTCAGCGCGGCCCTCGCCCTGCACCGCGCGTGCCACGACACGCCGCACGCCCCGCCGAGCCACCGTGACGCTCGCCGCCTGGGCGCACGAGCGCGCACGCGCACCGCTCGCCGGCCGCTCGGTGCCGTTCACCCTGCTCTGGACCCGCCCACCGCCTACCTCCGCTTGCGCGTGCACCGCGTGCCCGCATCCCCGCCACTGCCACCCCCGCGTGGCCACACTGCTCACCGAGCCACAGCAGCGCGAGCTCCGCCGAGCCACGTGCGCCGCCCCGCCACCTTGCTGCCGCCCCTTGTGCCGCACAGCGCTGCTGGCCCCGCTCGCCGCCTGCCCGAGCGGTCAAATCGCCGTTGCGCTGCCTCGCCGGCCGCGCCGCCGCGTCCCGACACCAGCAAGCGGCCGGGGTGCCATTAATGGCCGCCCGCGGACCTCGCTGAGCCGGCCACCCACCTCCACCGTGCCACCGCCTCTCCACGGCTATAAAAGCCTCCCCACCGGCGCCGCTCCTCCACACTCAAGCCTCCCTGGCCGCCACCGCCTCCCCTCCTCAGTACTAGCGCCGCCGCCTCGCTCCAGTAGCGCCACCGCCGCCGGCCCGCGTCGCCCCGCCTCCTCGCTACGCCCCGGGCCGAGGTGAGCCGGGGAATCAAATCCCACGTGCCCCTAGCCCCTTTTCCCCTCACCTCCGGCCGCCGCCGTGGTCCAGGACGGCCAAATCGGCCGCCGCCGGCACCCCGGGGACGCCTCCCCTGTTTCCCAGCGTGAGAGGGAGGAAGGGGATGGCAATTTTGCCAAAAACCCCTTCCCCTTTCCTTTATTTCTTAAAGAAACCTTCCACCCTTTTTCCTTTTGCAGAAACACCCCCACCTTTAATATATTTACGAATAAACCCTCTTCCAATATAAACTTAATCTCAAATATACCCCTGACCTCTCCAGAATAACCCAAAAGCTTCCATAAATTACAAACAGACCCCTGCCTACTCAAGATTATTTACAACCAGGCCCCTGGCCCCTTAACCAACCCACGAACCTTTATAAAACCTATCATTTCATGTACCAAACAACCCCGAATCAAACCAAAACTTTACCCTGCCTAATGTAACTCAGTCTTGATCATGTCACTCAGAAACCACTCGAAATTATCACTCTATACTCTATATTTTATGTGTCTCTGATCTGAGCTCAACGATAAACCTTTTATTTCCTGTGTCTTGATTGTGTGCGTGTTTGTTTGCGTCGTAGATCACGGTGTGAACGAAGGAGAGCCCGCTAGCGAGCAGTGCTGCGAGCAAGGGAACGAGGATCAGTTCCACGACCCCGAGCCCGAAGGACAGGACTTTCCCGAAGGCTACGAAGACGGCAAGTTCAATCCCATCCTTTGATGCATGTTTCTGTCCTAGTTTTTATAAACACATCCCAATGGCCTGTTTTATAAAATTTCATATGTTTTACTCGCATGAAAACACGGTTGGATAGCCACCCCTTGCTTGTGATGACCATCCTTTGACCACCTAGATTAATGTCTGATTTTGCTTGGACGTTAATCGATATTAGAGCGCTTAGGACTTTATTCTTAAATACTATTTGTTTTATAAAGAAAATGTGTGCGTTTTGGGATGGGATAAATGTGGTGTTGTGTAAAGAAAGCCTAGACGGGATGGATGGCATTTCTACGGAATTGCTATTTGGTGTGCTTATGCCTGTGTGGCAGGGCAAAGAAGGGAGATATCCATCTTGTCGTGTCTAAGGACCGAGTTGGTGTGTCATCTCACCTAACTCCACTATCGTGCAAACCACTCGACCGTTGAATGGGCAACGGCGTAGCATAAATCCCACTAGTTAGTGTGGTAGCCATCAGGAGAGCTGAGAGCAACGGGTGTCTAAGGAAAAGGGATAAGCCCCGAGTGACTTATGCCCGGTTACACCTGAGAAAACGGTCAATGACCCCTTGGTGCATCCCGTGATGGCTAGTCAGGCTTAGCTAAGGTGGGTAATGGCTATGTTGGGATCTACACCGACACGACGGTGTTCGAGTTGTGGTATCCTACTTGTGGGTAAAGTTGCACGCCTCTGCAGAGTTAAGAATCTATTCGAATAGTCCGTGCCCACGGTATTGGGCAAGTTACGGTGTGGTCACATAACTAGTGTTTCTTTGGGATGGGCTGGTGTGAGTTGTTTTGGAATCGTATCCGGCAGTTGTGCCGTGTGCTACGACGGACGGGGAGTCCGGTAGCAGTTTTAAAACCTGAACTCCGTGTTACTACGAAAACTGTTTTCTAAAAGGTTTTTCCGTAAAATAAACCCTTGCATAAAGTGTTGTTTTTCTGCAAATTAAACCGTAACCTTATTCTTGATTTACCTATGCATACTATTCTGTTATAACCCCCTCCGTGGATGTGGTTGAACTTGCTGAGTACGTTTGTACTCACCCCACTCTTACTTTTTACAGAAGAAGACCCAGACTTCATACCAGACGACGCCGAGTAGGGTTATCGTTCTACACCCAACCTTGCCTGTGGAACCGGCCCTGTCGAGATGCCTCCGCTGTCGCAGTACTCAGAGCCCGTGGTAGACCCCATGTGGTTTGCGGTCTGGTGTTATGTCGTAGCTTGGTTAATCATTATCATTATCTGTATCGAGTGTCCTCCAAGGTTTGTACGGTTTTGAACCATCTGATGTAATAAATGTGACATCAGCCTCCTGGGACTAGTGCTTTGTATCACAATTAAGTTCTCTCTTTTAAAAACGCTTCATAGACGCACACCCTCGACAGGCGCGCGGCAGACTGGTAGCGCTACGTTTGTATTACTGTAGGTGCGCGCGTGCATGCGGGGGCCGATCGTTCGGCCGGGCCGGGCCGGCGAGGACTCCGCCGCAAGGCGCAAGACGACACGGCGCGCCCGGCCGACCGCCCTGTCCGCCGATGCCGAGCAGGCTCCTCCCCCGCCCGCCTGTGCCACTGCCACCCCGTCCCGCTTCCGTCGCCGAGCGCGGAGACCGCAACTGCCAAGGCGCGCGGCGCTGCGCGGCCCGGGTACGGACGGCTCGGCTGCTACGCCGACGCACGCGCACGCGCTCGTTCGCCTCGCTGGCTCCACACAAGCCACGCCCATGCACATGCACGTCCGTCCCCACCCCGCCGGCCGCTGACTCGCGGAGGCGCGACACGGGACGCCGTGGAGCACCGAGCAGCCGTCCGCGACCCTGCTGCTGCTGCGGCGCCGTGGGCGCGGGGTCCGCGTCCGCCCCGCCGCCCGCACCGGCCCCGCTGCCGCGCCAGCAGCGCGGAGGACTACGGGCAGAGAGCGGCGACGGCGAGGCGGAGGAGCTAATCGCTACGGCCGCTAGCCCGTAGCTGGCAGGGCGGCACGTGCTGTCGCGTCTGGAGAGGCAAAAGCCAAGGGCTCGCGCGCGGCTACGGCCTGCGGGCGGCGCGGCGGCGAGCTAGCAACGCCTTTCGCTGTGGACGCACAGTGCGCGCATAGCCCTTGGGGTATGCGGCCTATGTTGAGGGGTCAAAGCCGTCGCGTCCGGTCCCCCGTGCCGGCAATCGCTGGCCGCCGGGCGCATCAATGTTCCATCCCGGGCGGCGGTGGCGTGCGTCCGTCCAGGACACCCACCAACGGCCGGGAAAGCATTCAAAAGAGCGGCGTCCTTTCAACCTGTGGACGGATCGGAACCCAACTGCTTGTTACTACGCGACATTCACAGGTAGCTTTAACAACATCATGACAAAGGCCATGCATGCCAAAACTCAGAAAATTTGCAATGGCAAACCCAATCTAGGGAGCCAGCATGTAAGTTCATCGTAGGACACGCCATGATGACGACGCAGGTTGGTTGGGACATGGAAGCACGCCATGGGAATCTCTCTCTCCCGTCTCGGCCCCTCTTGGAATGATTGGGGCCGGGACGCGGCAAAGCTCTCCCCCTCGTATGGGAAGGGGAATGTTTATGATACTCATTGCAATCATGAACAAAGATACCATGCCATGCAGAGAAAGCGAAAAAGAACGTGAGGCAATCGGGCCCTTTTGGTTCGGGGAGTAGTATGAGTAGTGTAAATTTTGATCAATAATTAGAAATACTAAATAAAGACAGTTTGCAAAACTAATTTCACAACCCCTGCGCTACTTCGCGAGACGAATCTAATGAGGCCTTTGACCGCACGATTAGAGGATGACTACTCTAGCACCACTGTAGCCAATCATCGATTAATTACCATCATTAGATTCGTCACGAAAAATTACACTCATCCCTGAAAAGGTTTTACAAATAAACTTCATTTAGTACTTCATGCATGCGAAATTCTTTTTTTCGGAGAACGTGCTAGCACAATCCAAACACGGCACGAGCCTGGCCCCCGAGTCGCTTGAGGCACCGGTCAAAAGATCTTCCACTGCGAGCATGGCCAAGCCGAGGGCGCCCCAACTGTGATCACAGCACAAGCCTATCCCTGCAAGTGACCGTACTTCATTTCCCCAACCCTTTTCCTTTTCCTTGCAACAGCCTTGTTTCTTCATGCATGTAACGTTCAAAGGGAGGAGCCATGCTACATTCCAACCAATTTTGCCCCCAAAAAAAGGCTCAGAAGAACGCTACCACCACCACTACTGAGATTGTGCTTAAGCTTTGGACTAATCGAGACCTACCTTCTACTGCATACCACTACTCACTACACCAATCCACATGGCAACTAACCAACCTTGCTATTGCAGCTAACTTACCTAACTTGGAGATCCCAATCTTCGCTTCAGTTTACAAAAACCAGCCAATGGCGAGAGCAAGATTGGGCAATGCTACTGAACCCCAACTCCACATCAGCTAGGCATCCGCCCAAGCGGCGAAGACAGGGAGATGAGAGACGACGTGCTGCGCTGCCGGCGCCGGCATAGGCATCCAGGGGCTCATGGCAGCAAGGCTCACGGCGTGCGGCTGCTGCTTGCCGTACATCATGGCCAGGCCCAGCCTCTCGGGGCTCCCCTCCCTGGAGTTGCCGAGGCTCGTCACCAGCGATGACGAGTTGGAGAAGTTGACGCCACCGGACTTGCCTCCTGGAACGTCAAGGTGGTGATCATGGGCCACGCACGAGACGTCAAGCCCAACGATACCGTGCAGGGAGGAGTGAGTCTCACACATGATGCCCTTCCGGGGATCAACTGCTTCCGGGCCCTGCACAGCTTCCTGGGAAGAACCATGGAGCACCATCCTCCAGTCAGCACTTGTTTCCTCTGTAAGGTTGAGCTCCCTGCCACCATTATTGTGCATCATAGGAACGCTGTTAGAGGCCTCGATCGCCTTGACCTTGCGTGCTTCTTCCGCAGGCAGTAGGTTGCTGCTCTCCATGATTTTGTCAACGTCGTATCTCGTTATGTCAAAGTTCGTCACCGCGTTCAAGCCACGGAACTTGATGGCAGCAATGTCGTAAGCCTCCGCCGCTTCTTCTTGAGTGGCTGCATATTCAGTAAATGGTGTTAAGAACGAACTCGGTTATGAGTGTGACCTAGGAACAAGATTCATGTAACAACTAATTTAGTCTGTGCATTGGAACTTAAACCAAGATAGATCCTATTGTAAAGTAGGATTCCCGATCAGATTACTTTGTGCAGTGATAACGTCATCTTTTAGTTCAAGTGTTCAATGGAGTATTCAAAACAGTCAACATGTTGCTTTGGTCAGACGCCACAGCCTTAGCAAAGTATAGCTATCTGAAAAAGCAAAGAATGATCAGGAAGAATGTGTGGACAGTGTACCCCACGGATTAAAGTAGATTGCAAAAGCAATGCACAGAACTAGAGATTAGCAGTAAAAGTTTATCTTCCAAGTCTATCCTCTTCTTCGGTAAATGTACTTTGATGAGACAATTAGCATAGCACAACAGTCACACCGGCAAAGGATTAGCACCAAAAGCTTCTTTTACTTGAGCCACATTACTTTCTTGAAGCATTTTTAGGCCCTACAAATCTACATTCAAATAGAGATCTTTCTTACTGAAAGTGCCGAGGTACAAATCCTTGTTTCCAGCAACCCTGCCAATCCGAGACTGCCATCTTCCATGCTGGTGATGCCTGTAATGTAGTCAACATGAACATACCGGTGTGGTTTCTCTATATATGTACTTTTGTTGATGAAGAAACAAAATGTGGCTGCAAATTCTGCGCAAACAAACCTTGTCACGCCTCGGTAGATGGAGGCACCTCGAGAAAACCCACTGCTTCTCCTGCGGTCAGTAACAATTTCAGAAATGCAGGAAATCAACAATGAAAATACAGAAGGATGATACAGTGCAATGTAGGCGAAATAGCAAGCACTGACCTTCTCAAGTGTGCCACAAATTCTTGCCTCGTCATGCTTTTCATCTCCTCGAGCTCATCTTGATAGTTCTCTACCTGCCAAACAAAGCGTGTTGTACCTTATTAAATAAATAAACATCAACGCTCCCATTTTGTTGCATGACACTTACGGGAAAATTGATGTGAGTAGCAGGACCCCAGTATTTCAGAGCAGCAAGATCATAAGCCCTTGCAGCCTTATCTTCAGTGTCGTAACCACCTGAAGCACAGAAAAGAAATCACATTTCATATTTTTGGAGCTGGCCACAGCTTCTATTTTTTTCTGTTTTTTTTTGAAATAAAAAAACTCTACCGGGGGAGGAAACGGCCCCACCGTTTTTTCATTAAGAGGAAACCACACCGGCTTACCCGGGTAGAGAAAACCCCCGAACCCTGACCCATGCCCGAGAGGGCCAAGCCTCGCGGCGAGCACAGCGAGGGTTTTTTTTACCCCAACAGCCGGAAATTCGCTTCTGATGAGAATCGAACTCAGAACCTATTGGGGCGCGACGCTACCGGACCGGGCTAGCCAACTGGCCGCCCGGCCTTTCGCTTTTTTTGAAATAGAACTTGGAACGAGTAATCAGGACAATAAAAGGCATGATCGGGTAAGAAGTGGTGTTACCTAGATATACTGCGAGTGATCGTCATTTCAGTCATGAGTGACAAACCCCAGAATGACATTTCCAAAAGAAGAGGAATCAAAATGTCAGAAGGAGCTATGAATGCATAAATTTTGCTACATCATTTATTTTGGATGTCTAGATATCAACCTTGCCTTCCTTTCCTTGTCTGCCCATCCTTTCTGCAGCTATTGTCCCAGAGGTGGGCTTCATACCTCCCAGTCCACCTGTGTCTGCTCCAGTGAATCAAACACAAACAGAACCTTCATCACTAAAACATATAAAACGAGCACAAACAAATTAAATTGGTTTTCTGAACTGTAGAGGCACCAGAAGGATCAGAGCCCCCAGGACTAAGATTAGGCACTAAAACTATTTGGCGTCAAGCATGAGCGGCTGGCCTACTGAATTTTTTTTAACAAGAATAGCAGAGCATAACAGAAGTATAACATAGCCACATCAATGCTGGAAACTAACAGGGCCGGCAGGCAGAACATGAGGCAAATACTCCAAATGAATCAGGAGCAACAAATTGACTTTCACAGGCTGAGCTATGTGCAAGAATCCTAACCAATGATCAATGCCGCTTGGATGAAACAGCGTTAGAGGGCACAGAGGAGTTGCCAAGCATATACATAGGACTCGGAACTAAAGAGGCAAAGCATTGCCCGCACGAAGCCTACTGACGAAACAAACGCAACAAGAGATGACAGAGTGAAATCTTCGTGCGCATCTAACCTGGTGACGCCCCTGTACTGGGAGGTCCTCTGCCCAAACGTGTCGATGGACTTGCGGTGCACCGGCTGCTTCTGGCCTCCCTTGCCGGTGCCCCTCTTCTTCCCCACGGCCTGCTCACCGCCGTCATTACTGCGCCCCTGGGCAGCGGCCGCAGAGGCAGCGGCAGCTGCAGCGGCCATCTGGTGCAGCTGCTGCTGCTGCTGCGGAGCCGCGCTGACGCAGCTGCTCGACTGGGACCCGGGGCTCATCATCGACAGGCTCAGCGGGTGCATCTCCCCGTTGCTGTAGCAGGCGCCGTAGCTCGTCAGGAGGAAGTTCTTGGCCGCAGCCATGGCCGCGTCGATTGGCGCCGCGTCTTCTTGGAGCATCTCTACTTCCGTCAGGGGCTGGAAGTTGTAGGGGACGAGCTGGTGGTGCTGGTACTGGTGGTAATCCCTGCTTGCCTCCTCTTGGCACTGCTGGTGGCTGTAGTAGGTGGCCGTTTCTTGGCCACCGCCATTGCCATTGCCACCTCCCAAGAAGTCCTCCAGCTTCGGTGGGGACGACGGCATCATGCCTATTTCATCATGCCAAAAAGACCATGGCGTTCATACCTAGCATACGATTCCGAGAGAGGATGGAGCGAGGGAGAAGTGCAGTATAGTATCAGTGACCTTCGATGTTGCAGATGGAGCCGTCGGACTTGATGGGCACGGTAGGCAGGTGGGAGTAGTAGGCGCCGGCAGAACTGGTGCCATCGCCGTACGCGCCGCCCACACAGTAGTAGCCCGGATAAGGCGCGGGCATCGGTGAGAAGAGGAAGTCGGAAGTGGCGGCGGCGTGGTTCCCGGAAGAGGAGATCGTGGTACTGGTAGGAGGCGGAGCATGGTGAGCGGGAGGAGCGGGTTCAGAGGCGGATGGCACCTCCATGGTCGTGTGAGGCGAGAGGGAGAAGCCGAGCCAGTTGCTGCCACTAGCCATTTCTCCCATCAACTATGCACACGCAAGCCCTTGGTGCTCTCGAGCTCTCCTTCCCTTTGTGCCGCGCTAGCACGAACAAACACTAGTCCAAGGCTACTAGGCTCATGTGAACTGATGAGGGGGACCCGGGCCGGCCGTGAAGCCGAGCAAAAGGAATGAGGGGGGCCGAAGGAAATTGGTGGATAAGTACCACTTCTAATGCATTGTATGTGAGCATATAAAAACAAGAAGAACCTATGGCTTCCTTCCTCATACCTATCCGTTCCGTCGGGTCATAGGGATCTGTGACCGGAGAACATGTTGCGGAGGAAGAGGATGTGTGCGCTACTACTGCTTGTGCTCCCTTTATTGAGGCCAGGCAATGGCCATGCCCATGGCCATTAGCCCCACGCCGTCCAAAACTCACTCGCAGAAAATTACCCCCTATATAACTATAAAAGATGCAAGGGAATTGAATCGTGAGGTTGGCATTGGATGGGATGGGCCGGCCACCTCCTGCACTCCCTCTCCTGTTCTCATCTCTTTCCTTCCCCCGGGCGTCTGCTATGCATGCTGCTCCTCCCTCCTAGGTGGGTTGGAGTAGTCTAAGCTACTGTAGCAAACTTTAATTAATAATTAAGGGTATCAAATAAAAGCAGTTTACAAAACTAATTTCACAATTCCAGCGCTACTTCGCGAGATGAATCTAATGATGTCTTTGACCACATGATTAAATGTTGGTACTGTAGTATTACTGTAGTCAATTATCAATTAATTACCGTTATTATATTCGTCGTAAAAAAATATACATATTTATAAAAAAAATTTACAAATAAATTTCATTTAATATTTTATGCAAAAGATTTTCTCGTAACGCTACTTGCAACCAAACAAGATCCTAGATGTAGCTGGATGCTGCTCAGAGCGGCCGAAACCAGGCTGCTTCTGCCAGACTTGATGGACCGACACGAGAGGCGCAGAGAGAGAGGGGCCGTGTGTAGTACTGTGGCCGTGTTTAGTTTCACTTGCAAAATTTTTTTGTGTTGGAATCTTGTTAATTTAAATTTATTTATAAAAGGTTTTACACAAATGAGTTGTAAATCGCGAGACGAATCTAATGATATTAATTAATCTATGATTAATTAATAATTAGTGGATGGTTACTGTAGCATCACTGTTGCAAATCATGGATTAAATAGGCTCGTTAGATTCGTCTCGCGATTTACAACTCATCCATACAAAAAATTTTGTAAATAAATTTCATTTAGTACTCCATGTATGTGTCGAAACATTCGATGTGATTTTTTTTACGGGTGTGATCTGTAGCATAGATTCAAAGCGCAGGACAGCTGCACGCAAAGCGCCGGTCACTTCGCAACAGTACGCTACGCGTCGTCCCCTGCCGCACTGCAGTGTTGCAAATGCCAACGAACGAACTAGTCCGCATCTTTACGTACATATCTATTTCACCGAGCCTCTCTCCTAGCTAAGGGTGGGAACCTGAAAATAGTTATCCAAATTTTTTGCATCCGTATTCGTATTCGCACCTAATATGGATATTTGTATCCGTATCCGATTGTAATGTGGTACCAAAGTGGATATATCCGAATTCGTTTTTCCTCATTTTTCTCTATCCGATTCCACATCCATATTCAACAATATCCGCAACATCCGTATTCGAATAAAAATGAGCACATAAAAAACTATTAAAAATTATATATATATATAACTAATGACTACTGATATATTAATTTTAGTATTAATAATAATGTATTTAGTGGAACTATTTAAGAGTGATCATGAATAAATGACATGTGCTACTAGGTTTAATATTACTAATGATATATAAAGATTAAGTTTAATTAATTTCAATTTAATTAACTATATTTTGATATGGATAATCATATTGCTTTTAATTTAATTTGGTTTATCCACTTATTGATAAAATTATAAATATACTTTATTCCATTTATTCTTTATAAATATTGATATTTCCATTAAAATATTTATTCATTTGCATTTTATATCTTTATATTATTAACTATTTAAATATTTATGGATAAATATGTTTTGATGAGATGTCTTTTTCTTAACTACAACGGTTACATACTTTAATCCTTATTGTATAATGACTTAGCGATACTTTCGAAATATGTTTATAATGAATAAAACAAACAAATATAATTATGTTCCAAATCAAGTAAATATCCGAATCCGTATCCGAAATCGAGACATCCGTTTGCATCGTATCCAACAACATCCGAATCCGAATCTGTATCCGAGTTAAAATATGGTAAAAAGTACTATCCGGATCCGATTTCATACGTATCTGATCCGATTTCATCCTTACTCTGGACATAGTATCCAGATCCTTACGTCTTTCGTGCAGACCGAAACTTACGTCAGACAAGGAATTTCGCTACCTTAAAACCGTTATAGTTACAGATGCCATTCACCAAAGCTTCAGTCATTGATTTCCTGTCATCAATTCACCAACTTCCTTAACCATCCGACACTGTGAAGATGTCAGCCTCCATACATTGAGACTTTGCGGCCCTAGTACTACCCAGTCTCTTATTAGCTACTTAGCTTACGACGTATTTGACATAGCTCCACTCCAGAAACTCCAACAACACGGCGTGCCAAACATGTCCAACTTCAACAACTCCAACTCCCGAAAAAAAACCTGGAGTTGGGGGCCAACTCCATATTTTTTTTGGAGCTCCTCAAGGAGTGCTCCAAAAACACTTGTTATGTACATCCTCATGGAGTTAGGGTGAAATTATCCACCTTTACCACTCGTTACACAGATACCGGTTCGCAAAAAAGAGCGCTCCTTTCTTCTTCCTTGCACTCATTCCCCTTCCAACCCAACCAGCCGCCCCCAGGGTCAGAAACCCTAGCGCCGCCCTAGCCCCCCGTCCAGACCTCGCCGGCGGCCACGGATTCCCCATCTAGGTATGGATGTGCAATTCCTTGTGAATCTCCTTTAATTTGTGTTCTTCTCACTCAAGTTCCCTTCCAATCCATAGCGCCACAGCTTCTGGGGGAGGTTTATTCATCGCATATGCGAAAAACTGAAGCCGCATCGCACAAGCACTGTGCTTCTTCTCCGGCGGCCGGACTTCGGCGGAGGCGGCTCCGGCAGAGGCGGAGGAGGCGGCGGAGGAACGCGCGGGGGGAGGGGGGAGGCGACGGAGGCGGGCGGAGGGGAGACGGGACCACGTCATTTGCGAATGGATCGATTTCACCCACTTGTGCGATGTATAGACCCCCCTCTGGTCCTTCTTTCTTAGGGGTCGGGCCCCTTTCATCTCGCTAGCCATGGTCGACCCTAGCGTTGCCATGACCAGCGAGGCTACCAGCCTCGGTCGTGGCTTGGCAGCAGGCCTTGGGCATGGAACCGGCCGGGACTATGTCGCTAGCGCCAGCCATGGCCCTGGCGCAGCCAGTAGGGGCCCTGGCGCCGCCGCCAGAAGCGCAAGCGCTGCTGGCGGAGGGGCTGCATAGGGAGCTGCCCAACAAAGCTATGGCAGGGGGGCTGCACAGGGAGCTGCCGGTGAAGGTTTCGTTCAAGCAAACAGAGTGCTGGAAATAAGAAACCATGGAGATGACGAAGACTTTGCTCGTTTCAATTGTGATCCAAATTTCATACCAACGATACCAGAAAGGTACAACAAATATGTTGTGCCATCATCGGCTCGTGAGAGAAAAAAAATAGGAGCAAAAGGGGCCATTCTTCACTTTTCCTGGAGTGAGAGTCGGCAAATCAACCAAACATGTAACATCTTTTTATTTTTCTGGAGTTGGTGAAATGAAATTGCAAAAAGGTGGAGTTGGTGAAATGAAATTGCAAAAAGGTGGAGTTGCTACTCCGAAACTATTTTTCTGAAGCCAAACACGCCCTTAACGCACGAAGTTCAGAGGAGGGCCCGTAGGAAACGACGCTGCGCAACTGCAGATGACACCGACGCGTCGGCACCCGAATACCGGCGGTTCAGGATGGTGAGCTTCGCCGGAAACATGCGTGCCCGACGCAACAAACGGAGCTCCTTGCACGGCGTCGGTGGCGGCAGCACACACCTGTTTTGTTTTCCTGGCCGGCCGGTCGGGGCGCCGGTCAAACGAACACAGGCGAGGGCAAGCCAGCTCCTGCGGGCAGAGAAGGCCTGTGTTGTGTTGGCCGGTGTGTTGTGTTGGCTTGCCTGCCTGCCTGCCTTCATATATGTTCCGGGAATGATGAGCCAGGGCCCCAGCAAACCCCTGTGGGCGTGATAAAAGCCACCCAGCGTGGCTTTTGCGCAGCACGGCCCTCTCCTAACATTCTGATTCCATACAGCAGCAGCTTGCTTTAGGAAATTAGGAGGGAGATCAGAGCACGCAATTGACAGAAAGAGGAAAGTGCATTTGTCTGCTCTTTTTCCTTGTTAGGGTCATTTGTCGCACCTTCACGGAGAGCTTTTAGTGAAGCCGTGCCAAATATTTTTTTTAGTAGTTTCACCCATGAAGTAGCTGGTGCAGCTATTTCTAGCTTAGAATAAGTAGGAACAAGAAATCGTAGTTTCACCTAGCTTCTCTAGCAGATCCACGTTTCGCCAAATGAATAATTTTTAAAACAGCTTCAGCTTAATTATAGAAGCTGCCAAATGGGGCATTATTATATATCAACCTCTTTTTCGCAAAGCCAAAGCAGCAACCTTTCGATTATTTGAAGTGAAATATTGCCAACCAAACATGACAAACTTCATTGCTCTAGCTAGGGATGGCAATAGGTCTAAATCCATTGGATTTTGCCATCCCAAACTCAAATCTATGAAAAATATCTGAACCCCTTAAAAAATCATACCCGTGACAGGTTTATAATTTTGTTCATACAAGAGACACTGAGAGTTGTTGCCTAGCAGGCTTAAATTTTCTTGGAAATTCCTCACATAGCACAGGTTAGATCCAAATATCTCGTATGGCAGTGCCAGTGTACACTGATAGGTGGTTCCAAATATTAGACTTCCCAATAGGAGGGTGTGTGACTTCTCGGTTGCCTAAGAGAAAATTCCCTAAATTTTCTTTTGAAATAAAATCCCCAAATTTGTTCCTTTTGATTTCAAGCAGAGTTTGTTAAGCATATTCCTAAATCCCTATGTTTTTAGTTCATCAAGGTTGACGATGTAGAGAGTGAAGGGCAAACAAACGAGCAAAAACAACTTAGGCCTTGTTTGGTTTCCATCCCAAAATCCTTAGCGCACGCAAGCCGAGAAAAAAATCTAGCATGCATGGAGTTCAGAATGATGTTTATTTGCAAAATCTTTTTAGGAATGAGTGTAATTTTTCGCGATGAATATAATGACGGTAATTAATTGATGATTGGCTACAGTGATACTACTGTAACCATCCTCTAATTATGCGGTCAAAGGCCTCATTAGATTCTTCAGGGTTCCTAGCGCAGGGGTTCTGAAGTTGGTTTTATAAAATGACTTAGTTTGACACCGTAATTAGCGGTCAAAGTGTTAATTTCCTAGCATTCTAGAAAACCAAACAAGGTCTTAATGTCGCAAACAATAAATGAGGAAAAGAACGGACACACGTAGAAAGAAGTTAGCACTAAAATATCACATGTACCATCAGCGATAAAAGTCAGAGTACCGCAAAAGAAATTGAGGCGCACAGAATGGATGAATTGGTATGAAAAAACAAAAAGGAAAAACGGAGAGGAATGCCATGTAAAATTCTAAGGTAGGGTTAGGCCAACTTAAAGCAGTTTCAGGTCCACACAAGACGCTGTACTTTTTGTAATCTAGTGTGCTTCATTCAGAAATGAATACTCCTGTTTTGCCATAAGAAGTGGTACGATACCTCTGCCAGTTCCTCGTCGGAGGTCAGATCTTTGATCAGCTCCATGACTATCCTTTCATTTACATCTCATGCATGGCAAATCGCCGGCACTCCCAAGCTGAAAAGTCCATGGCATTAAACCTCGCTTGCCCTTTACAGGTAAGCAATGCAAAGCTTGTTTGGCAAGTGGATCACCGTATCATCGTCCTACAGTGGCTAGCTATTAATCTCTTAAGTACTGTCAACCAGGCCCACCGCAGTGGCGATCCTAACCAGATCGAAGAGAGTTTGATTCGCATGCATGCAAGGCTCTAGATCATGCCCTGCGTACACCGTACCAGCAGCCGCCGAGAGGGGTGAGGGGTCCATAGCCAAATCAATTGCGTTTCGCCAAGCAAAAGAAGGCTGCACACAGCTTCAATTTCTGAAGCTGGTCCTACGGGTCTCATTCTTTCGGATCGCAGCAAAAGTTGCTTGCAAGATCGAGCTGGTCCCTTGATGAGGCATGCAACGTCGAGGGGCCCTCGCTCGCTCGCTCCTCCATGGAAAGAGACCTCCTCTAGCGAGGAGGAATGTGCCTAGCTTGTTGTTCCGGGAACTAATCCACGCTTCTGGTTGCAGCAGGGCAATCTAGTTTAAGCACGAGACGCACGGGATGGATGATGGAATAATCTCCCGTGTCATTTTCCGCGATGATGGTGTTCATTTGGTACTAGCAAATCATCGCCTGTCCCTGGCTAGTTGCTGGCGCTTTAGGTTGTTCCTGCCTACCGTTGGCCCCTTGGCCCTGGAGATGACCCTACCAGATGTTCCCCCTTTTCTGCCTTTATCTAGGTTTCCCCATGCCCGACACCGCTTTTGTGGCTCACGTTAAAACAGCCAGAAATTCCAGAGATTGCGATGGGTGGGTGGGCCGGTGTGAGCGCGCGCGCGCGCATTCAGGCCCTTGTACAAAAAAAAATGGTAAATGCAAGGGAGTTGGTCAGTTGGACGGCTCGTTTCCACCTAGATTTCAATAAGAAGTAAATGGTGTGCTAACTGCTAAGGAGTACTAATCAATAAGATGTTACTGTGATGGTCAGGTAACTGATCAAAGAAAAGCATGGCATTCATAGTTGCTGTGCAATGACCAAAAACTTGCTTTGGATGTTAAACAAATTTGAAGAGACATAACGGGAGTCGGGAGCAAATTTGTCTGACACGGTCCACACGGGGCATCCGTCAGACCAGGTGCATGAACATTCTTATTATCGTTGTTGATGTCCCTTGGTCAGATTTTATTTCTGAACTTTATGCTATTGCCGTAGAAGGTGCCTGGAGCCTAAGGTTTGCTCCTGAACGTTGTATTTGTGGATGTGAGTGGGGAGGCCGGATAATGATCCTTTTCTAAAAAGGTGCATGAACATTCTGTTGCTGGCGACTCCCCATGGATCCTCTCGTCGATTTGCTCTCGAGTCCCCCCTATCGATCACCACGTTCTGGCTTCGAGTCGCTCGCTTCCATCGCCGGGTCCTTCGGGAACATCCAGATCGGGATTGCAGCCGCCCGCTGCCGCCCCTCCCGCTCTGCCCATCGAGGCGGCGGCCATCCGAAGAGCCGCCGCCGCCCCACCGGCTCTCTACTTGGCGCATCGCAGCGGCAATGATCACGAGGAAACCTGCCGCCGGGGAATTTTCCGTTTCCCCTCAGGAGCAAACCACCCCATCAGGACAGCTAAAACAATACTCAGATGATAAAGTTTTATTTCCCACCCTTGCCCTAAAAAAAGTGTTATCTCCCCCCCCCCCCCCCTCCCTTTTTAATTACATGTAGTAGGAGTACTTGGGAAACATAACATTATAATTCTAAATCTTAAATATCCTACAGTCCTCGAATATATAAATTTTTATATAGAACTACTTTTTATCCAATCGTAGCATTTTGATTTTTCCATGAGATACTTTTTGACCTAATGGTGTAATAATTCTGCAGATCTTACAATATATTTTCTCCTAAATTCGAAGCAATATCTGATGGTTTATCATTGGGACAATTTTGTTTTTGGAACATTCCTTCTAATAGTCAATAGTAACATTTTGTTTTTATTTGGATTTTTTTAAGATTGTTTGCCGTGGTTGTTTATGGCTGTCAGATAAGTCCACGAACACAAAAAAGACGAGAAAATAATAATAGATGTGCCCAGTATTATTTGGCTCCGTGGACTAAATGGGTCATGCTTAAGTATTGACCAAAAAGAGTAGCAGATAATTGGAAAATTTGAAAATATAATAAAAACGTACTTTGAGGTTTAAAAAAGAATATAATTTGGCTCATCCATAACTGGTGTCTTAATATACTTTACTGTAAGAGGATGATTCAAACTTTTCCAAGATTGTAAAAGTTTGACATAAATTTTATTATTTTAGTATGACCTAAAATAGAACGAATTTGTAAGTTTCGACTTTTACAACAAAGTTTATCATCACATGAACCGTGGATGGGTAAGTTTTATTTATTTTCCAAAAGAACTCTAGATTACGTTTTAGATTTTTTTTTTACCGCTTCTCAATCATCTGTACTGTATATTCTCACCGTAGCTGCGCCCAATGAGGCACCCCAACCCAACCAGATCATAAGTATCTGACGAAACTGGAGAAGGCGATCAGTAGCTCTCGAGACGCATGCACGTGGGGTTCTGAATTAGCCAATCTCATGCATTGTTCAGAAAAACTAGCAGAGCTGTGTCCAGATGTACGCATGCACGTTTGATTGTGGTAATGATCGCTCTGGTGTCGTGATCCAACAGCCAGCAAAGCTACCAATCGCCATGGGGACTGGGCGTCAGTTCGTCGGAGTGATCCAGGCGCATGCGGCGCGACGCACACTGATGCGTAACTGCGTTCCCCTTCTCCGTCCGTCGTCCCTCGTTGCTCTCCAGGCTTTGAACTTGGGATATGAAGGGCACGCACATGCCTGCACCGAGAGAGGCAGACGTGACATGACATCTCTCAAGGGGTGATCTTCAACCAACAGGGCGCAGCAAGTACATGGCTAGTTTGCAATGAAAAAGAGCACAGCTCCATCGATCCGGCTCGTGACTTGTACCAACAAACGAACGGAGGAGAGCTCAGCGGCTGGATGTCGAAACCTGGTTCAGCTATGCAGGAAGTCGCCACCCTCTACCGCAAAGCCCGTGTTCCTATCCCCTGCTACAGTTGCAAAGGGCGAAAAGGAGGCGACCGCCGTTTCCGGTGGTGATTTCGCTAATCCCCTTCCTCTCCGGCCGTCGGACTGACGCCGGAGATGGAGGTGGATCTGCGAATCGCCGTGCGGATGTATATAGGCTAGATATCTATCTATCTAGGTCTAGGTTCACTACTACAAAAACAGCATTTTGTCCCGGTTCCATATGACCATTTGTCCCGGTTTTGGAACCGGGATTCGGCCGCCGGGACAAAAGCGCTGGAGGCTTTTGTCCCGGGTGGTAGAACCGGGACAAAATGTCCCTCGTGCTAAAAAATATTTGCGCCCTGCGGGATTGGAACCCAAGATCTATTGCCTAGCGCATGGCCTGCTTGCCAACTCACCTAAGTAGTACATGTGACTCAGTAAAGAATAACTCCCTTTTGAACTATCACGTGGAGGGGCCTTTTGTCCCGGTTGGTGGCTCCACCCGGGACAAAAAGGGCCTTTTGTCCCGGTTGGTACCACCAACCGGGATAAAAGGGTCACCCTTTTGTCCGGGTTGGTGTTACCAACCGGGATAAAAAGGGTTGGACCTTTTGTCCCGGGTGGAGCCACCAACCGGGACAAAAGGCCCCCCTTTTGTCCCGGTTGGTGGCTCCACCCGGGACAAAAGGCCCCAGTCCCCCCGCTCCTTTGGACCCGGGACAAAAGCCACCTTTTGTCCCGGGTCCAAAGGTAACCGGGACAAATAACCTGGAACAAAGGCCTATTCTGTAGTAGTGGTTGTTCTTCCCGTTGATGGTCGACGGTGGAGTTAGGGTTTGCCGGGAGGGAGCTCCTCCGCGGTTTGCTTTTCCGGGCGGCGTCGGCGAGGCGAAGGCGGCGCCGGCGCCGGGGAATAACGTCTCCAAGCTCCTTTCTCGCTCCGGTGGTGTTCCCCTCCGACGTCAACGGTGGAGCCGTGGAGTTTTGTTCTGGAGGCCGGGGCCGGCGCTTCATCGTTTTGTTCAGGTGATGTGGGTGCTGGTCTCCTCCTTCTTCAAGGGTACGGAGCAAGCTGCAGGGATGGGTGGATGGCAGATGGTGGTTGACTAGATTCGGGCCGATCTTCCTTCGGCGGCGGAGGTCGTCGATGGCGTGCTCAGATCCAGGAGCTGGAGGAGGCGGGGCGCAGCCCCGGTCGATGGGCGACCGCCGACGGCTTCTTCAACTTCGACTCCTTTCAAAGCCAGCGTGCGATGGGTCTTCTCCAGTTCACGGGGATGCTCGTCTTCTTCTTCGGTGGCGACAACCGGTGGCGAGGAGGGCGACCAGAGGAGGCTCGTGGAGGATCCAGGGGCATCAATGTAATTTTTGCTTTCTTAGGGTTTGTCGCGATGTTTGGCTGGGTTAGCTGTTTCTGTATCCTTTACGTACGATGGCTGTATCTGTATATCTATATGTATGTTTTCCTAAACTATAAATACAGACACGTATTATCAAAAAAAACCCTGGTTCAGCTGGGAACGTGGCAGCCTGGCAGGGGCAGGGGCAAAGCTGTGTGGTAGAGCGAGTTCAAGGATCCCTAGTGGATCGCATTGCAGGATTCTGATGCCATACACGTCGTATCTCATTTTTTATATGAGCATATCATATACGTACACGGATTGGACGAGCCACAGTACCCCACTATAGGGATCGAGCACAGATCAGGGCAACAGGGCATATACCCTGGACGATATCCTTTTGTAGATGAGACTGTTTGTGTCTCTAGCAAGACGTACGAGCAAGAGCATCGATGCCAATCTTTTCGTTACAGCACAGCAACGCAGGGATCTCCAGAGCTGCCGTTCCCATGACGAGTTTCACGCTGCGTGATTGACCGAGTGTTTATGCGCTAGGGGCTTTAATAATTCCTGCGGCAGCACGCAGCAGCAGCCAGCAGTGACGATTGTTGATCCTGAATCTGTCCAAAGTGATGAACCGTGAAGCAAAATTGACGTCACAAGTCAAAGCTGAGTTTGGGCACTCTGCGAGACGTGACGGGCTGAGGGCAGTAAAAGTCGCTGGGTACCTGGTATAATAAAAAATCAGTTTGCGTTTGCAAAAAAAAAACATTGGTGATAGGCCCGGTTTAGTTCCCAATTTTTTTCCACAGTACATGTCATATCGAATCTTCGGACACATGTATAAAACATTAAATAAAGTTGAAAAAATAATTAATTACACAGTCTAACTGATTAGCACGAGCTGAATCTTTTAAGTCTAATTAGTCCATAATTGAATATTATTTATCAAGTAACAACGAAATGTGCTACAGTACCAAAACTCAAACTTTTTCACCAACTAAACACACCCTAACCTAAGGCAAACCAAAATTTTTCTATAATCTAAGATCAAGGGAGAAGTCTATACAAATTGAAATAGTATATGGACTCGTCATAAACTTGGATCTTGTTGTTTATTATTTTCTTCATGTGAACAGATATCTTATATTGATCACCTACACCTAAGTGACATGCCATTGTATTCCTCCCTCCCTCCCAAACCCCCACCACCCACCCACACAAGCTTTTTTTCTAAAAAAAATTAAGACATTTTTAGCTTAGTTTCTGAATTTTAACCCTCCTTAATTGCACCTTGCAAGAATCAACTTTCTCCCCCTAAAAATCGGGACTTTTAATAATCGGTATCCCTAGCGCCAAGTTGTCGCAACATTAATAATAACAGTTGCAATATCAAAAATCAACTTACCACTACAGGAATGATTTCTAGAGACGCCCATTTTTTTTTCCAGGGGCGGCTGCAAATGTACCCCGCTCCTACAACAGGAGCTGGGTACTGTAGCATTTCGCCTGTCCCTAAAAATACATCTTCAGGGGCGGGTGACTACACCACCCGCCCCTGAAAACAGGGCTCATTTCCAGGGGCGGGTGGTGCCGTCACGGCGTCACCCGCCCCTAAAGATCCGATTTCCAGGGGTGGCCGGTGCCGGCCGCCCCTGGAAATGCGCCCCATTTTCAGGGGCGGCTGGTAATGCCACCCGCCCCTGAAAAGCGCCATAAATATCTCGGCGCGCCCCATTTTCCTCCTCCCGACAGAGCAGTGCTCTCTCGGGGGAGGTGCTGTCCGAATTTTCCATGCATCATAAATAGGGGGGAGGTTTTAAACTCGATTTTTTTGAAGTTGGAGGCTCTATGAGGTAAGTAGCACCTAATTCTATGTTTTCTCTAAGCTTTTGGGTTAAATTTAATGATCAAATTGTGCTCTCATTCGTCTAGCTAGATGTAGATCTAAATTAGGTGGATTTAACATTTAAGCCACGAATTGCTTTAACTTTTTGGATAAATCTATGCTATTTTAGTTGGAGCACATGATTAGATAATTATTTGGGCCCAATCTTTAAGTTTTAGCCTCATGTAGATGTGAAAATATTTCCAAAAATTATAGAGGAGAGAGAAAATGATATGATTTCCCTCATATATTTATACACATGCAAGATATTTTTTTTCCATCTTATGTTTTCACACAAATTATTATTTCTCTTGTTTGAAATTATGTGAAATCCGAAAGAATAACAAAATACTTTCAGAAAACGCAAGACTTTAACCCTAGGATTAACCCTTGTTCAAAGATTTATTATTATATCAGATGACATAGTAAATTGACTTTATCCAATATTTACGCTTATGTGTAGATTTACTTGGCATATATTTCGCAAATTATTTAAGAGCTTGTTTTAATTCGTTTGAATCATGTATTGTTTTTCTATTGTTGGTGTTTAGAGATGGATAGAACTTGGATGTACAAAGCACGAAGGACGGATGCATATTTTTGTGGAGAAGTTAATAAATTCATTCAAGCTGCGGAAAATCATGCAAGAATTGAGAAGACACAGATAATACATTGCCCATGCAAAACCTGCAAAAATCTGAGAGCATTCAGCGACACAACTATAATTAGATTGCATGTGTTGATTAGTGGTTTTGTAGACAACTATATGATCTGGAATAAACATGGTGAAGAAGAACAACCTCGGAGAGAGAAATCAATCGATGAAATAATGCAAGAGCCCGAGTTTAATATATTGTTTGATGCCTTTGATGATGCTGGCTGTGAGGATGAAGGTGTTGGTGGTGGTCATTTTGATGGTGTCGACGGGAGTCCAATAGATCTTGGCAGTGATAATGATAGCGATGAACTTGATGATGGTGATTTTTTGAGCCAGTTGTTACGTCACACTAAAGCGGAGCTGTTGGTTGTAGTGCTAAGGGGTTAGAAAACTTCGAGGCGGTGAAGAAATCAGCAGAGGAAAATATATATGAGTGGTCTAAAGGATGTCCGAAACACTGGACCATTCTTCGTTTTGTACTTGAGCTGTTGACCCTAAAGGCTAAGCACAGCTGGCCAGACAGTAGTTTCAATGATCTCCTGTGTATGTTGGCCTGGTTGCTTCCGAAGCCAAATAAAGTGGCCGCGAACACATATCGAGCAAAGAAGCTTGTCAGCCCGTTCACAATGGGTGTGGAAAGAATTCATGCATGCCCGAATCATTATATTTTGTATCGGGGGGATGCTTTCAAAGACTTGGACAAATGCCCTGTATGTTCTGCAAATAGATACAAAAACAATGCTGGTTATTGTGGCGGCGATAATCAAGGTCCAGGAAACAGGAACAAAAGAAAGAGGAAGGATGCGTTGAATAGTGTTGCAGAGGCACCAGATACTACTTTAGGCATCTCTGAGAAGCAGAGGAGAATTCTGGCGATGGTTATGTGGTACCTCCCAGTTGCCGACCGCCTAAGACGTTTCTTCTCCAACCCAAAGGATGCTGAGCTGATGCACTGGTGGGATTCAGATAAGCGCAAGAAGGGCGATGGAAAGCTTCGACATCCAGCTGATGCTCGGCAGTGGAAGAAATTTGATGAGCAGTATTATCTGGAATTTAGGTTTGCGTTGAGTACGGACGGAATGAATCCATTTGGGGACAGGACTAGCACTCACAACACTTGGCTGGTGATCTTGACGATGTACAACCTGTTTACATGGTTATGCCAAAAGAGGAAATATCTTCTATTGTCCATCCTTATACAAGGACCCAAGCATCCTGGCATCGATATTGATGTTTTCCTTGAGCCTCTGATGCAAGAGATGGAAACTCTTTGGAAGGAGGGTATTGATATGTTTGACGGCTTCACACGACAGACCTTTAATCTCAGAGCTATTATCTTCACCACTATCCATGATTACCATGCTCTATTTGTCCTTTCGGGACAGGTCAAAGGTAGACGGGATGCACGGTCTGTGTGGATGAGACCGTATCATCTTTCCTGGAAAGTTCTAGAAAGTTAGTTTACCTTGGCCACAGAAGCTTCTTGGTGGAAGGACATCATTAATGGCACTCGGCCGCTTGCGAGCGTCGTTGGAGGTCGTGGGGGAGATGAGCTGCGCGGGGAGCCTATTTATAGGCGGAGTAAGGCGGTGGAGGAGGAGTGCGGCGGTGGTGGCCGCCGGCGAGCTCGGCAGTGCACCATTAATGGCACTCGGCCGCTTGCGAGCGTCAGTGGCACGATTCGCGGCGGCGACGCGACTGCTCGGGCAGTGGGCACGTGGAGGGGCCGGCTGCGGAGCTCGGCGTCGAGCTGTGCGGGCTCGAGCGTCGAGGCGGGGCGCTGTGCGAGCAGTGCCGCTCGGCGGGCGGTGCGGAGAGGCGGCCAGGCGATGGGACGGGTCGGCGAGCAGCACGGTGAGCGGCGCGGCCACGTGGTGTGCGTGGGCGTGCACGTGGAGCACTTAGAGGCGCCCGGGAGCAGGCGTGCGCGTGCTTGCGGGGAGCAGGGTCGGCGCGGCGGCGAGCTGCTCTGCAACGTGCGTGGGAAAGGAGAGAGGGAAGGAAGGGAGGGGAAGGAGGGAAAAAGAAAATGGAAAAAGGAAAAAGAAAAAGGAGAGAGAGAGAGCACGCGCTGGCGATATTCATGGCGGCGACCGCGGGGCCGGTCGGCCACGCGCGCTGCAACGTTCGGTTGGATGGCGATGCACGCAGAGCGAGGAGAAAAAGGGAGATGGAACGATGATCGAAATCGGGCGTCGGGACAGAGATCCGATGGGGAATGTTTCAGGGGAATTAGGGCTCAGGGGTTTAGGGATGATTGAGCGCAATGATTTAAAAATTAATTTTAGCGCGTGATTTATTTTGGTAAATTTTCGGGATGTCACAAACCTACCCCACTTAAAATGAATCTCGTCCTCGAGATTCGGCTGGCTCCTAAATAGATGGGGAAACTCTTTCTTCAGAGCATCTTCACGTTCTCATGTAGCTTCTTCTACTTCGTGTCTGCTCCACTGTACTCTGCAAATCCGTACCTCAGAGTTTCTTGTCCTGGTACCGAATATCTGTTTATAGATCTATTTCTTCTTCTGGCACATGCTCTTTCTCAGGTACCCTCAAACATCTCCTTAGCTGGGATACATGGAACACCAGGTGTATATCCGACATTCCTTCTGGTAGCTCCAGTCGGTAAGCTACGGCTCCGACTTTCTTCGGAACTTGGTACGGTCCAATGTACCGAGGGGCCACTCTTTCTTCTGCTTCCTTTATGAGTGCGGGTCCGACTAGGGCACGTTCTCCAACTTCTGACCACATCAGGGGAGTTCTGCATTTTCTCCCATAAAGAGCCTCGAATGGTGACATGCCCAGGCTTGCTTGATAACCGTTGTTGTACGAAAATTCCACATAGGGTAAACTCTGCTCCCAATCCTTGCCATAGGTAAGGACACATGCTCTCAACATATCCTCCATAATCTGATTCACCCTTTCTGTTTGGCCATCTGTTTGTGGGTGATAGGCGGAGCTGAAATCCAATTTGGTGCCCATGGCTTTATGCAAACTTTTCCAAAACCTAGAGGTGAATTGGGTCCCTCTATCTGAAACAATTCTACTAGGCACACCATATAACTTTACTATATTTTCCACATAAAGCTTAGCTAGCTTTTCTCCACCGTAATTGGTCCGCACGGGTATGAAGTGAGCCGCTTTAGTGAGTCGGTCCACTATTACCCATATGAAGTTATGTCCTTTTTGTGTTCTGGGCAAACCCACTACAAAGTCCATTCCTATCTCATCCCATTTCCAAACTGGGATGGGTAGGGGTTGCAACAATCCTGCTGGCTTCTGATGTTCGGCCTTGATCCTTTGACAAGTATCACAATGGGCGACGAATCGTGCAATATCGGCCTTCATTCCTTTCCACCAATATTTTTGTTTTAAATCCATATACATCTTGGTGGATCCTGGATGGATGGAGTAGGCCGAGTTATGGGCTTCATTCATGATTATTTGCTGGAAGTCTCCTTTCTGGGCACACAAATTCTATTTTTATACCATATAGTTCCCTCACTATCCACTCTAAAATCTGGTGCCTTATTTTCGCCAGTCTGCATTCGGATTTCCATTAAGTCCTTGTCCGAACTTTGGGCCTTTCTGATTTTATCCTCCAGAGTGGGTTGGATGGTCATCTTGCGAATGGAGTCTCGAGGGACAATGTGCACATTCAATCGTGCCAACTCTTCCTGCAGATGGGTATCCTTGGGTCCATAAGATTTCCGGTTTAAGGCATCGGCTACCACATTAGCTTTGCCAGGGTGGTAATGAATTTCCACATTATAATCCTTAACCACTTCTAACCACCTTCTTTGCCTTAAGTTCAAATCTGGTTGGATGAAAATATACTTCAAACTCTTATGGTCGGTACAGATCTCGCACTTATTTCCAATTAGATAATGCCTCCAAATCTTGAGGGCATGCACTACGGCTGCAAACTCCAGATCATGTGTTGGGTAATTCTGCTCATGAGGCCTGAGCTGTCGGGAAGCATAAGCCACTACTTTTCCGTCCTGCATGAGGACACACTCTAATCCTTATCAGAATGCATCACAATAGATGACAAAGTCCCGATGAATATCCGGTAGGGTTAGCACCGGGGCAGTTGTCAACCTATTCTTCAATTCCTGAAAACTTCTTTCGCATGACTCTGTCCAGGTGAATTTTTTATCCTTCTTGAGCAGCTCTGTCATGGGCCGGGCTATCTTGGAAAAACCTTCAATGAACCTCCGATAATACCCAGCTAATCCAAGAAAACTTCTGATTTCGCTAACATTGGTCGGTTGCTGCCAGTTGGAGACTGCTTCGACCTTCTCAGGGTCCACTGCTACCATTTTCGCGGTCAGTATATGACCAAGGAAAGCTTCTTTCTCAAGCTAGAATTCACACTTGCTGAATTTGGCATATAACTTATGTACTCTCAGCTTTTCCAATACCACCCGCAGATGTTGCTCGTGCTCCTGGACACTCTTGGAGTAAATAAGTATGTCGTCGATAAAGACTACGACAAACTTATCTAACTTGTCCATAAATACCTTGTTCATGAGGTTCATGAAATAAGCAGGTGCATTAGTTAGTCCAAAAGACATCACGGTGAACTCAAACTGCCCGTAACGGGTGACGAAGGCTGTCTTTGGGATGTCGCTTTCTCTAATCTTGAGCTGAAAGTATCCTAACCTCAGGTCAATCTTTGAGAAGTACTTGGCCCCTTTTAGTTGATCGAAAAGGTCATCAATCCTAGGGAGGTGGTACTTATTCTTGATGGTAACTTCGTTCAGTGCCCGGTAATCTACACACAACCTCATACTCCCATCCTTCTTCTTGACAAATAGGACTGGGGCTCCCCAAGGCGACGAGCTTGGTCTGATGAAGCCAATTTGTTGTAATTCTTCCAGTTGCTTCTTTAATTCTGCTAATTCAGAGGCTGGCATCCTATAGGGTCTCTTGACTATAGGAGAGGTTCCAGGAACAAGATCGATGACAAACTTTATATCCCTATCTGGTGGCATTCCGGGAAGTTCTTTAGGGAAAACATCTGGGTATTCATTTACTACCGGGACTTCTTCCAATGACTTGGCTTCCATGCTAAACACCATTGGGTCAGATCCACTTCCCCGGGTATGGCAGGTCACTCGTACTCCTTCTGAGTTCGTTAGGTGTACCACCTTGTCAGTACAACCTATGAAACCATTATGTCGGCTTAACCAGTCCATTCCAAGGATCACGTCTATTCCCTTAGACTTAAGTACTAATAGGTCTACTAGAAATTCTACCCCACTTAAATTGATCCTTACCCATAGACAACCTAGTTGACACTTGATGTCATCTCCAGGCATCCGGGTTAATAGGGGTGTTTTTAGTAGTACTGTAGGTATATTGTGCTTTTCCACAAAACTTGATATGAACGAGTGTGATGCTCCAGAATCAAATAGTACTGTTGCAAGAGCTGAGCTGACTAGGTACTCATCGAGCACTACACCCTGAGCTCCTTGAGCCTCCTGCACGTTCATGTGGTTGTCGCGGGCTTGTCCAAATGACTGCTGGGGCTGCCTCATCTGCTGACTGTTGTTGTTGGTGTTGTTGTTGCGGATGGGCACTCGGTTGGCACCTGACAGAACTGGCCTTGGTCCATTCACAGAGTTGGAGAAGGCTGAGGCTGCCGGCTTGTTGTTGACATACGGACAGTTAGCAATGAAATGCCCTATCTCACGACAGTTGAAACAGGCCCTAGTATTGCTGTTGTTGGTGGTGACTTGGCTCGCATTGCTCTGCTGGGTCTTCATGGTGTTCTGGCTCCTGAACTATGTGTTAGGGGCCTGTGGGCCTGTCACCTGAGACTGTGTCCTATACTGCATTGGGGCCTGAGATCTTGGTGCAGTGTAGCTGAAGCTTCTTGGTTTCTGAAAGCGGTCCTACTGGTGGGCCTTGCTTTCCAGAAACTTGCGCTTGTTATCCTTCCTTTCTTCAGCTTTGGCCCTTTCTATGAGAATGGCCTTGTTCATCAGAGTGTTGAAGTTCGGGTAGATCTGAGGGGTAAGCAAGGTCCGAAGTTCTGGGTTCAATCCCTTCTTGAACATGTCCTGCTTCTTTTCATCATTGTCCACTTCCTCTGGTGCATATCGGGCCAGCTCCATGAACTGGTAGGTATACTCTTCTACTGACATGCTTCCTTGCTGCAGTGCGCGGTACTCATCCACCTTGCGCTTCATGGTGGCCGAGGGGATATGATAGCAGTGGAACTCCTTCACAAATTCCTTCCAGGTGATGGTGGAGGCATCTTCGGCAGCGGCACAGTAATTCTCCCACCAAGCTAAGGCAGTCCCGGTGAGTTGGTGGGCTACCAGAAGAACCTTGTATCGATCTTGGCATTCAAATGGCTCAAGCTTCCTCTGGATCACATGTAGCTAGTCGTCTACATCCAAGAGGTTGCTGGATCCGGCAAAGGTGGGTGGCTTGGTTCTTAGGAAAGCTGCCAGCTTGTCGTTCATGGTCTGCTCTCGTGGCCGCTTGTTGACAAGGGCATTGGCCAGTGTTTCCAGTATGAGGGTCTGGTTGTGTATTATCTATGCCAGGTCCCCTAGGGGTGGTGGTGGTGGCAGTGGCACTTCTCCTTGATTTCCTCCTCCGTTCTGGCTCACTTCCTGTTCTTCCTGAGGAGGGTTCTGTCCAGTAGGCTGTACTCCTACATCAGCGGCTGCAGGGGTCCGGTTGCGGGAGGCCCTCGTACCGCTTCGGGAATCCATCTGTAGATTGGGTAGAGTCTTTGTGAGATTGAGATTAGAATTAAGTGATGTTTAAGTTGTTTAATTCGTATTTTTGAAAAGGCAGAATCTACCTTCCGCCGGAAAGCACACAAACTAACAACAAGCACACAAACTGGCAAACACAAGCACACACAACTTTATTACTGCGAGGGAGGGTACAACACGGGGGCAAGACTAAAACGCGTACTACACGTCCGGGTACAGGGTCACACTTAAGGGTACAACTTAAGCCAAAGGGGCTGGAAGGGTACAACACTAGGGTGGCATCGGACATTCTACTCGCGGGGCGAGCCTTCTTCGGAGCGTGTTTGCCGGGGAACGAGCAGTCTTTGCTCGCCGTCCTCTAGGTTCCCATTTTCCAAGGGTTGCGCCGCAGCTTCTCTTTCAATGGCGGCAGTAGACCCTTCAGGGTTCTCGGGTGGGGCTTGTGGGGTTCTCAAGAGTGGTCCCCATCCTATGATGGGCGTCCCGAGTAGAACATGGTCTTCCCCAATTGCCGGGATTGGTGTTCCACTCCTGGTCCATTCTTGCATACGCCGGTCTCGTGCTTGCCTAAGGCTCTCCTGGGCAACCGCTTCGCTGCTGACCGCGGCTGCGGCACTTGCTTCGGCTTGGGCTGCCCGGATCTGTTGCTGTCTTACCGCGAGCTCGGCTTGCTCGGCTCGATGGGTCTGCTCCCTCAGGATGCTGGCTTGCTCGTCAAAGAGCTGATCCAAGGAGGCTAGGTAGGTAGCCACTTGTTACAGGGGATCTTCTTCATGGCGGCGCCGTTCCAGGCTTCTCATACGAGCTTCCCAAACTGAGGTTCTGATGGCCGGAGGGAAGAACCTCATTGGTGTGGGGGCTAGGTGTCCTTCAAAAATCCGGCACAGATAACGGAGTGCCTTCCTGATGGCCAATGGATAGGTGTCTTGGTGCCTAAACCCCGTGGCGGTCACTCGCCATGGCTGGATTTCGGGGTAGCGGTCACTTCTGGCAATGACCAGGATCACCCTGCAGCAGAGGGTACTATGGTGTTCGTACTCTCTATTGTAGTACCTTGTGCGTTCCATAACGCCAAGGCTTTCCAGGGTGTTGATCAAAAGGCTGGGGAAGCCAGGTGCAGCTTGGCAATTGTCCTGGGTCCATCCTTCCTCAGCTATCTGAAAACAAAGATAGGGTGAACAAGCTTGCACAAATAGTTGGGTACAAAGGGAATAGATGGTACTTATTATTACAACATCGTGGGGTACAGATTCCATGGATACACGATTATTAGGATAGGGGTTCTAGCTTGGAGTGCTACTCCTATCATGGGGACTCTTCCTCGATCTAGATAGGGCGCTTCTTTGGTGGAAGACACTGCTCCATCACATCATCTTCGGTCTGAGTACCTCTATTCCAATGAATTTCTTCTGGTTCTTCTTCTATCCACCCTCCTACTCATCTGTGAGCCTCGTGTTTAGGGTTCTTCTTGACGATGTACAACCTGCCTACATGGTTGTGCCAAAAGAGGAAATATCTTCTATTGTCCATCCTTATACAAGGACCAAAGCATCCTGGCATCGATATTGATGTTTTCCTTGAGCCTCTGGTGCAAGAGATGGAAACTCTTTGGAAGGAGGGTATTGATATGTTTAACGGCTTCACACGACAGACCTTTAATCTCAGAGCTATTATCTTCACCACCATCCATGATTACCAGGCTCTATTTGTCCTTTTGGGACAGGTCAAATGTAGGACGGGATGCACGGTCTGCATGGATGAGACCGTATCATCTTTCCTGGAAAGTTCTAGAAAGTTAGTTTACCTTGGCCACAGACGCTTCTTGGTGGAAGGACATCGATACCGAAGTAAGAAGTTCTACACATTTTTTGATGGCAAGGCTGAATTACATTCTGCTCCAGTAAAAAGAGACGGGCACTATATTTTCAGAATGGTGAGGACCATCCAGGATAGCTATGTGAAGCGTCCCCTCATAAGAGAAGACTTAAAAGTGATACAATATCAGTCCCAGGAGGCTGATAACACTTTTATTACATCAGATGGTACATCACCGTACAACTCTACGCAAAAGTGGGCAGTGAAGCGCCACTATCGCGAGGATAATGACTAACACCCACACAACGATATTAGTTACGAAGAGGGGTCATCAGAGTCTTGCGCCATACGAAATGTCCTGCGGGTGACCCTATCCACAGGCAAGGTTGGTTGCAGGACGGAACCTCTACTCGACGTCTTCGGGAACGAAGTCTGGATCTTCCTTTGTAAAAATTAAGAATGGGGTGAGTACAAACATACTCAGCAAGTCCAACCACACCCACGGAGGGGGTATAAACAAAATATAATGCACAGGATAAATCAAGGATAAGGCTAGAGTTTAATTTGCGGAAAGCTAATTTTTATGCAGGGGTTTATTTGAAAGAAAGGGGTTTTCAAAAGCCATTATCTTGCACTGAGTAACACGTATGGTTGATCCACACAGGATCCCAGTTTTAAGTTGCTACCGGACTCCTCATCCGCCATAGCACACGGCACAGCTGCCGGACACTTTTCCAAAACAACTCACGCCAACTCATCCATTCCCAGAAAAAACACTAGTTGTGTGACCAAGCCGTAACTCGCCCAGTACCATGGGCACGACTATTCGAATAGATTTTAACTCTGCAGAGGTGTGCAACTTTACGCACAAGCGGGGTACCACAACCCGATCACCTTAGTGTCGGTGCAGATCCCAACAAAGCCATTACCCACCTTAGCTAGACCTGACTAGCCACCACGGGATCCACCAAGGGGTCATCGACCTATCACTGAGGTTTAACCGGGGCATAAGTCACACAGAGCATATCCCTTCTCTTTGGTCACCCGTTGCTCTCAGCTCTCCTGATGGCTATCAGACTAACTAGTAGGGTTTATACTAAGCCGTTGTCCATACAACGGTCGAGTGATTTGCACGATAATGGAGTCAAGCAAGATGACACACCAACTCGGTCCTTAATTGCGACAAGATGGATATCTCCCTTCCTTGCTCAACCACACAGGTTCGAGCACACCATTCGGCAAATCACACAGAAGTGCCATCCATCCCATCTAAACTCATCTTTCGAAAATTCCACATTTTTCCCTTCCCACACACTCACACATTTTCCCTTTATAAAACAAGTTGTATCATGTTTAAGGTCCTAAGCATTCTAGCAGTGATTAACGTCCAAACAAATCACATTCAGACATTAATCTAGGTGGTCAAGGAATGGTTATAACAAATCAAGGGGTGGCTATCCAACCATGTTTTCAGCAGGCACAACATATGCAGTTTTATAAAACTGGCCAGTAGGTTGTGTTTATAAAACTGGGACAAAACATGCATCAAAGGATGAGATTGAACTTGCCGTTCTCAAAGCCTTCCAGGAAGTCCTGATCGAGGTACTATCCTTCGGGTTCGGGGTCGCGGAATTGGTCCTCGTTCACTTGCTCGCAGTACTGCTCATCGACAGGTTCTCCCTCGTTCACACCGTGATCTACGACGCACACAAACAAGCACACAAGCATCGAGGCAGGGCGCTGTGCGAGCAGTGCCGCTCGGCGGGCGGCGCGGCGAGGCGGCCAAGCGACGGGACGGGTCGGCGAGCGGCCCGGCCGTGTGGTGCGCGTGGGCGCGCGTGGAGGCGGCCGGGAGCGGGCGCGCACGCGTGCGTGCGTGGACCAGGGTCGGCGCGGCGGCGAGCTGCTCTGCAACGTGCGGGGGAAAGGAGAGAGGGAAGGAAGGGAGGGGAAGGAGGGAAAAAGAAAATGGAAAAAGAAAAAAGAAAGAGAAAAAGAAAAAGAGAGAGATAGAGAGAGAGAGAGAGAGCGAGCGCGTGCCGGCGATATTCGCGGCAGCGACTGCGGGGGCGGTCGGCCACGCGCACTGCGACGTCTGGTCGGACGGCGACGCTCGCGGATCGAGGAGAAAAAGGGAGATGGAACGATGATCGAAATCGGGCGTCGGGACAGAGATCCGATGGGGAATGTTTCGGGGGAATTAGGGCTCAGGGGTTTAGGGATGATTGAGCTCAACGATGCAAAAATTAATTTTAGCGCGTGATTTATTTTGGTAAATTTTCGGGATATCACACTATGGAAAGGTGACAAAAGATGGAAAGAAGAAAAATAGAGATAAGGCACCAATCGAAGGCGTACCATTCAAGAAACAATCCATCTTCTACAAGTACTTGCCGTATTGGGGTGATTTTGATGTCCGCCATGCAATCGATGGTATGCACCTGAAGAAGAATGTGTTTGGTAACACGATTGGGCTCCTTCTGGAGATATCAGCAAAGACAAAGGATACCTTAAAGTCATGTCAAGGGAGGATCTTCATACTATAGATAAAGGAAATGGAAGATATGAACTTCCCCCGGCTTCCTACAACTTGACACATGATGAGATGAAGACAATATGCGAGAGCTTACGGGGGGTCAGAGTCCTGAATCGTTTTTAATCCAACATAAAGAAACTAGTCTCCATGAAATATCTATCGCTATGCAGCTATAACTGACGATTGTCATGTTTTGCTGACGGTATTCCACCCTATTGCAATAAGAGCGATCAAGCCAGTATTCGTGAAGATGGTAATCACTCGGATGTGTTATTTCTTCAACAAAATTTCTCAAAAGGTGATCAACGAAGATGAATTGAATGATCTCCAAGAATTTATTGGAGAGACTATGGCACAACTCAAAATGTGTTTCTCTTCTGGTTTTTTTGATATAACGGAGCACTTAATGATTCACATGGTCGACCATATACGTGCACTTGGCCCACTTTACCTTCACAAAATGTGGACGTACGAGCATTTCATGTCCATTCTAAACCGGTACGTACTAAATCGTGCTTACCCTGAGGGTTCCATGATTGAGGGATACAATACTGAGGAAGTAATCGAGTGTTGTCTTGGTTACCTAAATGATAAAATATCCATTGGTTTGCCTGTTCCACGCTTTTTTGGGAGGTTGGAAGGCGTTGGGATAGTTGGGAGGAAAGTATTTATTGACAAGGATTTTAAAGCAGTGCAACAAGCACATTATAGCATCTCGCAGCATCTCGCGATAATGACACCTTTACTCAATGAACACTTGAGCATAATTCGTGCCGAATCTAATGGCCGCTCGGATGATTGGATCATGAGAGAGCACAAGCGTCGATTGACTGCATGGTTGAAGGACCTGGATCTACCAGATAGGGAGACCGTGGAAGAACAAACGATTAAAAGATTAGCAGCAGGCCCAACAAGCCAGGTCACATCGTGGCAAGGGTACGATATTAATGGATATTTATTTTATACTGCCGCAAAGGACAAGAAGACTATATCTCAGAATAGTGGTGTCCACATTGAAGCCTTGGACGAGAGAACAGACCAAAGTATTACTTACTATGGCATCATAGATGATATATGGGAAGTGCACTATGGTTTCAATATACAAATTCCGGTTTTTCGGTGTCGTTGGATCAAACACCCTAGAGGTGTTGAGGTGAATGGCTATGGACTCACGATTGTTGACCTCAATAATGTTGGTTACAAAGATGACCCATGGGTACTTGCTTCATAGGTCGCACAGGTTCTGTATGTAGCTGACCCTGCAAAGAAAGGAAAGCATGTTGTTGTCCCAGGAAAACAAGATATCATCGGGGTTGATGGTATCAACGATGTGGAAGATTATAATCAGTTCAATGAAATGAACCTCTTCACAGACCTACCCCAAAAGATAAAGATTATAGAAGCAAGTTTAAAAAAAGATGACAAGCCATGGGCACGCAAGGATGGCGAATCGAGAATTGTAACTGGTTAAATCAGTAGTTATTTAAAATCGGATTGCAAGGATGTGGCTAAGTGCGGCATTTTCGTGTATATATATACTGACCATTTTCAGGGGCGGGTGGAGGAGTCACCCGCCCCTAGAAATACATTACTAGGGGTGGGTGACCCCACCACCCGCCCTTGCTAATGCATTTCTAGGGGCGGGTGACACGACCACCCGCCCTAGTAATAATTCTCTATTTTCGTCAAAAAATTCAACTAGTTCCTTAAAAATAGCAAAACAGAAAAAAAAAACTTGAAAATTTAACCCTATCATTGTTATGACCAGTGGAACACGAAAAAAATATGAAAGTTTTATTCCAGTGTATATTTTCCATGAGGATATGAAAATCTCAAAGATTGGCTTGATGTTATAGTAGTGAGAGGGCTACAGTGTATATTTTATTTTATTTATGTCAATAATGCTAGGGTTAAACTTTCATATTTTTTGGATGAGATTTGCTACTCATTTGGACATAAAACAATTTTCAGAAAAAACTGAAAAAGATTTCCAGGGGCAAGTGACACCACCGCCCGCCCCTGGAAAAGATCTGTAGGGGCGGGTGACGCCACCACCCGTCCCTGGAAATCCATTTCCAGGGACGGGTGGTGGCATCACCCGCCCCTACAGAGCATTTCCAGGGGCCGGTGGTGGCGTCACCCCTGGAAATCAAAACCCTATATAATATAGTGGCGTCCCAGGACATAACCACTTTCGCGGAGTGAGCAAGGGGATGCCGACAGGCTGCCAAAATTTTGCACTGAGCCCGCGCCGCCGCCCGTTCTCCATGCCGCCACCGCCGACCCACAGCAGCGCCGCCGCCGCCACCGACCTGCACCAGCGCCGCCCCGGATCCCGTCCTCCGCGCCGCTGCCTCCGCCCCGGATCCGGTCATCCGCGCCGCCGCCGCCGCCCCGGAGCCGGTCGTCCACGCCGCCCCAGATCCCGTCCTCCACGCGGCTGCCGCCGCCTCAGATCCGGTCGTCCGCGCCGCCTCCTCCTCGACCCGCACCGTCGAGCCCCGCCGCCTCCTCCTCAACCCGCGCCGTTGAGCCCCGCTGCCTCCTCCTCGACCCGCGCCGTCGAGTCCGCGCCGCCTCCTCCTCCTGCCTCGCCGTCTAGTCCGCGCCGCCTCAACCCGTCCTCAAGCCCGTCCGTGCCGCCTCGACCCGTCCTCAAGCCTGCAACGTCGAGCCCCGTCGCTCCCTTCGACGTCTGTTTAGGTTTTTTTTTCAAATTTTTTCCTTTTTATTTCTGTATATGTTTATATATATCTCTTAGAATCTCTATAATAATTCCTATAGTTATTTATTAGTCTTAGAAATAATTTCTATATATGTTAATCCTAAAATTTCTATAAATAAATCTTATAGTTATTTATTAGTGTATGAAATAATTTCTGTATTTGTTGATCCTAGAATTTCTAGAAATAATTTTTATAGTTATTTATTTGTCTTAGAATTAATTTATGTATATGTGGATATATATATATATCTCTTAGAATTTCTATAAATAATTTCTATAGCTATTTCTTTGTCTAAGAAATAATTTCTGTATATGTTGATATATATATCTCTTAGAATTTCTATAAATAATTCTTATAGTTATTTATTTGTGTATGAAATAATTTCTGTATATGTTGATCCTAGAATTTCTAGAAATAATTCTTATAGTTATTTATTTGTCTTAGAATTAATTTATGTATATGTGGATATATATCTTTAGAATTTCTATAAATAATTTCTATAGCTATTTCTTAGTCTAAGAAATAATTTCGGTATATGTTGATATATATCTCTTAGTATTTCTATAAATAATTCCTTTAGCTAATTATTAGTCTTAGAAATAATTTCTATATATGTTGATCCTAGAATTTGTATAAATAATTCTTATAGTTATTTATTAGTCTTAGAAATAATTTCTGTAAATATAAATCCTCGCATGACACAACTCGTTTAATGTCGCATTCCGTTCACGTCTCCATCGTATGACACGACTAAACTCGTTCGGCCATCCTCGTTTAATATAGAAGTTGTAAATGTCTGATTCGTCGCCATCTTCCCCGCCAAGGGAGGCGCCAATGACACAAGAGGAGGAAATGGAACAACTTGCCTCTCAGATGGACTAGGGCGATGACGCCGGGGTTTAGAGTGGGGATAACGAAGTTGACCGGGATAGACAAGGGGCATTCGTAGCAGGACAGTGGTTGGATCCCATAGATCCACATCCGATCCCTCCAAGAGAAAGGTTTTCATTGTCGGATTTTGATCCATATTACGTTCCGAGTCCAACGCGGGTAAGGACTTACAATCGAGCATTTATTGTACACTTTTAAGAAAGACACGTAATAAGTTGATGAATTCGGGTACGTTCCATGTAGGATGCTGCGATAGGAAGTAGACGTTGAGGCCAACGTGCAAACGCAATAGAGGAAGAACTTGAAGGCAATGAAAGCTCTGATCCGAAACCTCAAACAAGTTCCTCTGGCAGCCAGAATAAAAGAAAACGAGGTCAGCGTGGAAGAAACAAATACCCCGAAGGCCAATGGGTGGTCAATGTAATTAGTGCTGCAGGCGTGCCCATAGAGCCTCCAGAGGTCTGCGCAAAGTTTAGGAACACAATCGGTTCAATAATAAGGACAAAAATGGTTTTGGATTCAACGATCCCCGATTGGCCAACAGTTCCTGAGGGAAGGAAGGAGGCGATGTGGCAGATGTTGAAGCAAACATTTATTTTGCCAAGAGGAACTCAAGATAGGGTGAGGCATTATGCTAGGAAGATGCTCGGTGAGAGTTTCCGCCGGTGGAAGAGCGAACTCAACACTAAGTATGTCAAAACTGGCCGAACACCATTTGTGGATTACGGGGAAATCACTCAAGCACAATAGGAAGAGTTTGTTCGGCAAAAGAGCACCGAACAATCTCTAGCGCTAAGCAAGAAAAATACTGAGCAGGCAACGAGCAATGTACATAAAGTCCATCTTGGCCCTGGTGGATACCAAAGGAAGGCCGATCAATGGTGCCGTGAAAGAGAGTCTGCAATAGCCACAGGGCAACCAGACCTTTTTGAAGGCTTTACTGAGCGTACCATGTTCTGGCTTCAAGCCAGGAAGCCTAAGATAGTGGAAGGCAAGACACATTTTGACAAACCCGAGACTGAAGCCGTCGCACAAAAAAATGTATGAACTTACCGAGCTTCAGAAACAAGGAAAGTTCAGCCTCAAGAGGGACAAGGACGTGCTTAGTGCAGCCATTGGAACCAAAAAGCACGGAGGCCGCATTAGAGGCGTGTCCTCGAATTTGACCTTTGGGGATAGATTCGAGGAGGACCGCTCTACCTACAAGAGGCATGACCGCTACAAGGAAGAGATGATACAAGCGGCAGAGAAAGCAGCGGAATCAAAGTTTAAGGAAATGTTTGCACAACTAGCAGAATAGCAATCAGGACAAATATGGATGAATTCGTTGCAATTGGGGCAGCAGCAATCTGGCCAGATAGTGACGATGCCCCCTCCGGTATTAGCCCCAGCGAATACGGCCTGTGCTCAGAGCAGTGTTGCCTCAACCACAGCACAACCATATCCGGTTGATTGCATCACAAATACTACTCCATGCATGTTGCTCTATCCAATAGACAGAGCTGGAAAGACAAGGGAAGTTACCAAGGCGCACGTGGATCCTGTGGCGGGTTTATTTGATGGAAAACCTATCCCGCCCCTATATGCATGCGTGCGAGTGCAGGAGCTACTGAAAACAAGCTACGAGGACAACGAGATAGACATCACTACATCAGATGGGAGGACCACGCTTGGAGAGTGCATTGGCATCACCATTCTGTTGCACAAACGTGATATCGTACTGCTTGTTTCACCAGAAGGGTCGGCACATCAAACTCGACCGGCTCTAGATTATGTACCAGCGGCCCCATCACCACGACCTACAGCATCGCCGCCATCGGCTCCAGCCTTGCCGCCACCAGCTCCAGCCTCGCCGCCCCCAGCAGCTCAAGCTTCACCGCCACCAGCAGCTTCACCTTCACCGGCCCCAGCACCTCAAGCATCACCACCACGAGCGCACACGGCACCGGATCACCAACCACAACAACAACAACAATAAATACTTGGGTTCCCTGTCCATCGAGTTATTCGGTCATACCAGAAGGAGGACTCGGATATTGTAAATAAGTGGCACGCCGCAAACACCAAGCAAAAGTTAAAGGAAAAGTCAACGGATAAGGCATGGGAAAAGTCAAAAAATGTTTTAGATTCTAGTGCCACCAGACTAGACGATCGGGCGTTTCCGAGCCCAGCACTGACCATGACTTCATTAGAAAAATTGGAGTCGATGACATAGCAGATTTACCGGATTGCCCGAAAAAATTCGAGTATGGTAAAGATTTTCTACCCCATTCTTTGTTGCAAGACTGTCCAGGTTTTATGAAAAGGATGCACATTTGGTACAGAAGGGCATGTAGACTTCACCTCACAAGCCTTTGGGCCAGGTACCCTCCGAAAGTTTTCGGATTACGAACTGTGGGTATCACTGATATCATGTTCGATTTTCTAGACATCTAAGAAATGTTCCGCCTCAAAGAAATTAGCGTAGAAATGATCAGACTCTGGTGCATGTAAGTGTCGCATCTAAATTCATATCTTATATGCAATGGTCTATACTTATATATGCATACATATCTAATTAGTTGAGATATTTCGTTCTACAGGGTGATGCAACAATAAGCGGATAAGGCAGGTAGGAAGGTCGCGTTCCTTGACCCGTTAGCTATTGCTGAGAAGGGCCATAAAGGGCTAATGTTTTGGGACGATGACCACAATGAATTCAAAAACTGTAAATCGCGCAAGGAAATTAATGAAGTGCGGAAGCAGGAACATAGACAAATTATGTCGATAGTTGCTACGTACATATCGCATCAGTTTCAAGAGTGGCAAGACAGGGATGTCATATGGACACCATATAACTTTCGGTAAGTGTAGTCTCAATGATTTGGTATAACATGCACTTCCTTTGAATATCTGACTAAAAAATCATATATGATATTTTTGTAGAAATCATTGGATTGTATTTATGATCAAGCCAAAGAAAGGACGTATTCTAGTATTAGACTCCGCTGATTTCGATCCGGATACTTATAATGAATTCGAGGGCATCCTCAACATGTTAGCAAAATCGTTATCCTATACTTCGACTTCATGCTGAATCTTGCATACATAAATAACTACTTATTTCTTTTCTTTTTCTTAAAAAACAGGTCTTACAGGCACTATGTGTACAAAGGACGAGAACACCCCCCCCCCCAATAAGAAAAAAATGGCGATGCGCACACACTATCCATGCCACAAGCAACATGCCGGTTCCGTGTATTGTGGATACTACGTGTGCGAGCACGTGAGGGAGTTCGGGAGGTACACAAAAGATCCCGAACTGGTAAGCATCTACTCTTTGCTAGGATAGATGCATAACTGCATATTGTAAGTGTTTGCATCTAACACTTGGCTTAATTTTGGAATGGATTTCTTATTTTCAGGATCAACGGCCACTCCATAATGGTCCACTCTATGAGAAACAACTTCTTTTTATAGTCGACGATTTATGTCGCTTCATTTTGCATGAAGTGGTCTATATAGACGGGGAATTTGTTCACCCTGAGCATGAATTATCAACCGACCCAAAATTTACAAGCCTCCGTCAGTGGGACAATCAGGCACTTCAAGCCAGCAATAATAGCGTTAGTCAATGTAAATGAAGTCTGTACTCTAATGATGCACTTTCATTATGTTTGTACTATAATGATATGCACTGTAATGATACTTTTATATGATTTTATGTTGAATTTTAATGATATGCAATGTATATGATTTTATGTTAAGAAATATATTCATCATCGATCCTTTCAAATAAAGTGGAAATATAATTTTGAAAAGCTGAATTGAATCGCGCAATTGATTTAGAGGTGAAAATTGGCGGGAAACATAAATTAGAATATGGAGCTGTTCTGTCGGGAGGAGGAAGATGGGGCGCGCCAAGATATTTATGGCGCTTTTCAGGGGCGCAGTTGCCACCAACCGCCCCTGAAAATGGGGCGCATTTCCAGGGGCGGCTGATGGCACCGGCCGCCCCTGGAAATCGGATCTTTAGGGGCGGGTGACGGCACCACCCGCCCCTGAAAATGAGCCCTGTTTGTCGTGGTGTGGCAAACCACAGCCGGGTGGCGGAATGCACCCGCCTAAGCCCAGAGGGTGAGTACTCGGGGGTTAGCTAGCGACCAGTTCGATCTCACTCAAGAACACGATGAACACCAAGGGTTTAGAGTGGTTCGGGCCGCCGGAGCGTAATACCCTACGTCCACTGTGTGTTGTATTGCCTTGCCTCGCGAGAGTCCGCGAGAGCTTGGGCGAGCCTGAGTGTGTGATCTAGGGAGCTTGTCATGTACAGCGAGCGCCTCCCTTTTATATCTCAACGGAAGCGCGTACATGGCTGTTGGGTCCCCGACAGGTGGGCCCAACGATGTAGTATAAAATAACGTACTTATTCATACATTATGGCATCGCAGGCAAATGAGATCTCTCTCCCGGATATCCTTGCCTGCTCCTGGAGTCCCCCGTTCAGCATGTCCAGGCACCGTCTTGTCGGAACGGCGCCAAGCGTAGGTAGCGTCGTCGCCTGCCACGTAGCTGAACGGGCTGCGTAGCTTGCGGCGTAGGCGGCATGATGGAAAAGCGCCGTGCCGTCGTTTCCAATTAATGCAGCAGACGGGCTCTGCGCGGGTGCGGCGCAGGCGGCTGCACTGTGTACCTTGGTAATACCCGGTGCACAGTGAGGTCTGGCAAAGGCTGCCCCGCATGCCGTGGTGGCAGAGCACACCTCAACCCACCGCATTGAATGCGGTGGGTGGGCGAGTCTTCCAGCGGAAAGTGCACGCATGAGCCCGCGCCACGTGCTCCCGGGACACGTGGCGGGTCCGGTCCCCCCCGGCGGTATGTTGGTTCTACCGCGTGGGAGGTCCGGATGGACGCGGGAGGTCCCGGACCCCTATGGGGGTCCGGGGCCTGGGCTGTCAGCTTCGGAGCTTCCCTTCCTCAGGGACACGTGGCGTCTCCGGACCTATCCCAAGCGGGGAACGGGTCCGGGGCCGTTGGCCTGGTGAGGTAAGAGCCTGACCCGTGGGGCCTGGCTGCTCCGTCCTTTGGGAGTAGTTACGGATAACTACGCAGGCCCTGCCTTGCTGCAGTAGGAGTGGGTATCCCTGCTACAGGGTACCAACACTGTTTTTAGGGGCAGGTGGTGCCGTCACCCGCCTCTGAAGATGTATTTTCAGGGGCGGACGAAATGCTACAGTATCCAGCTCCTGTTGTAGGAGCGAGGTACATTTGCAGCAGCCCCTGAAAAAATTGGACGTCCCTGAAAATCATTTCTGTAGTAGTGTCATTTTTATTTAAAACTGGAGAACAAGTTAACTCCTGCCGAAGTGAGGAACAAAAAATGGAGGTTCACGGTTAATCTTGATTAACAGACTCCTGTAGATATTGGCAAGTCTTAGGTATCCCACGTCGACAAGATTGTGCAGCCCTGTTCACAATCTTAGATGAGCCGAACAACTACGTAAATGCATGTGTTTCTCTATTGATGAGCTAAATAAAAATAAACTAGTTGGTGAGCTGAATAGAATGCACGGCAACATATAAGATATTTTATGTGCAGCTAGCTGCGTTGGACGCCTACATGCACATCCAGCTCGGATGGAGGATGAAATTGATCCAAAAATAAAATTTCGAGACTTAAATTGGTTTTCTTAAAGGTACACACGGATACAATCAATGTAACGTCTTTTCGTCCCACTTTGAGTGAGGTTAATAATTCATCCAGTTGTTGGTAGTAAGAATTCTTACAGGCTATCTCTTAGTTCATTTATATATTAGTTTGCCCTTCACTATTAATATAAGACCTCATTTGTCTCTCTGACAATTTTTTGATTTCCCGTTTCTCTTCTCTCTTCTTTGTTTCCCTTTCACCTCAGTATTTAGCATTATTGTAGTCTGTTATAAATTTATAATACCTGCTCTTTGAGCAAGCTGCCCTTGCTTGCCCCGAAATTTGCGCTACCGCGGGTCGGCGCCTAAGGGGGTGTTTAGAAACAGGGACTTCAAAAAAGTCCCAGGGACTTTTTAGTATTTAGAAGTATTAAATAAATATTAATTATAAAACTAACTGCAGAACCCTGGGGCTAAACTGAGAGATGAATCTAATGATGTATCTTAATCTATGATTAGCGAATGGTTACTGTAGCATCACTGTAGCAAATTATGAATTAATTAGTCTCATTAGATTCGTCTCGCGAAAAAGCACTCAGGTGTCAAAAAACATTTATAAACAGATTTTATTTAATAATATAAAATAGTAAGATTCCTTTTGATGTGATAGGGACTTTTGGAATCGGCTTGCTCGTTGGAAAACGTAGAATACATGACCATCGCCACTGTAGATGCGGTGGGACGACATCGTCAGGCAGACCTCCTGCAATGTGTTCGAACGCAAAACAAGAAGTGGGTAGAGCATTTTCTCACAGGGCAGCGGTGTCGGTGACCGGCGGCCGGCGAGCTCCCATCCATTCCCCGTCACCCGTCAGCCCAAGGCCAAGGTGGAAACACACACACGCCACACGGATCCTGCTCGGTCCATCCCTCGCTCCCCGCTCCCCGCTCCCCGGCTAGTCCCGACTGGCGGCTACGCATCTCGGCAGCTAGCGGAGATCTCGGCACCACGGCATCGGGACCCGCGGCCGGCCCGGCCAGCAGCAAGTTTCCTTTCGTGGTGAACTTTCCTCTCGTCCATCACTCCATCCGGACACTCGAGTCATGGCATGGGGATCATGGCTCTCTTGATCAGCTCGGCTCGGGCCTTGGAACTGTGGCCGTGTTTGGTTAAAATTCACGAAATTATTGTAGCACCTTTGACCACTAATTTAGAGTAGTAAACGAAGTCTAATTACAAAACCACCTCCACAACCCACGTGTAAATCGCGAGACGAATTTAATGAGGTCTTTGACCGCGTGATTTGAGAATGGTTACTGTAGCATCGATGTAGCAAATCATCGATTAATTACCGTCATTAGATTCGTCTCGGAAAGTTACACTCATCCCTGAAAAAAGTTTTGTAAATAGACTTCATTTAGTACTCTATGCATGCGAAATTCTCTTCTCGGGAATCGTGCCAGTAATAAACCAAACACGGCCTGTAACCCGCAGGAAAAGAGGCGCGCCGTGCAGAGGCTACCGGAGCACATAGGTCCAGCTCGCCAGATAGCCGTAGTAGAGTATAGTACTTCATCCGTCTCAAAATAAATGTAATTTTATAATTTAAATTTGTTTAACAAAAAATACAATTTTAACCTACCAACCACAAAAGACAAGAGTTTTCAGAAACTTCTCCTATAAAAGACAAGACAATATCTAGATTTTTCTTACAAAAGACAAGTAGCAATTTAATAATTTGTATTTAACATTGGTTTATGTGTTTAGTTTTAAAATTATATTTATTTTGCAACGGAGGGAGTAGCTAGCATGGCGCGACCGCGCGAGGCACTGTGACTGTAGTGTACGTACTGGTAGTCTGGTACTCCTGCGGTCTCCGGCTGTAGACCAGCTTTTCCTAGGCACGCTCGATCTAGCTCACGCTCTGCGCAGGAGCCTGTCGCCTGTGCCCAAGTATGTAGCAGACTGTTTGGGCAGTTGGGCTGCGTTCGGCGTTCCACACGGGAACAGAGTTTAATGGCACGGTCCTGTTCCAATCTTTGTCAGTATACACGGGTTAACCTGTCGAAAATGACGGTGTGTATTACGTTTTCGCAGGGGCTGGTACCAAGGTCACAGAGCTACTGGTAGTCCGGTACTGCTGCCTTGGAGCCAGAGGTAGTGCTACTGTGCCGGCGCCATGGCTAGATTCAGTGCGTTTTTAAGAAAATTTTTAATATTTAAAATATTAAATATAAATTAATCACAAAACTATTTACAGATCTCGTCTGTAAATTACGAGACGAATCTAATGAGTCTAATCAATTCATCACTAGAGCATATTTACTGTAGTATTAATGTAGCAATTTAGTGTCTAATCACGTCCTAATTAAACTCATTAGATTCATCACGTGATTCACAGTCTATTTATATAATACGATTTATTTTTCGACTACATTTAGTACACCATGCAAGCAATTTATAAAAATTTTACCTTTTGCGTTTACACCATCTAAGCACAGCCTCAGGCTTCCGCTCCTAGGTCGCCTGCAGTATGTTTGGCGGTGGCTCCTAGGTCGCGTGCAGTATGTTTGGCGGTGTTTGGTTTTTACAGTGATTTTTACGCACATATTTTTCGAGAAAAGAATCTCGTATGCATAGAGTACTAAATGAAGTCTATTTGCAAAACTTTTTTAGAAATGAGTGTAACTTTTCAAGACGAATCTAATGTCGGTAATTAATTAATCATTTGCTACAGTGATGCTACAGTAATCATCATCTAATCACGCGGTCAAAGGCCTCGTTAGATTCGTCTCGCGATTTAGACTGGAGGTTGTGGAGATAGTTTTGTAATTAGATTTTATTTAATACGTTAAATTAGTGATCAAAGAGCTAAAAAAATTTTGCTAAAACTTTTAGACCCCGAACCAAACACGGCCTTTGTCTGTCTGGCTGTGAGTCTGTGACCCCTGTGTCGTTCAACGAGACGTTGGCGAGACACGCGGGCCAGGGGCGGAAAGGGAACAAACTCAAAAGGAGATACACTAAAAAAAAACTCAAAAGGAGATGGCCCGTACTGAGTGGCCGCCGCCTGGCCTTCCAGCCCAACCCAGTTATGAATTGGCCAGCCTATCTCCACGGTGGGCTTATTAATAGGATGACCCGAAAAACTTACTTGGGCCGAAACTGTTCCAAGATGCTGAACCCGCATCTTAATTGGGCCGAGAAACCAGCCCACCGCCCACCTTCGCGGTTTCTGTATATCTTCACCGTGCATCTCAATATGGACGTTTTTAATATTTCTAAAAATTAACATTTGAAATTTATTTATTTATTTTGAGAATTACACAGTATAACGTCGACGCCCACAACACGCACGCATACTCACCCCTATGAACAAAACACACACATACTCAACATTTGAAATTTATTAATTCAACATTTTGAATATATATATCCAACAAATTGGATACATGTTTCAACATTTTCGTATAAGATGTGGAACTAATATTAGTATTGTTGAACTAAGTTTGAATTGATGTTGAACTTATTATGTATACTATAAAAGTTGAAATAACTGAAATTATTTTTCACCAAGATTAGATCCACCATACACCTCACGCAAGTCCCATTTGTCAGGACAAAGGTTTGACGAAAGTGGATGCAGGCCTATAAAATTAATAAAAGAAAAATATTTCCATCAAAATTCTAGTTCTTTTTACACCAAGCATTCATCTAACCACCTCTTGTACCCGCAAATTACTTTTCTTTAGCATACACTTTACTTTTGAATAAATAACATTATTGTTTGATGGAAGCAAAATTAAATACGTGTTTGTGGCACTGTGGCACGTACATCTTCACTAGTAAAACGTTTGGTATTCTGAACCTATTGGATCACAAATATTAACCAAAAATTGAATCATTACCAAAAGCAAAACTAGCGCTAGCCCACACATTGTCTGTCCAGTCCTCATGTGTGCTGCTGTGCGTCATGTTTGCTGTTGTGCTGCCTGAAGTACCCTGTTGCTATTGTGCTGGTCTCGTGCGCAGTCTGCAACTCTGCATGTGATTGGTGATTTGGCGGCGCTTTTTTCATTTTTATATTTAAAAAAACAAAATTTCAAAAATATATGCCGAATAGGGAAATTTTCAAAAATGGGTGTCTGTCGCCCATCCAGATGGCGACATGACCTAAATGTACATTTAGGTTCTGGCGCCGCATTAAACAGTAAACTTGTAAAATCGATATAAAATCGTAGAAAAATTAGAAAAATACAAACTCAACTATTCTGGATTCTATGAAACATGATCTACAACTTTTGTTACATAAAGTTTTTCATTTGATCAATGTGTCTTGCTCTATTTTAAATACTAGTTTAATGCACTTTTATTTAAATCTCAAGATCCATCCTTTGGATGCATGTCATCTTTGGCCAGAGTGTTGCATATAGTGAGCATAGGCTTGTACAAAATTGGTAGGTCCAGAAAACATTTCTAGAATAAGTTTTTAAATTAGATCTTGCAATATGTCTAGTTTAAATGATTTATTTATCCATGCTGCTATACTAAGTATTAGAAGCCATAACTTTTATAGTAATATTATTTTATTTCCTAAGAGCTATAAAAAAAGTTTGGTAAATGTTAGATAAGCACAACTAGACCAAATGAATAATTTCAGAATTTTCTAGGTACAAGAACTATTTTTCTTGATTTAGATACATTGATTAAATGAAAAACTTTATGTAACAAAAGTTGTAGATCTTATTTCATAGAATCCAGAACAGTTGAATCTGTATTTTTTCGATTTTTCTACGATTTTATATCGATTTTACAAGTTCACTATTTAATGCGCCATGGGCGGCAGGACCTAAATGTAAATTTTTTTGACATTTAGGTCATGTTGCCAACTGGATGGGCGACATGCAATGGGCGACAGGCACCCATTTTTGAAAATTTCCCTATTCGGTATATATTTTTGAAATTTTATTTTTTTAATATAAAAATGAAAAAAAGGTGATTTGGCGGAAGGTGAATTTCGTGGGCCGCGATGGGCTGTTTGATCCCGGGGATTTCCTATCACACGCAAGATGATGATATGTAACCGATGGCACCAAACGAATAATTCCGACATCATCCACTCAAAAAAATGGAGAATAATTCCCACATCAGCATCACGCTATCAATCAGGTTGTGTGGCGGATCGCAACTTGCCCGGACATTCTTCCTGGGCATTAAAAGCTTCTTCTCGCCCACGCGTCGATGCTACCCGCGCAGTAATAGCCCCGGTTTGCCTGTGTTCACACTTCGATAGGATCATCATCAGGTTCACGTCGCACGTACTGTAGTCTGTAGCGTTCGCCCATGCACCACTAGCTGCGGGCGCACGCACGGACACGCATCGCGCGCGCGGGCGCCCTGCGTCCACTCCTGATCCACCAGAGACCACCAGGAGCCGCCCGGCCGGCTCTTCCCAGCACGCCACGGTAGGCCCGCACACACACGCCGCGCTTCCTGGGCTCTTCACGTGGGCGCGGACGCTCCGAGCCACTCCATGCGTGTGCCAGCGTCCGCAGGGCTCGCGACCGGGCCGTCGCGTCGCGTCCACAGTCCAAATATCTGGCGCGATCCGCCAACTCAACTTGCGCCGCCGCGCCGAGCGCGCCAGCCACTAGCCACCGTCCGACGCTGTCGACAACGCGCACGCAGCGTGATCCTGTGGCTTGGGATCCAGGCAGCGGCGCGCGCCCACGTGCTCGTCCGCGACGTCGCGCGCGCGCGCGCCTGACCTGCGCGCGCGGCAAGCTCCGTGCGGGTCCGGCCGGCCGGCGCCCGCCTTGCCTCGGCGCGCGGGAAGACGACAGGAAGATTCTGGCGCAATCCGGCGCGGCGCTTGCTACGTGTCGTCATTTGAGGATTCGACCGAACACCGAGGGTGCCTCCCGGCTATGGATGGGAATGGGTCGAGTCGACCCATTGGTAGTTGACTGCCCTCAAAAATAGGGATAGTGTGTTTTAGAGGTCGATTCTAAATTCAAAATGGGTCAATATGATTGGAATCTATTGACTCAATGGATATTATGGGTCAACTCACTTGTCATATTAATAATTTTTTATTTGATTTATTGGTTTTCTCCATTCTTTTAAATAAATACAACTGGTCATAAGTTGCTAAATTTTATATACTTCAAAATATAGTGAGGAATGTCATACGTTAGAAGTGAAAATGGATAAAAATAAAATCATGGATCGCTAGTAAACATATTTAATTTGATGTATTACTAACAATCTTAATATATTATTGTGATATGTTTTAATCTTGAATCTTATCTTTTCTAAAGGTGTTGATAATATTCATGGTTTAGGATTATAAAAAAATATTTGGGTCGACCCATAATACCCAATGGACCATCAAGACCATAACATTTAGGAAAAATGAGTCGACCCATGACCTTTAGAATCGACCTCGAGGCCATGGGCCGGGTCCAAGGCTAGGGCCGGGTCGGCCCATTCCCATCTTAGACTCCCGGCTACGGCAGCAGCATCGCTTCCCTAGCTCTCGCTGCATTATAGCGGTCGCTGTCTCATCGCGTGGCCCGTTTCCGGCGTGGACGGTGAGCCCATGTGGCCGCTGCTTATAAATAGGTAGCCCCCCATGGCCGCAAGCTTATGCAAAGCTAATGAGTGAGACAACTACCCTGAACACCCTCAGTCAGAGACAGACAAGAGAAAGAGAGCTTCAGAGATGGCCTCCAGCTCCAAGCAGCAGCTGCAGGCTCCTGCTCTCCTCTTGGTGGCATCAGCTCTGCTCATCCTCGTCTGCGCTACAAGGGTCCAGGCAGCAAGGCCGGTACCAGGATCCAAGGACCACATGCCACAGGTATCGATCCATTCGGGAATCGGGAGTTCATGTTTCCTCACTCTTGTTTCCCAGCTCCGCAACGAGATTTGCCACCATTGCTGGTCATCTTACAATGTTTCGCTGTGCCATACTTCTTGCAGTTCGCTGTCTCCGCGACCGTGGCTGGCGACGAGAAGAGTGGTTCGGTGCTCGGGATGGAAATGCATCGAGCAGAGCCTGAGGCGACGGAGTGCGAGGGCGAGGAAGGGGAGGAGTGTCTCATGAGGAGGACACTGGTCGCTCACACCGACTACATCTACACCCAGGGGAAGCACAACTAGTCGCTAGTGTGCAGGCTCACGCCGAACAATGAAGTTCAGAAGAAAAGAATTTCGCATGGTCCACGAGCTAGCTTATCTGAAGCTCTGCAGTTCTGTCAGCTGTGGATCATGTGTTTTCATATACGTGCCCTAGACCCCTAGTAGCCCGTGCGATTTCCATCAGCTTCTCGAGCACATGTACGGCCTGGAATTGTATCCATCATCTTGGCTTGAGATGCTAAATGGAAATCCTAGGCTATTATACTGTACTCACTGTAAATACTGAATCACCAAGTGTAGTCCTGTGCTTCAGTTGCAAGAAACTCTGCTTGTTTCCATTTTCTTTTCCCAGTCAAGAATGGACGAAAATCGTTGCTCCTTATTTAGAAAACCACTGATGAGGCTCACTAAATACTGAGGTCACCAGCGGTTCTCACCTTCTCGGGGCATATTCTAATCGGGCCAGTTCTTAATTAATAATGATAATAGTATGTTCATGTCATTCAGTTTGGATATATCATATTTGTCTTTTCATATATGATAATTACTTTTTATGTCTAGCAAACACTCCCTCAGTTTAAAATATATCATATATGTCGTTTAAGACAAGCTGACAAATTAGCTTTTTTTTTCACGTACTGACATCTAAATCAGAGACTAAAAAACATGAACAACAACGAATGTATGTACAACTCACATGTTTCCCCAATCAATCAATAATTCATATTTCAAAGTTGAGACTATCATGCTGCAGACTGTATGAAAAGAAAATCACCAGTAGTGCCAAAACAAGCTGATGTGAGTTGCCAAAGTTCAAGTTCATCAACTGCACTTAACCTCATTGCTGCCCTTGATTCTTTGAGACGTAAGGACTGAATAGACGGCATACAGATATTCGCTGATTATAGTCGCTACCCTTGTACTTAAGTGTGAAGTAGGTTATCTTATCTTCAGGTCTAAAAGAAAGCTATCTACAATCAGATGATTAAGTCTTGACACAAAGATTCGAAAAGCATATTTGTGCTGAACCTGTGTACTCCACTCTAGTTGATTAAAAGCTTCGCATGTAGGACGGCGGTTATCTAATTGTTGGTTAGCCAACTCGACAGATCGATCGATCAAGCTGCCTGCTGCATTGTTCGTCCAATCGTTCAGAGCTGACAGGACGATCGAGGCCATCACTGATCGTCCGGCAGGCTCAACAACCGGGAATTATAACCCGTCGACTTTTCATTCCGCTTAGTCCGGTCCTTGGCGTCGCAACCAATTGATAATGAAGCTGTCACGGTAGTTGAATCTGAACGTGCACGATACCAGTCAGGCAGTCGCCAGTGCCTGGCTGGTCAACTCTGTAACGCATCTGGTATTTATAGCCGGTCTGAAGAGTCGTTCGGTCTCTGATCGCTCTGCCTCTCCAGGGAGTAGTTCAGTCGATGCCATTCCGCATAAACTGATCACCTATTAACCCCTTGTTTAGCTGCAAAATTCAAAATTCCAAAACTATCACATCGAATGAGAATTTTACATGCATGGAGACAGAAAATTAATTGAGAATCTAATGGACAGAATCTAATGAATCTAATTAGATCATGATTAGACAGAAAATTGTAGTTCATCAACTATTTGCATATGGAGGTAGTACATGTCACCATTCTTCAGTCAGTTAAAGAAATTACTATTTTTGGCGTGACTGCACCGGGCTAATGGAGGGTGTTGAGACACACCAAGTTTGAGATCAAAGGGGTGTTTGGCAGGCTCCCCATAATGGGATTCTCCGAAGGAGCCGGAGCCATTTTGGAGAAGTCTCCACTCTATGAAACAGCTCAAGAAGCCGTGCCAAACACCCAAGTTGGAGTTTTTTATCTGTGGACAGCAACTCATACCTAATCTTTTTCAAAAAAAGAAACTCATACCTAATTTATTTTCATAAAAACTTATACCTAATCTATTTCATTTCAGAACAGATCATGTACAACTAAATCGGGTTTGCAAAATATCTTGTATCGCCCGAGTATGTACCATTTTTGGGCAGAGGTCAATGTAGTCGCTGACCTTATTTCCTTTTTCTTTGTGGACATTGTCTTTTAGCAGAGTAGTCATTTATATTTTGCCACTGAATGACGTCAGAACTTGACACACCTGCACATCACAAACCTAACATCCTAAACTGATGGCTAAAAAAAGTTGGTTGTTTATACCTACCAAAGACATCAGTCAACATCTTCTACCTACGAAAGTTGTGCGATTCCGCAGGCGGGGACCCGATCCACGTTGCCCGTTTACCCGGTAACTGTCGGGTACCATAATTAGGGGCACCCTAATCAGGGGACCCAATCGCCCTTAAAACGCAAAACACATGTTAAGCGAATGGACCCACGAAGGCCAACAATCTCCTTCCAATCCGAAGGAAAGGAAGTGATTCAAAGAAGCCCAATCCACGGCCCAAGTACACAGTGCGGCCCATCCGCACCCCCCTCAGACCCGCGGAGCAATCTCCGCCTCGCTCGAGGTCTCCCAGCCGAGGCCCTCGACAGCTCCCCGCACCTCCGCTTCGCTCGAGGGTAGCGAACCTGCCCTCGGGGAAGCACGCCAACTCCGTCTCGCTCGAGGGTAACGAGCCTACCCTCGGGAAAGCGGATCAACTCCGTCTCGCTCAAGGCCACCCCTCGACGGAAAGGACAAACGGCCCATCCGCTCACCCGCCCGCCGTACGTAGGCAGTAAATGCCAACAACTCCGCTGCAGCACCCGGGTCAGACGGCGTTAGGCCGCCACTCCGCACAGCAACAGCGTCCGGAGTCCCGTCCTCCAACTCCGGTCACTGCTCCACCATACCCGGTGCTGTAGCAACACTGTGGGAACCTGCGACGCACTGTGCGGACATGCTCGGCACTGCTCTCGCCACTATACTGCCAAATCCCCGTACTTCCCTCGTACTTTCCCCACCGGGGAACCCTCAAACAGCATGGGCGCAACCCTCAAACGCGGCCCGAGCCTTGACCGGAGCAAGACCCCCGCCTGCCGAACCCTCGACGCTCTGCCACGTCAACACGGAGGACGGAACCCTCAACAGGGAACACCGCGACGCCCACAGGAACCACAAGGACGCCGGTGCGATCTCCGCGAGATCAGGACGTCGCCCAGGACAACCGCCACGCCAGGCGTCATGCTCTTCAGTGCCCCACAATGTACTTTCTATAGTAGTCACCCATTGCGCACCCCCGATTCGGGGAGAAGACGACAACTTTAGATCTCCCCTTACATGTACTCCGCCCCTCCTTGTGTCTATAAGAGGGGGAGACGGGCACCATATTCGCCACGATCTCATCATTCACACACACATAACTCGCAGAACACACACACCCGCTCTCTTGATCCCCGATATTGGCACTCGCCTCAATCATCTAGCAGAGACTTGGGAGCTTCCCTCCCTCTCTCGCCTCGCTTGTATCCCCTACTACAGGCACCCCTCGTGCAAGATAGTACAATGCACACGCGCACCCTTACTGGACGTACGCCCCACGGCCGGAACCATGATAAACACGTGCGTTCCTGTGTTACCTCTTACATCAACCATCTAGGGAGACAGCATTTTACTAGTTGGTGCCGGACCGCCGGGTCAGGACACCGACAGTTGGCGCGCCAGGTAGGGGCAGCGCTGTGTGACATATTATCTTCGTTCTCTCTTGTTGTTTCCTGGATGGCGAATGAGCCACGCCCACTCCCGGCGGGCAATGTGCTTCGGTTCGGGAGCCTCGACTTCGTCGCGACCGGCAACGGTTTTGACATGGAGCTTCTCCCGCCCGACCCCGACACTCCGACACCGCCGACACGGCACAACAGGCACTCGGGCCAACGCGCGCGGCAAGCGCGCATGGAGCGGCGCAGGGCGGCACGACTCAGCCCCCCCCCCACGTGCGTTGAGGCTGACGTAACACAGCCCGGCGTCGTAGCTAGCGGCGTCGCCAGTTCGTCACCACGTGCTCCGGCGCCATCTGTGCCAGCACCACCACAGAATGTGGCCCCGGAGCCTCCCAAGGAGGGCGCGACTGCGCCGTCGTCCTTTCCCTTTGGGATGCACAACGCGGCTGCGACTTACGCTTCGTCGGTCAGCACCAGCATGAGCGCGTACGAGGACTTGACAGGTCACCACCTTCTCTCGATCCGCAACCTCATCGCGTCATCACCCGACGACTCCTACCCTGACATGGTGGGATCGATCGCCGATGACATCAACTTCTTCATGGACAACTTCACGGCCACAGAGCGGGACTACTCCGGGGTCCGTGACCTCAACGCCTTCCGGTCGTTTCAGCTAGCGGCGGACTACTGCCTCACCTGCTCCGAAGACTCCAACGAGCGGGATTACGATCCCGCCCGGGAGTGCTTCATGGTCGAGCTGGCGGATGGGGCGGTTGACGAAGCGCCGAGCGACGACAGGAACAACGATGAGCCCCCACCAGCGAACCAAGTGGCGGCGCCCCCTCCGAACCCCGCCGCTTCATCAAGCTCGGCAGCGCGGCGGACGCAGCTGGCGCAACTCACAGAGCTCAAAAAAAGGCTCGAAGAGGAGCGTCGGCAGACACAACTACTACGTACCACGCTTGAGCAGGAGCGCACCGTGTGCGGTGCACGGGTTCAGGCGGCGGGGCACATCGCTCGGGAGCAGATCCTAGCCGACGACAACGTTGATAAGCCGCTGGAACTGAAAAGGGCCAGCCAGAAGCTCATTGCGGTGGCTTATCTGCTCGAAGCCATGCCAGAACCCTCTACGACCGAGGGACGCAACCTGCGCAACGAGACGAAGGTGCTCATCGAGCAAGCTACAGTGTAGCAGGCTGAGAGCTCTGCGTCTCGCATGCGCTCGGCGGTTTCGAAGGCCGAAGGAGCAGCTCACCAGGGCCATGAGGCCTCAGTGCGTACTCCGCCGGGGGGAAAGGGCAAGGCAGCCGCGCCCGACGACGTGGGAGCACCTTCGGTGCACGACCGCGTCAAGAGGACTCCTGCGAAGGAGTGCCTGAACAACACGCACGGACGCGCCGACGACGGCGACGCCCGCAACATCATCAACGGGAGAAAGTACACCCCTCGATGGGGTGGCCGCTTCGATCCCGAGCAGGACAGGAGACTGTCACCGGAGCCTCCGGGCACCCGCGTGTTCAGTCCGGAGATTCGCACCGCTCCCTTCCCCCCACGCTTTCGACAGCCCACCACCCTCGTCAAGTACTCATGAGAGATGATCCCCGCGGTCTAGCTCAACGATTACCGCTTGGCATGCCAGCTGGGCGGTGCGACGGATGACGCCGTGATCATCCGCAACCTCCCTCTTCACCTTGCCGACACCACACGAATGTGGCTAGAGCATCTGCCCGCGGATCAGATCCACGACTGGGCCGACCTAGTCAAGATCTTCATGGGCAACTTCCAGGGCACCTATGTGTGCCCCGGGAACTCCTGGGATCTCCGAGGGTGTCAACAGATGCCCAACGAATCCCTACGCGACTACGTGTGATGCTTCTCCAAGTAGTGCACTGAGCTCCCTAGCGTCACCGATGTCGAAGTCATCAACGCCTTCCTCGAAGGCACGACGTGCAGGAACCTGGTGCACGAGCTTGCGCGAAGCCATCCCGCCGACATCAACGAGTTGTTCGATGTCGCCACCAAATATGCCGCCGGCGAAGAGGCAGTTGGTGCCATCGTTGACAACATGGCGAACACGCGCAAGGAGGATGCGCCCGCAGAGGGTAGCAACAGCAAGACCAAGGCCCCCGCCAAGAAACAAAAGCAGGGGAAGAAAGGAAAGAAGCCGGTCCCATCGAACCAGCGCGGACAGGGGCAAGCGGAGGACTCCGACGAGGCCTTCGTCGCTTCCCCAGACCGCAAGGGCCCTCGAGGCCCCCCTCGAGGCAGTGGCGGCCTGTTCGACGATATGCTCAAGAAGCCGTGCCCTTACCACAAGGGCTCGCACACCCTTGAGTTGTGTGAGATGCTCCGCAAGTACTACAACCGCGTCGTGCATCGCGACGAGGACAAGAAGAAGGATGCGGACGACAAGGGTGGCGACGGCGAGTTCCCCTCGGTGGAGAACGCCTTCTTCATCTTCGGAGGGCCGACGGCGAACATGACCTCTCAGCAGCGCAAGCGCGAACGCCGAGAAGTCTACTGCGTCACTAAGGCCACGCCATCCTACCTCGACTGGTCAGAGGACACCATCTCCTTCGGCCACGAGGATCACGCCCACTACGTCCCGAACCCGGGACAGTATCCACTCGTTGTGGATCCCAACATCGGCAACACCTGCTTCTCCAAGGTGCTCATGGACGGAGGCAGCAACCTCAACAGCATGTACGCCCACACCTTGGAGCTCATGGGGAGCCCACGGTGTTGCGCCGGGGAAGCGAGTCCAACCCCTCGGCCAGATCGACCTGCATGTCTGCTTCGGCATGGCGGCCAACTTCCGCAAGGAAGTGCTCACCTTCGAGGTGGTGGGGTTCCGGGGAGCCTACCACGCCATCCTTGGGCATCCCTGTTACGCCAAGTTCATGGCGATCCCCAACTACACCTACCTCAAGATAAAGATGCCGGGCCCGAAAGGTGTCATCACCATCGGCTCCTCGTTCAAGCATGCCTACGAGTGCGACGTCGAGTGCGTCGAGCACGACGAGGCTCTGGCGCTCGACGAAGCCCTCGCCGCGCAGCTGTAAGGAATGGCCGAGGAGGCCATAGACTCCAAGCAGCGGCATGCGGGCAACTTTGAGTCTGCCGAGGGTACCAAGGACGTCCCCCTCGACCCGAAGACCACCGACGGCAAGGCGCTGAAGATCAGCGCTACCCTCGATAGTAAATAGGAAGTGGTGCTCGTCGACTTTCTCCGCGCCAACGCTAACATCTTCATGTGGAGCCCCTCAGACATGCCTGGCATCCCGAGGGAGGTCGCCGAGCACTCCCTTGATATCCTGCCGAACTCCAAGCCGGTCAAGCAACGCCTGCGGCGCTTCGACGAGCTCAAGCGACGGGTGATCGGTGAGGAGGTGCACAAGCTTCTAGAGGCCGGATTCATCAAGGAGGTATTCCATCCTGAGTGGCTAGCTAATCCTGTCCTAGTTAAGAAAAAGAGTGGGAAATGGAGGATGTGTGTAGACTATACTAGTTTAAATAAAGCATGTCCTAAAGTTCCCGTTCCTTTGCCACGTATTGATCAAATAGTTGATTCAACTGCGGGATGCGAACTTTTGTCCTTTCTTGATGCATACTCCGGTTATCATCAAATCAAAATGAAAGAGTCCAACCAGCTCGCGACTTCTTTTATTACCCCTTTCGGCATGTACTGCTACATCACGATGCCCTTTGGCCTTAGAAACGCCGGAGCTACATACCAACGATGTATGCTCCACGTGTTTAGAGATCATATTGGGCGCACCGTAGAGGCATATGTCGACGACATCATTGTGAAATTGTAACACCCTAATTTAAATTTCAGCATTTAATAATAAATTTAATTGGCTTTATTTAATTTTCTAAGGTTTGCTATGTGTAGTCTTGCATTTAATCTAATTTTCGTTCCACAAGTAATTAAAACTTGTCTAAGTTTAACATTTGTTGTTGCATTCATGCTGGTGCATATTTTATCTTGCTTGATTTCATAGGGGTTTGAATTCAAATTTCATTTGAATTCAAATAGTTGGAGTAGTGTTTGAATTAGAAGAGGATAAAAGGAAATAGAAAAGGAAAGAAACACAAAACCCCACCCCAACCCAACAGCCCAAAACCCGCAGCCCACCTCCCTTTCCCGCGGCCCAGTTTTTCCCCACCCCGCTGGCCAGCCCGCGCTGCAGCGCCACCCCAGCCTGCTCCCGCACGCAGCTCGGCCCAGCAAAACCCCGTCCCGGCCCAGCTTCTCTCCGCGTTCGGCCCAGTCCTGCGCACGCCCGCCCGCGCGCGGCCCGCTCGCCCGCGTCACCCAGCACGCTGCTCCCGCACGCCGCGTTGCGCCCCCACTGACCGAGCGGCCCCACTGTCAGACTCTTCTCCCCCCTCCCGCAACCGAGCACCGTGATCCTCGCCGAGGATTTCGCCGGCCTTCCCACCCCAGGCACGCACGCCAATGCGCTCCGCCGCCCTACAAATAGAAGCATGTGCCTCCCCTCCTCTTCCCATCCAGCGCCGCCACCCAAACCCTAGCTAGTTGAGCCACGCAGCCCCGCCGCGCAGAGTAGAGTGCCGCGCCACCGTGAACACGCCGCCCCGCCGCACCCCGGACCACCTCAACCCCCGCAGGAGCTTCACCGTAACCCCAGTTCGCCTCCTGAGCCCTCTGCACCGACCCCAGGCGCTCACCTCGCCGGAATTGCGCCGGACCGGCCGCAGGTGAGTTTCCTAGGCTCACCGCGATTTCTCGTCGGCATTGGATCTCCGGCCCCGCTAACTACCGTGGCACCTCTGCAGGAACCCTGCGAGGCTGCCCGTGGGATCTGGAAGCTCGGAGGATGGCCCTAGCCCCCGGACCACGTGAGCAGCTCGGAGCGCCGCCGCCGGACCCCTCCATCGACGCCTCTGCGCTGCAACCCTGACCGCCCCTCGCCCTTGGTAAGCTTCGGCCCGTCTCTGTGTAGCTTCTACGCTAGACCCTAGGGCCCGTAGGTATTCCAGTAGCCGGAACGTTCACGCTCCGGCGAGCCTTCCCGCGCAGAGACGCCACGACAGTCGTGCCCGACGAGCAGAGCCCCGCCGTACCCTGTTTTTTGCCCAGGTGCATCACGTGTAACGCGCTGGACACACCCGACCCAAGCATGGGTCGAAACGACCCCCGGAGCACCGGTTTTGGTGAACTCCGGCGAGTCTCGAGCCGCGCCACTGCGGGATTCGTCGCCGGCGGTAGCGCGCCGCCGCCCCCGCGCGCCCTTTTCCCCCTGGCCGTCCGATCTGTTTTCTGCGGACAAGATTAGATCGCTTACCCCTTTTTATCTCAGCCACCAGATTCGGATCTGACGGATCATATCCGCATATACCTCTTCGGCCTATCAATTTTGTTAAAGAGCCCCTCAGTTTTTCTATATTCAACCCGCAGTGCTGAGCAGTGTAAAAGTATTTACAGTTCAGCCCTAGAATTTGAACCCGCCATCCAGCCTGGTAGATTTTGCATGTTAGCCCCTGGATCTAAGGTTTAATTACATTTTAGTCCCCGGTTTTGCCCAGAACCCCCCTGGAACTCCAGTTTTCTTACAAATAGGTCCCTGGAACTTGTTTTAGCTCTAGTTTTCGCGTTTTAACTCCGTTTTAGGTGTTCTTTATGTCCACGCGATCATTGTAACTCATAGAATAGTTTTTGACTAGTTTAGTGTGCTGTTTTTATGTATTGATGTACTATTTCTTAGCTTTTGTTAGTGTTTGCTTGTATGCTTATTGTGTGCCTTGCTTTTGGCCATGTGTTCGTGAGTAGACGGTGATCCATCTGAGGAGCCCCAGTACCAGTACCCGGAGCAGCCGTCTTCCGACCAGTTTGAACAGCAGCAGGAGCAGTACGAGGAAGGCAAGTATAACATGAACAACACCTATAACTTTTAAATATATTTTCATACTGCATTTTAATACTGTATGCCTATAAGGATTTCCTAGCCACATTTATCCTTTATATAATTACCTTGGGTTGCATTTTGGTTAGTTGTGCTAGGTGCCGCGCTATAACACACTTGGTCCTTTTTAATTAATTTGATTAATGGTTTATGCAACTTAATTCTGGGAGTGGCCCTCTGTGCTTCGTGCTTGGGTGGCTCACGTCTCGTTAAAATATGTTTTGTTAGAAACTTGGTTTAGGGGGCCAGCACGGTGCTTAGTGCTTGGTTGGCCACTCTCCATAAGGACCGGTTCATAGAGCGACAACCTGGGACAACAGCGCTACCACAAGACTGGAATGGGATGGTCTTGGCGTAATAATTAGGTCTTTTTGGTTTGGAGTAACTTACCTGCGGGGCAGGGGTGGTAAGCTTCTATGGCCCTCGTGCTGAGTGGCCTCGTCTATGCTTCGTGTCTTGACGCCCACTAGACCTGCTCCATAGTCGCCGATCCACCCTTGCGGTTACTCCTTACCAACGAGATTCTTTGTAAAGGCCTCGTAGTGAGTTTGCTAGTCATCTCACCTAAGGAAGTGTGATGAACAACTAGTGTAGCTCACGACTTGTGGGTAAAGATGTGCAACCTCTGCAGAGTGTAAAACTGGTATACTAGCCGTGCTCACGGTCATGAGCGGCCCAGATCCTCCTTTTGATTAATGGGGTTATCTTCCTTTGACGAGGCAGGTTTCCTCGGGTGGCTTGGTTTGGTTTGGTTCTCAGTAGTAACATGATTTAATTTTGATTAATTATTATGTAACTGGGTTTATAGTAATTCACCAACTTGTAGTAAATAGCTTTAATAAAATTTTGCCAAGATTAAAAGCTAATGCAGTTGAGTTAGCCAACCTTAGAGCCTCATAGTTTGTGTTATACTTGTTGAGTACAAGTTGTGTACTCACTCTTGCCTACTCTACTCTTTTTCCTCTTGGGGATACTCTACTGCTGCTCAGTTCCTGCCGACGCGAGGGAGTTCACCCGGAGCTACCAGGAGTACGAGGACTTCTAGGCGTTCGTCTCCCAGTCGACGTCCCTGTGGCGCCCTGCTCAGCTTCCGACGTGAGTTATCGTTTATGTATTACGCTTCCGCATACTCTGTATCAGACATTTTGTCATTTATGTAATAAATAACATTCATATTCGCTTTATTATACCTTTTACGTGATATGTGCTGTGATATACTGTTCATTCTGTTGTATATATGTGTGACTTGATCCTGGCACGTATATGATTGCTCGGTTTATGTCCTTTTATAAACCGGGTGTTACAGAGTGGTATCAGAGCCGTATCGACTGTAGGACGAAAGCCTAGATAGAACTGGTCGAGTTTTAAGTCTTCTTCTCTCTCAGCCTTGTCTACTGAAACTATTTTGCCATTATATTCCTTGAAATTCCAAGATTCTTACTCGTCTTGCCTTGAATTATCTCTATAGAATAGTCTCCGTAGATTCTGGCCTAGAGTAAGTCATCTGACCATCATAGGTATAAACTAAATGACCCCTTTATAATAATACGATAGCACGTTCCGTGACGCATTGTGGTTAGTCGAGTTGGATGTTAAACTCGGCTAAGTTGTGAAATTGTATGCTTGTTATTATGCTACATGTCTGATTCGGATTTTTGGTTGATTGCATAGCTTAGTAGTTAAATTTGTTTAATGAAAATCAGTATTAAGTTAAAGTTAATTAATTAATAAAACGAGTTAGATCGTTGGAGGTAAAACCATCCACTCTACCCTGTCTACTTTATCATGTCTAAGTCTTTCTTGCAGAAAATATCGTATCCATCTGAATTTATTTCTGCAACATCCTTACTCATGAAATCTTTTGTACAAAATCAGATGGTGAACACCAGGCGTGGTTCTGACCAGTAGGGACAGACAAACCAGGGGCAGAACAACCAGAGTACTGGGATCCCGATGCCCCCGCCTTTGACCCCGGAGCAGTACTTCCAGCTCCAGATGCAGATGATGGCTACCCTGAACAACACTGTTCAGGCACTTCAGCAGGCTCACACTCAGCCTCCGCCTCCTCCACCACCGCAGACCCGCGACAGGAGTGCTGAGTTCCTGAGGGGTCACCCGCCGACGTTCTCTCACACGTCCGACCCTCTTCAGGCAGACGACTGGCTTCGTGCAGTAGAGCGCCAGCTGGACATCGCTGTAACACCCCTGTGTTAATCAACTCGCTAATCATGAGTTAATTCGCTAATCGCGGACTCGAGTTCGTCATTAGCGTTAATCGGGTTCGCATAGTAATCTTTGCTTTAGCGATGTTCGATCTTGTTTTTGTCCTTGATCCGAGCTCCAAATCAACTTCCGCCCAAAACGAAAGTTGTAGATCTTTTAATCCTCTACAACTTTTATTTTGGCCAAATTTCAAGTTCCTATATCAAAATTTGGGTTTTGGCCGGTCAAACATGGGTCAAAATCGAGTCCAAATCCTTTAAACGTTTATTGTTCATCCCTGTTCGGCACTGTGGCGCCGCGACGCCCATACCGGCGCCTGGACGCCGGCGAGCGCGTCCACGCGTCGGCGATCGCGCCTTGACCTCGGCGTCTGAGCGCCGCCCTTATCCTCGCGCGAGAACTGGAGGCTTCTCATCCCTTCCCTTCCCTTCTTTTCCTTCCCCGAGCTCACGACGAGCGGAGCTGAGCCGTGCAGTGTGTCGCCGGCATCGATTCCGGTCGCTCCTCACCATCACACCTCGTTCCTTCGCGCCCAGAGCCGCGCGACCTCACCCCGAAACCACTCCACCCTTTCCCGACCTCGGTCGCGCCCAATCCGAGCCGAATCGAGCCCGCAGACCACGGCCGCCATTGCCGTTCTTTGCTGAGCTCCGCCCTCTCCGTCGACGATCCTCTTCCGGTCCATCTCCGCCCAAATCGAGCCCCTGGTGAGCTCCACCGCGCTCTCCTCTCCCTTCCTGACCCTTTCCCCGGCCGAATCCCACGCCCTCGCCGCCGCAGCGCCGCCGCAGCGCCGCCGCGCCACCGTGGCCGCGCCGCCGCCCCCGCGCGTACGCCGCCGGACCTTCCCGTGCGCCGCCGCTCGCCGTTGCCGCGCGCCCTAGGGCCGCCTAGCCTCCCCGGAGCTCAAGCCGCCCCACCCCGCGGCCGCCGCAAGCCGCCGCCGCCGGAACGCCGCACGCCGCCGCCGCCAGTCGCCGCCGCCCCTGGGCTGGTGTGCCGCCGCAGCGTCGCCCCGCCTCGCGCCGCCTCCGCGCGGGCTGCGGGTGCGCGGGCCCCTGCGCGCGCGGCCCGCCAGCGCTGCGCCGCCGGCCGGCCGGCCAGCAGCCGCCGCGCGCGCGCCAGGGCGCCCCGGTGTGCGCCGGTCCGCATGGGGCAGAGCAGAGGAGGGGGACGAGCTGGGCCGGCGCCCACTGTCCAGTGGGGCCCGGCTGTCAGTCCCCCCCCCCCCTTTTATCTTTTTAGTGTTTTTCATTTAGTTAATGGCTGAAAACTTCTAGAGTTTGTAGAAAAATGAAGAAAAATCCAAAAAAATACAAAGTAAATTTTGTTAGCTTTCTAAAATCATGATCTGCAGAGGAAAAATGCTTAAGCATGCATTTTATCACTTTTGCTCTGGTGAAAATTCAATTTGTGTTTAAACTAGTTTATTTTGTACCACTTGTTCTATAACTCTAAAAATTATGAAAAATTCGCAGTGGATTACTCATTTCATGTTTAGTCCACTGTAAAAGTTTCATGGCTTGTTGATATGCGCTTTTGGGTAGATCTATTTGTACTTCGTTTACTTGCTAGGGTTAGTTATTTGTTGCGTGCATGCAAAGCAAACTCTTGTTAATCCATGCTAACCTAAGTCGTTTTAGTAGTTGTTTTTGTTGGAAACACTTCAGGCTAAATGTTTGAACTTTGATTTCGCATCGTAAGCTCTCATGCTTTGCGCTGAGTTCTAATTTGTTGCATTACATATTTTTTATTCGTGTAGACGCCACGAACGACGCTGTCCACGAGCTAGTCGCTGAGCCGGTCCAGGAGCCCCGAGCAGGAGCGCAGCAGGAGGACGCCGTTGAGCACGCCCCCGGAGACCTAGTTAACCCCGCTGACCTGCAAGGCAAGCCCCGGAGCATAACCATAATTTAAATTATGCATTGTTTATTTAAGTATTGTGCATTAATGTTCTAGGAGTTGAATGGAACCATAGTATGCATGTTTTTCTAGGTACCGTGGGCCTATACTAGTATACAGGTGTCGGTAGAAATGCTCTGCTAAATAGGATTTCGGTAGAAGTCGAGTGATTACTGTCACTCGCGAGTTTAGGATCTTGATCCCTTAGCCTTGGCTTTGAAATGTTTTGTTGAGTAAGAGAATTGGAGACCGGGCGGAAGTGAGTTGGATTAATGGTATAGAATGGATGAAAAGAAATCTCCGCCTGTGTCGATTGAGGACCGTTCCGTTGTTGGCAGTGATGACTGAGTTTGAACAGTACTAACCACATGCCGGAAGTAGGAGGTAGTCGAAACCGGTAAGCTAATTACCTGATTTGCAACGATACTTTGAATCGCGACCTGCTACTCTGGGAGTGGAATGATGGCGGGTGTGGGAGAGTATGTCGCCTCCTAGTTCTCTGGGAGTTCGCTGTGAGGGACCCTTCACCCGGGTTTTGGCAGGCGTGATTCAGACGTCGGGGTGATGATGGGAACAGTTGACGTGTGTGGCCCGACGGGGTTTACGCGTGTCGTGTGAGTTAGGTCCACCTTGCAAGGTTAAATCGGATCGATTCGCCGTCTCTCTCGGTTAAGAGAACCTTGGTCACTTTGTCACATCGTAGTAAGAAAGTGGAATGAAAACGGAATGGAAAAGACTGGTTTGGAAGTTACTAAAAGATAATCTGTTCCACCATGTGTGTTTTAGATGAATAGGCAAACTCAGAAATACTTGGTATACTAAATGGAGCTAAAATATTGAAAGTAAGGATTCACTTCTAGCAGCTTTTCAGCAAAAGAACTCCAGAGCCAAAAAGCTTTGCATGTCTAGGTAATGGGCTAAGTATACCCAGAGTCGGGTAAGCCTTGCTGAGTATTAGTATACTCAGGGTTGTTGTTGTAACCCTTCTGAGCAGGTTGTGTCCCTGCGGACTTCGAGGAGATCTGTGCGTCCTGGATTGGACAGCCGCTTCCTCCAGGTTGGACCGTCGAGTGGGCCCCGTCTTCCCCGCGAAGATTGGGCAGGTTGGCGTCACATCGGTGGGCAGGATGTGGAGCTCACCTTTTATCGTCGTCGTAGCTATCGTATTGTATTTCGAACTCAGTTTTAAACTTCCGCTGTGCGTTTGAACTCTGTTGTTTGTATTTAAGACTTTTATGTAAAACTGGTGTTGTAAATTAATTTGAAGATTTCTGTATGCGGGTAACACCTGTGCTCGTCTTCGTACGGGTCTAAGTGCAATTGTGATCCTGGAGTACAGTAGTTTAATCGGGATTTTACCCGACAGCCTGTCAGGTTACACCGTTTTAAGTGCACAGTAACTGGATTAAGTATTAAGATGATGGTTAGTGCATTTAAGCCGGTCTAATTTGGACGGTGCTGCTACAGCTGGCATCAGAGCTCTAAATTGCACTGGGGTGTTTATCTGGCAACGATTTTGGGTTTTTCGAAAAGTTGACGCTAGATGCGCTAAGGAATAGAATAGATAGTTCGTATGCCCTAATTATGTATATAAGTTAGGTGGCAACTAAGTATCTATTTTATTCCAGCACTTCCAGCTTTTACTTTTTGTTAAACCTTACTTCTGTAACGACGCACCTCCGCTGAGGTAAGCAAGGTAAGCATTCTGGTAGTCCTTAGAATAGCCCACGTGTTTCATACGTGCGCGGGTCCCGTATGTTGAGCATACGAGGAGGTGATGAGGCTCAATTCAAATGAGCCTGTCGCTATCTGCCGCCTGATATGGAGTGCGGATTTCATGCCGTGTGATTGTGATCACGGCCATTTCGTAAGGCAATGTTACGAGATGTAAACCTGTCATGCGGTTGGCCATGACCGTGACCCTTGGGACACGTCTACCCTTGGATGTCTCGTAAGGCGAGTGTACGGGAAGTGAATACGTTGTTATGACGTATGCAGCGCTGCCCATTCAGCGTTGAACGTCTGGGTGCCATCTCTATAGTGGATGGTAATGTATGTGTGAATATGTGGGAAACTGCATATGCGTTACCCGTGTGGCGTAGGACACATGGGGGCCGTTCGTGTGTGCTGGCACGAAGGGTCCAGAAATGGATATTTATATCTGTCTCTGTGTTCTTCTGCAGGAAACTAACCACGTAAGCGCGTTATAAAATCCTTGATCGTAGGAACGACTAGTCTATATATAGGGAGAGTACGTAAACGTGCCACCGATTGTTCTCGTATACCATATTCTTAGTACTTGTTTGGGTGAGAAACGCTAGAACGGGGCATGCATCTTGCAATCCTGAGTTGTGTGTTTGTTTTGTTACCTTCGGTTGCACTTCACAGAAATTTATTTGGATCACCATGTTTTTACTGTGTGTTCTTAAAAATTTTATTTGTGTTGTGTTGCCAGTTTAAACCTGTTTCTTTTGAAAACTGTCACTTACGTTAGCGTTATGTGTTCTTACAGATGGCTAGCTTCACACACGTGATCGTGGACGCTGAGGGTTGGGCGCACTCCAGTGCCCTCCACACCGGCCACTTTCCTCGTCTGCTGTGGCAGATGCTTAGGGCGTTTGACTACACTGAGCCCCCACAGTACTCCGGACACGAGTCTAGCTTACTGGGCACCGAGCGCTGTCAGATGATTGTGAAGATTCCTGCTTGCCCCGCTCGCTTGGATTGGGACTCGTGGCAGCTCACTGTTTATGGTAGGAAGCTGGCAGACTCCTGGGAGATTGCAGCTAGGAGGGCCATTGAGGAGTTCTCAGAGAAGCATAATGCAGAGGTGATAGATACTCCTTACAGTGTGTTTCCTCTGAAGGATGAGACCACTCAGGCCTATGCAGATCGGGTTAACCGCAACCTGAACATCATGATGCCCGACTACAGCGTCAGGACAGCACTCTCGTTCAGCTACTCCTCAGCTTTGAGCAACATGTATGAGCAGCTTCGTGAGGAGAATGCGATATGCAGGAGCAAGGCTCGAGAGGCTCACCTCCATGAGCAGCACATGATTGGTACCCAGGACAAGATCAAGACCCTGAAGGCCAAGTCTAGAGCAAGGAAGATCAGGATTCAGGAGTTGCAGGAGGAGTTAGAGAACAGGACTTAGATGGTTCAGCACCTTGAGGGGCAGCTTCAGCAGGCCCAGGAGTGGATTGAGGACGCCCAGGCTCAGGTGCAGGCAGCAGCAGAGATGGAGGCTGATGCAGCAGAGGAGGAGCCAGAAGAAGAAGAAGAGGAAGAGGACCCTGAGGAGATCGAGGGAGTGTCTGGAGTCGAGTCGGGACCTGGGACTCCGTGAGGACGTGGATGGATAGTGTTGATTCTCCCCCTTGCAGTGTAGCCTTACTGTAGGATAGTTGGGTAGGATGACCAACATAGAGCTTTAGGCTAACCTTGGGTTGAGAATTCTTTTGTGGCTCAGTAGTTCGAGTCATGTAGGATAACCCTCCTAGTGTGGTGTGTAGCCGGGTCGTGTAAGACCCTGTAGTGGTGTGTTGTAGGGTCGTTTGTGAACCCTTCTCCCATGCTAGTTTGACGCCGTAGCACGGCTTGGGTTGTACTGAACCTTGTTCTAGCTGAAGCAGCGTGGCTAATTATTGTAAATTTTACTTCCGTAATGATCTTTTCTGTCAGTGTGTGAAATTTCAGATTTGAATTGTGTTTTGATCATCTTCGAATCTGAAGCATTGTTGAGCGAGGTTTAGTATTGCATACGTTAGAACTACTCTGGACGGAAATTGTTGAGTGAGACGGTTTCAACCGAAGCAAGTAAATTTAATTCCCTTGGTGAACCATCTCGCGAGAGAAATGATTCATGCCGTGTGTTCATATTATATATGCACATTCTTTACTTGCATGGATTAGTCTTGCTAGCGAAATGGCTAACCAGGGGAATGATTATTTTGCAGATGGGTGATAACCATGACAATGACAATCACGAGGCACTGCCCCAACAACCTCCCTCTTTGGCTCAAGCTGTTGCAGCTCTTATCGCAGACCGCAACGAGCAGACGGAGTTGATAAGGCAACTGGTGCAAGCCCAGGTCAATGTCGGCAGAGGTCGACATGCTCCCCCGCTAGCACCAGCAGAAACTGACTATGTCGGATTTCTGGCCACCCAGCCACCTCTGTTCCATAAGGCCGATGATCCCCTTGAGGCTGATGCCTGGATTCGCACCATTGAGGATAAGTTCAGCATCCTCAATTGCACAGAGATGGACAAAGCCGCCTTTGCAGCGCAACAGCTGCGAGGACCTGCGAAAATATGGTGGGTCAATCACAAGGCTCTACTTCCCGCTGGTACACGTCTCACCTGGGATGAGTTTGTGGCAGCTTTTAAAGCCCACCACATCCCTACAAGCTTGATGAGGAGAAAGATGGCAGAGTTCCTAGCCCTGAAGCAAGGGAACAACACCGTACTTCAATATGCTCAGACCTTTAACCAGCTATCCCAGTATGGTGGTTTTCATGTGGACACTGATGAGAAGAAACAAGATTGCTTCAGAAGGGGACTCAGCACAAAGCTTCAAGACAAGCTAGCTCTCACCACGTGCAACAACTTTACTGATCTGGTTAATAAGGCCATCACGCAGGAAGATGCCACGCTGACACACAAAGCTGACAAGAAGAGAAAGGCACCTGCTAGATCCTCCAGCAATGCACCCCAGAAATACAAGCTGGTTCAGACAGGGAATCAGCAGGTTTCAAACCGTCCTCCACAACAGGGCCGTTGGGTCGCTAGGCCACCCCAGCAACAGCAACCGTGGGTACCTCATTTCCCGACACAGCAGCAGAGGCCGCTAATGCTACAAGCTCCACGCCCCAACAACTACCCCTGTTACAATTGTGGTAACCTGGGGCACTCTGCACGAGACTGCCGTCTGCCACCTCGGCAGAACATCTACAAGACTCCAGCACTGAGTCAAGGTTCCAGCCAGAAAGATCAGAAAAAGAAGGTTGTACCTGCCAAGACTGGTCGTGTGAACTACACCACTCTGGAGGAAGTTCCGGAGGGCGCCCAAGTGATGGCGGGTACGTTCTCCGTTAATCACTGCCCTGTTACTGTGCTATTTGATTCGGGAGCATCCCATACCTTTATCAGTCAAGCATGCGTAGAGCGACTCCACTTGCAAGAAATTCAAATAAAAAGACCTTATGCTATTTGTACACCGGGTGCACGGTTGCACACCCATCGAATAATTCCGAGTGTGTCCCTTGAATTGGGTGGAAAAATCTTCCAAACTAAGCCCATTGTCCTTCCAAGCCAAGGGATAGATATCATACTTGGAATGAATTGGATGAAGGAACACTGTGTTATCCTTGATACTTCTTCTCGTGTCATTCGGATTAACTCCCCCACATATGGTTCTACGGATATTCATCTTTCCAAGCATGCAATTCCAGCCACTGTTATATACCATCTTGAGGGAAAAATTCTAGAAGTAATTCCGGTGGTTTGTGAATACCCCGATGTGTTTCCGGAGGACTTGCCAGGCATGCCTCCCGATCGGGATATTGAGTTTGTCATTGAGTTACAGCCTGGCACAGCGCCCATATCTCGAAGGCCATATAGAATGACTCCCAGTGAGTTAGCTGAATTAAAAATCCAGTTACAAGAGTTGCTGGATAAAGGCTATATCCGACCGAGCACCTCACCTTGGGGTTGCCCGGCTCTGTTCGTAAAGAAGAAAGATCACGGTTTGAGGTTATGTGTGGATTACCGACCTCTGAATGCAGTGACCATCAAAAATAAATATCCACTTCCTCGTATTGATATTCTTTTTGATCAACTAGCTGGAGCTAAAGTATTCTCAAAAATAGATCTACGCTCTGGTTATCATCAAATCAAAATCAGACCGGTAGATATACCAAAAACCGCTTTCTCTACTCGTTATGGTCTCTACGAGTATTTGGTAATGTCTTTCGGATTAACCAATGCTCCAGCTTATTTCATGTACCTCATGAATTCGGTATTCATGCCGGAGTTAGACAAGTTCGTCGTGGTCTTCATTGATGATATCTTGATCTACTCCAAGAATGAGGAAGAACATGCCCAGCATCTTCACATCGTACTTCAGCGTCTGAGAGAGCACCAACTTTATGCCAAACTCAGCAAGTGTGACTTCTGGCTGAAGGAAGTACCATTCCTCGGTCACGTCATATCTACTGAGGGCATCTCTGTGGATCCCAGTAAAGTACAAGATGTACTCGATTGGGAAGCCCCAACTTCAGTTCCGGAAATCCGCAGTTTCTTGGGTTTAGCTGGGTATTATCGACGATTTATTCCAGAATTCTCCCGAATTGCGAAGCCGATGACTGAACTTCTGAAAAAGGGTGTCAAATTCTATTGGAGTGCCCAATGTGAGGAAGCTTTCCAGAAATTGAAGACACTTCTCACTTCTGCTCCAATCTTGGCCCAACCAGACACTACAAAACCATTTGATGTTTACTGTGATGCCTCAGGCACAGGACTCGGCTGTGTCTTGATGCAGGAGAACCGAGTGATTGCTTATGCTTCTCGATCACTCAAGAGGCATGAAGAAAACTATCCCACTCATGATCTTGAATTAGCAGTTGTCGTCCATGCTCTGAAGATCTGGCGACACTATCTCTTAGGTTCATTGTGCAACATCTATACCGATCACAAGAGTCTCAAATATCTTTTCACTCAAGCTGATTTGAACATGCGTCAAAGAAGATGGCTTGAGTTGATTAAAGATTATGAACTCGAAGTGCATTATCATCCTGGCAAGGCGAATGTAGTTGCCGATGCGCTAAGTCGCAAAGCTCACTGTCATTGCATCTCAGCTATACCATTAAGCGAATCTCTTTGCTTTGAAATGGAAAAGCTGAATTTAAGTATTGTACCACATGGCACATTGGCTCATTTAGAGCTTACTCCTACTCTTCGTGATCTCATCATAGCGGCACAAAAGCAAGATAAGGGGGTGAAGGAAATTCAGAGAAGACTATTAGAAGGAGACCCTAAAGTGAATTGCTTCCACCAGGATGCTGAGAATGTGTTATGGTTCAAGCACCGACTAGTGGTGCCTAAGAATTTTGAGCTCAGAAAACAGATCCTTGATGAAGCCCATACTTCACGACTATCAATTCATCCGGGTAGCAACAAGATGTACCAAGACCTGAAGCAACGATTTTGGTGGACTCGGATGAAAAGGGAAATAGCCAAGTATGTGTCGGAGTGTGATATCTGTCGAAGGGTTAAAGCCAGTCATCTCAGACCAGCTGGAACTCTCCAGCCCTTGAATATTCCAGAATGGAAATGGGAAGATATAAGTATGGATTTCATCGTCGGCTTACCTCGAACTCAAAAGGGTTACGACTCTATTTGGGTTATAGTGGATAGATTAACCAAGTCGGCACATTTCCTCCCAGTTAAGACGACGTATTTGACCAAGCAGTATGTGGAATTGTACATGGATCGCATACTATGTTTACATGGTGTGCCAAAGACTATCATTTCCGATCGAGGAACTCAGTTCGTTGCTCGTTTTTGGGAGCAATTACATGCTTGCTTGGGAACGCATCTTATTCGCAGCTCTGCATATCACCCTCAAACAGACGGCCAAACCGAGAGGATAAATCAAATTTTGGAGGATATGCTTCGTGCATGTGTCTTGACCTATCCACAGAAATGGGATCAATGCTTGCCGTTAGCTGAATTCTCTTATAACAATAGTTATCAAGAGAGCATCAAAATGGCACCATTTGAAGCATTGTATGGTCGTCGATGCCGTACACCTCTCAATTGGTCTGAAACTGGAGAAAGAACAATCTTTGGGCCCGACATGGTTCAAGAGGCCGAAGAACAAGTTCGCCTTATCCAAGCCAACTTAAAGATTGCGCAATCTCGACAGAAGAGCTATGCAGATAAAAGAAGAGATCCACTCGTCTTTAAGGTCGGTAACCACGTCTATCTCAAAGTATCACCTTGGAAAGGCGTGCAAAGGTTTGGAATAAAGGGAAAGTTAGCTCCCCGCTACATCGGTCCATATCCAATTGTGGAACGATGCGGTCCTATGGCTTATCGGTTGGATCTTCCAGCGAATCTTTCTGCAGTTCATAACATCTTCCATGTATCGCAACTCGGAATGTGCCTTAGAGTTCCGACTGAAGCTGTGGCAAGTGACTCGATTCAATTAGAATCTGATCTCACTTATTCTGAGCATCCTATCAAGATTATTGATCGCAAGGATCGAGTTACTCGTCGCACAACCAACCGATTCTACAAAGTACAATGGAGTAATCACTCCGAAGATGAAGCTACTTGGGAGAAGGAGGAATTTCTGAGAACCAAGTATCCGGAGTTTTTAAACGCTCATCCAGGTACTACATCTTCGAACCCTTTCCGCCTGTTTGAATTCTCTCATGCTTGAATCTCGGGACGAGATTCTTTTAAGGGGGGAAGGCTGTAACACCCCTGTGTTAATCAACTCGCTAATCATGAGTTAATTCGCTAATCGCGGACTCGAGTTCGTCATTAGCGTTAATCGGGTTCGCATAGTAATCTTTGCTTTAGCGATGTTCGATCTTGTTTTTGTCCTTGATCCGAGCTCCAAATCAACTTCCGCCCAAAACGAAAGTTGTAGATCTTTTAATCCTCTACAACTTTTATTTTGGCCAAATTTCAAGTTCCTATATCAAAATTTGGGTTTTGGCCGGTCAAACACGGGTCAAAATCGAGTCCAAATCCTTTAAACGTTTATTGTTCATCCCTGTTCGGCACTGTGGCGCCGCGACGCCCATACCGGCGCCTGGACGCCAGCGAGCGCGTCCACGCGTCGGCGATCGCGCCTTGACCTCGGCGTCTGAGCGCCGCCCTTATCCTCGCGCGAGAACTGGAGGCTTCTCATCCCTTCCCTTCCCTTCTTCTCCTTCCCCGAGCTCACGACGAGCGGAGCTGAGCCGTGCGATTCCGGTCGCTCCTCACCATCACACCTCGTTCCTTCGCGCCCAGAGCCGCGCGACCTCACCCCGAAACCACTCCACCCTTTCCCGACCTCGGTCGCGCCCAATCCGAGCCGAATCGAGCCCGCAGACCACGGCCGCCATTGCCGTTCTTTGCTGAGCTCCGCCCTCTCCGTCGACGATCCTCTTCCGGTCCATCTCCGCCCAAATCGAGCCCCTGGTGAGCTCCACCGCGCTCTCCTCTCCCTTCCTGACCCTTTCCCCGGCCGAATCCCATGCCCTCGCCGCCGCAGCGCCACCGCAGCGCCGCCGCGCCACCGTGGCCGCGCCGCCGCCCCCGCGCGTACGCCGCCGGACCTTCCCGTGCGCCGCCGCTCGCCGTTGCCGCGCGCCCTAGGGCCGCCTAGCCTCCCCGGAGCTCAAGCCGCCCCACCCCGCGGCCGCCGCAAGCCGCCGCCGCCGGAACGCCGCACGCCGCCGCCGCCAGTCGCCGCCGCCCCTGGGCTGGTGTGCCGCCGCAGCGTCGCCCCGCCTCGCGCCGCCTCCGCGCGGGCTGCGGGTGCGCGGGCCCCTGCGCGCGCGGCCCGCCAGCGCTGCGCCGCCGGCCGGCCGGCCAGCAGCCGCCGCGCGCGCGCCAGGGCGCCCCGGTGTGCGCCGGTCCGCATGGGGCAGAGCAGAGGAGGGGGACGAGCTGGGCCGGCGCCCACTGTCCAGTGGGGCCCGGCTGTCAGTCCCCCCCCCCTTTTATCTTTTTAGTGTTTTTCATTTAGTTAATGGCTGAAAACTTCTAGAGTTTGTAGAAAAATGAAGAAAAATCCAAAAAAATACAAAGTAAATTTTGTTAGCTTTCTAAAATCATGATCTGCAGAGGAAAAATGCTTAAGCATGCATTTTATCACTTTTGCTCTGGTGAAAATTCAATTTGTGTTTAAACTAGTTTATTTTGTACCACTTGTTCTATAACTCTAAAAATTATGAAAAATTCGCAGTGGATTACTCATTTCATGTTTAGTCCACTGTAAAAGTTTCATGGCTTGTTGATATGCGCTTTTGGGTAGATCTATTTGTACTTCGTTTACTTGCTAGGGTTAGTTATTTGTTGCGTGCATGCAAAGCAAACTCTTGTTAATCCATGCTAACCTAAGTCGTTTTAGTAGTTGTTTTTGTTGGAAACACTTCAGGCTAAATGTTTGAACTTTGATTTCGCATCGTAAGCTCTCATGCTTTGCGCTGAGTTCTAATTTGTTGCATTACATATTTTTTATTCGTGTAGACGCCACGAACGACGCTGTCCACGAGCTAGTCGCTGAGCCGGTCCAGGAGCCCCGAGCAGGAGCGCAGCAGGAGGACGCCGTTGAGCACGCCCCCGGAGACCTAGTTAACCCCGCTGACCTGCAAGGCAAGCCCCGGAGCATAACCATAATTTAAATTATGCATTGTTTATTTAAGTATTGTGCATTAATGTTCTAGGAGTTGAATGGAACCATAGTATGCATGTTTTTCTAGGTACCGTGGGCCTATACTAGTATACAGGTGTCGGTAGAAATGCTCTGCTAAATAGGATTTCGGTAGAAGTCGAGTGATTACTGTCACTCGCGAGTTTAGGATCTTGATCCCTTAGCCTTGGCTTTGAAATGTTTTGTTGAGTAAGAGAATTGGAGACCGGGCGGAAGTGAGTTGGATTAATGGTATAGAATGGATGAAAAGAAATCTCCGCCTGTGTCGATTGAGGACCGTTCCGTTGTTGGCAGTGATGACTAAGTTTGAACAGTACTAACCACATGCCGGAAGTAGGAGGTAGTCGAAACCGGTAAGCTAATTACCTGATTTGCAACGATACTTTGAATCGCGACCTGCTACTCTGGGAGTGGAATGATGGCGGGTGTGGGAGAGTATGTCGCCTCCTAGTTCTCTGGGAGTTCGCTGTGAGGGACCCTTCACCCGGGTTTTGGCAGGCGTGATTCAGACGTCGGGGTGATGATGGGAACAGTTGACGTGTGTGGCCCGACGGGGTTTACGCGTGTCGTGTGAGTTAGGTCCACCTTGCAAGGTTAAATCGGATCGATTCGCCGTCTCTCTCGGTTAAGAGAACCTTGGTCACTTTGTCACATCGTAGTAAGAAAGTGGAATGAAAACGGAATGGAAAAGACTGGTTTGGAAGTTACTAAAAGATAATCTGTTCCACCATGTGTGTTTTAGATGAATAGGCAAACTCAGAAATACTTGGTATACTAAATGGAGCTAAAATATTGAAAGTAAGGATTCACTTCTAGCAGCTTTTCAGCAAAAGAACTCCAGAGCCAAAAAGCTTTGCATGTCTAGGTAATGGGCTAAGTATACCCAGAGTCGGGTAAGCCTTGCTGAGTATTAGTATACTCAGGGTTGTTGTTGTAACCCTTCTGAGCAGGTTGTGTCCCTGCGGACTTCGAGGAGATCTGTGCATCCTGGATTGGACAGCCGCTTCCTCCAGGTTGGACCGTCGAGTGGGCCCCGTCTTCCCCGTGAAGATTGGGCAGGTTGGCGTCACATCGGTGGGCAGGATGTGGAGCTCACCTTTTATCGTCGTCGTAGCTATCGTATTGTATTTCGAACTCAGTTTTAAACTTCCGCTGTGCGTTTGAACTCTGTTGTTTGTATTTAAGACTTTTATGTAAAACTGGTGTTGTAAATTAATTTGAAGATTTCTGTATGCGGGTAACACCTGTGCTCGTCTTCGTACGGGTCTAAGTGCAATTGTGATCCTGGAGTACAGTAGTTTAATCGGGATTTTACCCGACAGCCTATCAGGTTACACTGTTTTAAGTGCACAGTAACTGGATTAAGTATTAAGATGATGGTTAGTGCATTTAAGCCGGTCTAATTTGGACGGTGCTGCTACAATCGCCCAGTGCGATGATCGAGAGCGAGTCTTGTACACAGTAGGACAGCAGCGAGGGACAGCTTTGGACTGGTGGGAGTCCCACCCAGTTCAGGACCACGAGGCTCTTACCCGGCTCCAGTTCCGGGAGCGGTTCCGCAGTCACAACGTCCCCGCGGGCGTTATGAAGATGAAGCAGAAGGAGTTCCTTGCACTGAAGCAGGTAATCTCAGATATAATCATTCAGCATTTCCTTTTGAGCTAATACCCCCTTGTTCTATCTTTCTGAGTCATGAATTAATCCTTCGATATATATATATATGTCTTTTTCACTTCAGGGGACTATGACAGTCACAGAGTATTGTGATCGTTTTCTGCAGCTTGCTCGCTACGCCCCTGCCGAGGTTGCGGATGACCGCAAGAAGCAGGAGCACTTCATGGAGGGTCTTGAGGACTACCTCCAGTACGCGTTGCTCAACCTCCGCTTCAACAACTTCAACCATCTGGTTGACAGTGCACTCAACACGGAGCGCAAGCACCTGGAGATGGAGGACAAGAAGAGGAAGATTGTCCCCGTTGCTTCCGGCAGCAACACTCGTCCTCGCCTCCAGCCGCCCCAGCAGTACCAGCAGCAGCAGTACCGGCCTCCCCAGCAGTACCAGCAGAGGCCGCAGCAGTAACCGCCTCGACAGCAGCAGCAGGCAGGTCAGGGCCCGAGGTTACCGGTACCTCCGGCTCGTGCTGCTCCACCAGCTCCGCCAGCACCTCAGGCTCCACGGCAGGCAGCTCCTCCTGCCGGACAGCAGACTCAGGGACCCCCTCGCACCTGCTATCACTGCGGCCAGCCGGGGCACTACGCCAACTCTTGCCCCCGGAAGGCGCAGGCGGGACAGCAGGGGTGCCCAGCTCAGCCCAGGGCGCCAGCACAGGGTCGGGTGAACCACGTGACGGCCGAGTCAGCGGCCGAGGCTCCTAACGTGGTTATTGGTACGTTCATGGTCAACTCTCACCCCGCTACAGTGCTTTTCGATACCGGTGCTACTCATTCTTTCATTTCCAAGTCATTTGCCGAGAAGCATCGTATACCAGTTTCTTGTATGAGGACAGCTATGGTAGTTACCTCACCTGGGGGCCAGATACATACATGTTCTATATGCTCCAGAGTTAGTATGGTCATAAGGGGGGTAGAATTCCGCACTGGTTTGATCGTCATTGATTCCTCGGGGATAGATGTGATTTTGGGCATGGAGACCCTTACCAGATGGGGAGTCCGTATTGATTGTGCTCAGCGGACAGTTCACTTATCGGCATCTGATAGCCAAGAGGTGACAGTTAGTGCTTCAGAGCCCTTGGGATTTCTTCATCAGATGGAGGCTAGACCCACGGACGGTATTCGCGTGGTGTCTGAATTCCCGGATGATTTGCCAGGTATGCCGCCTGAACGCGACATCGAGTTTTCTATTGATCTCTTGCCTGACACTGCTTCTATTGCAAAGCGGCCCTACCGTGGAAGTCAAGAAGACTATTGATGAGTTGCTAGCCAAGGGCTATATCCGTCGCAGCTTCTCTCCTTGGGCTTTTCCATTGTTACTAGTAGATAAGAAGGATGGCTCGAAGAGAATGTGTGTCGATTATCGGGAGCTGAATGCAGTTACCATCAAGAACAAGCATCCACTGCCCCGTATTGAGGATCTCTTTGATTTGCTTCGAGGTGCTCGTATATTCTCGAAGATTGATCTGCGTTTGGGTTATTTTCAGCTGAGGATCCGTCCTGGGGATATTCCGAAGACGGCATTCACTTGCAAGTACGGGCTATATGAGTACACGGTCATGTCCTTCGGCTTGACTAATGCCCCGGCTTTCTTCATGCACTTGATGAACATGGTTTTCATGGATTATCTGGATGTCTTCGTGGTGATCTTCATTGATGATATTCTGATCTTCTCCAAGACAGAGGAAGAGCATGAAGAGCATCTGAGGCTCGTGTTGCAGAGATTGAGAGAGCATCAGCTGTATGCTAAGTTCAGCAAGTGCGAGTTCTGGATTGACGAGGTTCCATTCCTCGGTCATATCATCTCCAAGGGAGGTATTGCAGTTGATCCGAGTAAGGTGAAGGATGTGCTCGAGTGGGAGACACCGCAGACGGTGAAGGAAGTCCGGTCATTCTTGGGCTTAGCAGGATATTATCGGAGGTTCATTGAGAATTTCTCCAAGATCGCGAAGCCTTTGACTTCCTTGTTAGAGAATAATGCGGCATTCATATGGACGGATGAGCGTCAGATGGCCTTTGATGAGCTGAAGAAGAGGTTGACTACGGCGCGGCCAGTCCTTACTCTGCCAGACCAGAGCAAGAGGTTCACGATGTATTATGATGCTTCGAAGGATGGTCTTGGATGTGTTCTGATGCAGGAGGGCAGAGTGATTGCTTATGCTTCACGGCAGTTACATCGGCATGAGCTGAACTATCCCACTCATGATCTTGAGTTAGCCGCAGTTGTGCATGCTCTGAAGATTTGGAGGCATTACTTATATGGGCAGCAGTGTGATATCTAAACTGATCACAAAAGCCTCAAGTATATATTCACGCAGAATGAGCCGAACATGCGGCAGAGGAGATGGTTAGAATTGGTCAAGGATTATGACCTGGAGATTCACTATCATCCGGGTAAGGCCAATGTCGTGGCAGATGCTCTGAGCAGAAGAAGCTATGTCAACATGGCCGTTGCTTTCCAGATGCCTCCAGAGTTATGCGAGGAGTTTGAGCAGTTGAGTCTGGGTTTCTTGCATCATACATCGAGTGCGACTTTCGAGGCAGTACCCACTCTAGAGGTAGAGATCAGGCAGCATCAGAAGGAAGATGAGAAGCTGCAGGAGATCCGTGAGTTGCTCAAGAAGGGCAAGGCTCCTCATTTCAGAGAGGATGATCAGGGTACCTTGTGGTACAAGAATTGGATCTGTGTGCCTGATGTGAAGGATCTCCGGAAGTTGATTCTGAGTGAGGCTCATGATACAGCTTACTCCATTCATCCGGGCAGAACGAAGATGTACTATGATCTCAAGGAACGTTTCTAGTGGTATGGGATGAAGCGTTCAGTGGCAGAGTACGTGGCTATTTGTGACACCTGTCAGCGTGTCAAGGCTGAGCATCAGAGGCCAGCAGGTCTGTTACAGCCATTGAAGATTCCAGAGTGGAAATGGGAGGAAATCACTATGGACTTCATTGTTGGATTGCCTCGTACTCAGAATGGGTACAACTCTATATGGGTAGTTGTGGATCGTCTGACGAAGGTTGCTCACTTCATTCCAGTGAGTTGTACATCTCCCGGATTGTCTGTTTGCATGGTGTGCCCAAGAAGATCATATCTGACAGAGGATCTCAGTTCACTTCACAGTTCTGGGAGCAGCTTCATGATTCTTTGGATACGAAGCTGCGATTCAGCACCGCCTATCATCCTCAGACGGATGGGCAGACAGAGAGAACCAACCAAGTGTTGGAGGATATGCTGAGAGCTTGTGCTATTCAGTATGGTACTAGTTGGGATAAGTGCCTGTCGTACGCTGAGTTCTCCTATAACAACAGCTACCAGCCAGTTTGAAGAAGTCCCCCTTTGAGGCATTGTATGGCAGAAAGTGCAGGACTCCTCTCTATTGGGATCAGATTGGTGAGAAGCAGCTCTTTGGCCCTGACATTATAGAAGATGCAGAGCATATGGTACGAGCTGTGCGGGAAAATCTGAGGATTGCACAGAGTAGGCAAAAGAGCTATGCAGATGGCAAACGGAGAGACCTGACTTTCAGTGTTGGTGATCATGTATACCTGAAGGTGTCTCCGATGAGAGGAATCCGCAGGTTTAATGTCAAGGGAAAGTTAGCACCTTGGTACATTGGTCCATTCAAGGTGCTAGAGAGGAAAGGCGAAGTTGCTTATCGCCTGGAGTTGCCGACCAGTCTCTCAGGAGTTCATGATGTCTTCCATATTTCTCAGCTGAAGAAGTGTCTGCGAGTACCCGAGAAGCAGGCACCACTGGATGGAGTAGATGTGCAGGAAGATCTGACTTATACTGAGCATCCGGTGAAGATTCTGGAGACATCAGAAAGGGTTACTCGGAACAAGCGCATCAAGATGTGCAGAGTTCAGTGGAGTCACCACAGTGAAGCTGAGTCTACATGGGAGCGAGAAGATGAACTGAGGAAGACCTATCCAGATCTCTTTGCTAGCCAGCCCAGCTAAATCTCGGGGACGAGATTTCTTTAAGGGGGCAGGGTCTGTAACACCCTAATTTAAATTTCAGCATTTAATAATAAATTTAATTGGCTTTATTTAATTTTCTAAGGTTTGCTATGTGTAGTCTTGCATTTAATCTAATTTTCATTCCACAAGTAATTAAAACTTGTCTAAGTTTAACATTTGTTGTTGCATTCATGCTGGTGCATATTTTATCTTGCTTGATTTCATAGGGGTTTGAATTCAAATTTCATTTGAATTCAAATAGTTGGAGTAGTGTTTGAATTAGAAGAGGATAAAAGGAAATAGAAAAGGAAAGAAACACAAGACCCCAGCCCAACCCAACAGCCCAAAACCCGCAGCCCACCTCCCTTTCCCGCGGCCCAGTTTTTCCCCACCCCGCTGGCCAGCCCGCGCTGTAGCGCCACCCCGGCCTGCTCCCGCACGCAGCTCAGCCCAGCAAAACCCCGTCCCGGCCCAGCTTC